>NC_069499.1:734685610-735039508 GCF_027579735.1 Bombina bombina | reverse complement strand
AATAACGTTTATAGGAAGATGAGGAGTGAGCCCTCTCCTGTTTGCGTTCACGAAGGCGCCTATCGATTGTAGTGCAGAGATTGAATAAATCCTCAAGCCTCTCAGGTACTCCAGTCCGGGAAAGCTCATCCTTAATATCATCGGAGAGACCAACCTTGAACTGATTTCTGAGTGACACCTCGTTTCATTTTGATTCTATGGCATAAATTTTAAATTGTGAAATATAGTCTTCCACTGGGTGTCTCCCTTGTCTTAGAGCCCTTAGTGTAGACTCTGCAGTCTCTTGTTTAAAGGGGTCCTCGTATAAGGAAGAGAGGGCTTTTAATAATTCCTCTAAAGAATTTAGGATAGGGTTCTGAGTCTCAAACAGACTGTCAGCCCATACTCGGGGTTCTCCCCTTAAATATGATATAGTAGTTAAAACTTTTAGTCTGTCTGTGTTGTAAGTTTTTGGCTTGAGTTCAAATAACAACAGACAGGCATTTCTAAATTCTTTAAAGTATGCCCTATTCCCACTGAATTTATCAGGTAGTGAAACCTGTGGCTCTGAGTGTGTTGTAGTATGTGCAGATTTAGCTGCATACATTTCCCTAAGACAATCCTTCAGGACCTGATTGTCTGATTGAATATCCCTAATAGTCTGTGACAAATTATCCATTTGTTGTGTTAAAGCTACAACTTGATTTGCAAGCTCTGCAGGATCCATCCTGTTAACAACCCCTTCAATAAGGCTGGATTATTATATCAGAATTATATCAGAGACCTAATGTTACCAGATTTACTGAGAGTCTGTGCATGTAATGAGAGGATTTTTTGTTAGCAGGAATATATAACCCTGGAAATGTGGGTTGTGTGACAGTGAAGTTAAAAGAATCTTACAGACTACTAAGTTAACTGCTCTGTCTTAATATAGCCAAACAACAAGGAAGCTTGTTCACAGACAGAATAGCTCAATTGATCGTTAGGCAGAGGAGGAGCTGCAGTAGCTGTTTAAGTAACACAAACACTGTGGAACTGCTTTGAGCAGAGAAAGTAACAAGCAAGAGTAAAGTCAATAATGCTTTGTATAACAAGTTTGGTGATTAGTATCAAGATAAATATACAACCTGTACCCTTTGTAGGTGAGCGATAAAGTTCAGAGCAAGAGTACGGCTTCAGTTGGAGGAAAGCTGGCTCCGGTATTAGAGAGACACTCCTGCTGCTTGCACAGTGAGACGCTGCTGCTGATGACGTAGGCCCAGAGGAGGAGCAGTCAGATGACTGTGGCAGAGATCAGGTGCTGCTGGGATGCAGCTGCAGCCGTAGAAGCAAGCAGGAGGAGCTGAAGATTTGGTAGAGCCGGATAGGCTGGTGAGTAAACGAGTCTCAGATAGTGAGATTCAATAATCCAGCAATGACAGCTAGGATTAGGAAGCTTTTATGGAGAATGAAGAGGAAAATTTAAAGGGCCAGAAGGGCAGTAAAAAGGAAGGGAAGAGGAGACTCTGACAATACCTAAAGATGTTACGACAGCTAACCTGGAAAATTACCTACTACAACTTTTCCAAGCCATTACAGGAGTAGCGAAAGAGAACATGTTTTCAGATGGAGAGAGCTCATAGAGCTCTGAGAGCTAAACCCAAAGGTGATGGCCCTCCCCGGGGCGTCATCGTTCGCATGTTCAGATTCTGTGAAAAAGAAGCAATATTAGTGACTGCCAGCAAGAATCCAACCTTTAAATTACAGGGGTCAGTGGTTCAATTCTATTAGGATCTCTGCTCAAGGACCCTGCAGAGGAGAGGTGCTTTGAAGCCTCTAAAAGCCTTACTTCGAAAAACCCAAATCACCTATAGATGGGGCTTCCCTTTCACACTAAATATACTGCACTCCGGTATAACATACACCTTGCGGGAAGCAAAAGACATTCCAGATATATGTAACCACCTGGGGCTGGAATCCCCCCAACTGACATCCACTACGCTGGGAGGAGGTGTAGAAGGGCCCAGAAAATCAAGGAATGTCCCACAAAGACAGAGTTGGACAAAGATACCTAAGAAGAAGCAGAAGAGCTGAACGACTTCCCTAATCCTATATGGAGAGTATGGATCCTCTGCAAAAATCCCCTACCTTGGATGGACACTTTCAAGATAAGTATACTCACACTTTGTTAGTTCACATCATGACGCAAAGCTAGATCTAGTTCATTGATATATTACTTTTTACGGTCTGAGAGGAGAGCCTAGTTGGCGCGAGGTTATCAAAGTAGTGGACATGACCGCTGAACAGTCAAGTATGTTGGTGTGAACTCTATGAAAAGACGCTATGACAAGACACACCCAGAGATAGACGTTGTGATACTCCACAAGCCTATTATATACCTATGTTAAGAGTAGAGGTGTTTACATTGTTCAGCATCATTAATATACTGTTGCTTAGGCCGTAAGTTAAGTCTCCTGAACTGCATTTGAAATGTTAACGTATGATCATTCACTGCACGGAAGATTTCCTACCTGTTTTGTAATAATTCAATAATTTTTTCTATTTTCATTATTATGGCTTTTCAAAAAGTATTGACATTCTCCTTTTTTTTTTTAAATGCATGTTATGTTTTTTTTTATTGCAATTGTGTGTTATACTTGTTTTACACTGTTGTATGTATTTGGTTGGCTTTGCATTGGTGGTCTGTGGTTCTACACTTAAGGTGTGGGTGGTATAACTATATAGGGCGCCCTTAAAGTTTACTTCTTATGTCACAACCTATTAGAATCATCTCACATAATGTGAGAGGGCTCAATGCTGATACCAAAAGGAGGACAGCACTGACTCAGTACATTATGGCACGAGCAGACATTATTATGTTACAGGAGTCCCATTTCATTTAGGAGAGATTACAATTATTAGACCAATATTAAGGCAGTATCTCTTATCACTCAACCACTGATTCGAAAAAATGGGGGGCATCCATCCTCATAAGCCAATCTATACAATTTAGTACTGACAAAGTAATTTCAGATCCATTGGGAAGATATCTTATAGTAAGAGGCCGCATCCAAGATACCCCAGTTATTAGCTGTAATGTATATGCCCTTAGCGAGAAGCAGGAGCTATTTTTCCGAAATATCACCCAATTACTGACTCAATGGTCTCAAACCCAAATTATACTTGCGGGTGACTTTAACATATCCCTAACCCCGTATACAACTAAATCTGCCAAAAATCTAACTAGCAAGCAGCATAGGCATAATGGTCAATCAAAGAAAATTAAAGATTATTTAGCTATTCATAACATTTTAGATTCCTGGGAAGCTCTATATGGGGTCACTACAGATCATACATTTTATTCAAGTGCACCGAAGACATATTCCAGACTGGATTAAATTTTTGTTAGTCAGACTCTGATTCCAAATATCACGTCATCCTCGATTCAGCCCTGTGTTTGGTCGGACCATTCCTTGGTTCAGATGGAGTTGACAGGTATTTTAAACATCCATAGACAACGCTCATTGACATTTGACCCATCCATTCTTAAATTTCAGCCTACACATCTCAGAATATCACAAGCTCTAAAAGAATACTGGCAATTGAATAAAGTTACAACAGGTGCGATTAATGCATGGGCGGCACATAACCCCTTTCTTAGGGGTATACTAATAAAAGAAAAATTGATAGCCAATAAAAAATGGAGAGCCACAATAGATAAGCTTTAAATAGAAATAGCCAAACTGAATAGGCAACACCAACACTCCCTATCTAGTAAAATATTTCAGCTACTCCAAACTAAAAAGAAAACTCTAGCAAAAATCCTGGAGGACTCCTCAGTAAGGGATACCCATATGCTGAAAGCATATTATTACCTATATTCAAATAAACCAGATAAATACCTTGCGCATAGGCTTAGAGAACAAATAAAAAACTTTTCTATCCCGGGCATACAGAAATCTGACGGTACGCACACATCGCACCCACAGGAAATTGCAGACACATTTTCAGACTATTATGCCTCCCTGTATGATGATCAGAAGGTGGAGTGGTCCCCATACATACAAGAATGGCTTAAGTCTTTCTTGCAGAAAGCTAGTCTAAATAAATTAAATCTCCAGGAGATATATGGATTAAACGCTGAAATTACGAGCAGGAAATATTAGCAATAAAGAGCTGAAACCAGGCAAAGCCGCGGGATCAGATGGTTATTCGGGGGAGTACTACAAATTACTCAAGACAGAACTAATCCCTCATTTACAAACTTTTTGTAATAATATTATGAAGGGAAAGGAAATACCCTTAGATTTATTAAGAGCTAAAATAGTGATCATCCCTAAGGTGGGTGAGAATTTAGAACGGTGTCAAAGTTATAGACTGATCTCATTGATCAATCAGGACCTTAACATTTTAACTAAGATTCTAGCCAACCGCATGAAGATAATTGTCCCGATGGGCAACTTGATGGGCACTAAAACACCTTCTCTGCTCCTCTCTTTGGACGCGGAGAAGGCGTTTGACAGGATTGACTGGAAGTATATGGAAACTGTTTTGCATGAAATGGGCTTTGAAGGTAATTTCATGAAAGCTTTGATGAGCATTTATTCCACCCTAACAGCTGTTGTCAGGACTGCTGGTTTCCAATCCAGAAACATTGATATCCTGAATGGTACGCAACAGGGTTGCCCCCTTTTTACTGGTCCTGTTCACTCTTTGCATTGAACCGCTCGCAGCCTGCATCAGGAATACCCCAGAGATATCAGGGGTCAAATTGAAAAATTTAGAACATAAGCTTTTGCTCTTCGCGGACTATATGCTCTTAACACTGACTAAGCCCTTGGTATCCCTCCCGAACTTGTACCAGTTTTTGGGTGACTTCTCCCTGATCTCTGGTTATAAGATCAATTTAGATAAATGAGAGGCTCTCCCTTTAGCTCTGCCACATCACACCAAGAAATTAATTGAAACCAATTTTGATTTGATATGGGCTAACAAAGCCATTACCTACCTGGGAGTTAAAATAGCTGATAACTTTACGAAATTATATGAATTAAATTATGGCCCATTACTTACAGCAATAAATAGGGACCTGAAAAAATGAAGATCGTATCGATTTTCCTGGTATGGTAGGTTATCGGCTGTTAAAATGATTGTCCTCCCCAGGATTTTATTTTATTCAGAGCATTACCGATTTATAGCCCCCCAGATCAGAATGACACAAGATGCAATCAAGTATAAACACCTTCTTGAGGGGGGATAGACAGGCCCGAATAGCATCATACACTCTAACTCTACACAGACAGTTGGAAGGTGTGGGTTACCCAAACTTGACTGACTATTATCAGGCTGCTAGACTATCTCAGGCGTCCTTAATAAGGAAAAACAACAAAAACATTCTTTGGACTAGAATAGAAACAGACATGGGGGCTTCGAGAACCCTGCAGATATATTGTGGGATACTACACAAAAACAAGGTAAGAAATATTATAGTTCCATAGTAACTACTGAGACAGCTAGCCTGTGGAGGTCCCTGATGGGAGCTCTGGCACTGATCCATCAGAGATCACGAGCTAGCCCATTGAAGCTTCTAATGCATACAGATTTACACCAACAAATTGTGAAATGGGTTAACAAGGGGCTATATAAAGTGGCAGATTTTTTAGAGGGGGGAAAAATACAAACGTTCACTCAGTTCCAGGAGAGATTCCAACCAGGTAAGCTGCAGTGGTTTTTGTACCTTCAAATTGCCTCAACTTTAAATGCATACTGCTCCCCGTGGTCCGAACAAACATACACCATGCTTGAATGCATTTGCTCTACCCCATTAAGATCAAAAAAAGATAATCTCCACTATATATTTAGCCCTACAGGGTGCAAAAATAAGATACCTCACCACTTATAGATAGTTGGACAGCAGATACGGGCCTAAACATTCCCAGAGAGGAATGGTCTCAAATTTTTTGTGACTCAGGGAGAGGGTTGATAAGTGCTGATTTAAAGGAGAACTGTATTAAAACAGTTTTCAGATGGTACCTCACTCCAGTGAGAGCTTCCCACTTCTCTAGCGAGGTCTCAAAATTCTGTTATAGAGGCTGCGGACAGGTAGGAGGTTATCTACATATGTGGTGAGACTGCCCCAGGGTTAAGGTGATATGGGATAAATTGCCTGTCTCCCTTAATGCGACTCAGGCTCTCCTCAATCAGAAGATGATTCCTTTTAACGGAGCAATTAATACAATTATCAAAACTTTGTGCACGGCGACTAGAGTCTGTATTGCTAGACGTTGGAAGGTGGGATTCCCATAGTGGCAAGAGGGTTTAAATAAAATTAAACATATATATTGCATGTCAGAACTAGCAGCCACAATTAAAAGAAACAGGGAGCAGTTTACTAAGATCTGGTTTTACTAGATAATGCAGAATGGAGAGGGTAAGGCACATTAGAATTGAAGTGACATTGCTCTATACTCTGGATATACTTTATAAATCCAAATTTTTTTCTTAGAATTCATAAGGGGGAGTTAGGGTTTTTTCCACCCACACCTTGATAAGGAGTAATTAGCCTTAATTCATCCACAGAGTAGACAACCACATAATAAGACCACTGAAGTTATAAATTGATTTATTTGTTAAAAAATGCTTGGTTCTTTGTTTATTTTTTTATTTTATAATTTTTGAACATATTAAAAGCATAGAGGTTAGATATATTCACTGGTAGGGACATGAGGCAGGGCAACCAGTGATGGTTCTTGTGCTGGAGTGTCCCCATCAATAAATATAGAGGCTCCTCACTAGGAGATGGGAGGAGTTATTCATCTGTGTTCACCTACAATGGAGAAGAAAAGTTTAATATTTAAAAACAGGACAGTAACTTGCAAAGCTATCCAGACATAAGGTATGGTGCTTACCTGAATGGATATTGTAATAACCCTGATGCCCTTCTACCAGAAGACTCTAGGGCCTCTATTTATCAAGCCATCAACTTACCTGCATTCAACGGCACCAATACTCTCACCTAAGATCGCCTAACATCGCTGCCGCGGACCTGAATACTTTCTCCAAAATTATAAAAAAAAGCTGTCAAAAAGCCACGCACTAAGTACGGGGCGATGAGCAGCAGACTGTTGTTAACTAACAGTCATCAATCTCTGTGGTCTTTGGCTTTTTTACAGCTTTTTTGCTACCCTGTCACTAAACACCCACACTATACTATACTGTTTACCCCCTATACCGCTGCTCCCGGAGCCCACCGCAACTCTAATAAATGGATTAACCCCTAAACCGCCGCTCCCGGAGCCCACCGCCACCTACATTATATGTATTGACCCCTAAACCGCCACTCACGAACTCCGCCACAACTGTAATAAATGTATTAACCCCTAAACTGCCGCTCTAGGAGCCCACCTCCACCTACATTATATGTATTAACCCCTAAACCGCCGCTCACGGACCCCGCCACAACTCTAATAAATGTATTAACCCCTAAACCGCCGCTCCCGGAGCCCACCACCACTCTAATAAACTTATTAGCCCCTAAACCGCCGCTCAAGGACCCCGCCGCAACTAAATAAAGTGTTTAACCCCTAAACCGCGGCTCCCAGAGCCCACCGCCACCTACATTATACTTATTAACCCCTAATCTGCTGCCATCTACACCACCGCCACCTACATTATATTTATTAACCCCTACTCTGCCCCCCCTACACCGCCGCCAGTATATTAAATTTATTAACCCCTAAACCTAAGTCTAACCCTAACCCTAACACCCCCTAACCCTATTTAAAACTAAATACTTACCTATTAATTAAACCCTAAGATAGCTACAATATAACTAATAGTTACATTGTAGCTAGCTTAGGATTTATTTTTATTTTACAGGCAAGTTTGTATTTATTTTAACTAGGTACAATAGTTATTAAATAGTTATTAACTATTTAATAACTTCCTAGTTAAAATAAATACAAAAGTACCTGTAAAATAAAACCTAACCTAAGTTACAATTACACCTAACACTACACTATAATTAAATTAATTACCTACATTAACTACAATTAACTACAATTAAGTAAAATTAAATAAAATTATCTAAAGTACAAAAACAAACACTAAAATTACAGAAAATAATAAAATAATTACAAGATTTTTAAACTAATTACACCTAATATAATCCCCCTAATAAAATAAAAAAGCCCCCCAAAATAATAAAAAGCCTTACCCTATACTAAATTACAAATAGCCCTTAAAAGGGCTTTTTGCCCCAAAGTAATCAGGGTAAAAAAAGTTCTATACCCCCCCAACATTAAAACCCACCACCCACATACCCAACCCTACTCTAAAACCCACCCAATCCCCCCTTAAAAAAACCTAACACTAACCCCTTGAAGATCACCCTACCTTGTGAAGTCTTCACCCAACTGGGCCGAAGTCCTCAACGAAGCCGGGTGAAGTGGTTCTCCAGACAGGCAGAAGTCTTCATCCAAGCTGGGCAGAAGAGGTCCTCCAGACGGGCAAAAGTCTTCATCCAAGCAGGGCAGAAGAGGTCCTCCAGACTGGCAGAAGTCTTCATCCAGACGGCATCTTCTATCTTCATCCATCCAGTGCGGAGCGGCTCAATCTTCAAGACATCCGACGCGGAGCATCCTCTTCTTTCGACGTCTTCAAACAGAATGAAAGTTCCTTTAAATGACGTCATCCAAGATGGCGTCCCTTCAATTCAGATTGGCTGATAGAATTCTATCAGCCAATCAGAATTAATGTAGGAAAAATCCTATTGGTTGATGCAATCAGCCAATAGGATTGAGCTTGGATTCTATTGGCTGATTGGAACAGCCAATAGAATGCAAGCTCAATACTATTGGTTGATTGGATCAGCCAATAGGATTGAACTTCAATCCTATTGGCTGATTACTTCAATCAATAGGATTTTTCCTACCTTAATTCCGATTGGCTGATAGAATTCTATCAGCCAATTGTAATTGAAGGGACGCCATCTTGGATGACACCATTTAAAGGAACCTTCATTCTGTTTGAAGACGTCGAAAGAAGAGGATGCTCCACGTCTTGAAGATGGACGCACTCCGCGCCGGATGGATGAAGATAGAAGATGCCATCTGGATGAAGACTTCTGACCATCTGGAGGACCTCTTCTGCCCAGCTTGGATGAAGACTTCTGCCCGTCTGGAGGACCACTTCGCCCGGCTTCGTTGAGGACTTCGGCCCGGTTGGGTGAAGACTTAAGGTAGGGTGATCTTCAAGGGGTTAGTGTAAGGTTTTTTTTAAGGGGGGATTGGGTGAGTTTTAGAGTAAGGTTGGGTGTGTGGGTGGTGGGTTTTAATGTTGGGGGGGGTATTGTACTTTTTTTTCAGGTAAAAGAGCTGATTACTTTGGGGCAATGCCCCGCAAAAAGCCCTTTTAAGGGCTATTTGTAATAAATTTTGTAGTTAATGTAGGTAATTAATTTAATTATAGTTTAGTGTTAGGTGTAATTATAACTTAGGTTAGGTTTTATTTTACAGGTACTTTTGTATTTATTTTAACTAGGAAGTTATTAAGTAATTAATAACTATTTAATAACTATTGTACCTAGTTAAAATAAATACAAACTTGCCTGTAAAATAAAAAATAAATCCTAAGCTAGCTACAATGTAACTATTAGTTATATTGTAGCTATCTTAGGGTTTATTTTATAGGTAAGTATTTAGTTTTAAATAGGAATTATTTATTTAGATTTATTTAAATTATATTTAAGTTAGGGGGTGTTAGGGTTAGACTTAGGTTTAGGGGTTAATAAATTTAATATAGTGGCGGCGGTGTAGGGGGGTAGATTAGGTGTTAATAAATATAATGTATGTGGCGGCGGTGTAGGGGGGCAGATTAAGGGTTAATAAATATAATGTAGGTGGCGGCAGTGTAGGGGGGCAGATTAGGGGTTAATAAATATAATGTAGGTGGCAGTGGGCTCCGGGAGCGGCGGTTTAGGGGTTAAACACTTTATTTAGTTGCGTCGGGGTCCGTGAGCGGCGGTTTAGGGGTTAAACACTTTATTTATTTGCGGTGGGCTCCGGGAGCGGCGGTTTAGGGGTTAAACACTTTATTTAGTTGCGGCAGTGTAGGGGGTGGCAGATTAGGGGTGTTTAGACTCGGGGTACATGTTAGGGTCTTAGGTGTAAACATAACTTTTATTTTCCCATAGGAATCAATGGGATATCGGGCAGCAGCGAACATGAGCTTTCGCTGCTTTCAGACTCCCATTGATTCCTATGGCATCCGCCGCCTCCAGGGCAGCGGATTGAAAACCAGGTACGCTGGGCCAGAATAGTGCAGAGCGTACCTGCTAGTTATTTGATAACTAGCAAAAGTAGTCAGATAGTGCCGAACTTGCATTCGGAACATCTGGAGTGACGTAAGCATTGATCTGTGTCGGACTGAGACTGGCGGATCATATGTTACGTCACTAAATTCTACTTTTGCCGGTCTGTAGGATTTGATAACTAAGGCGAATCAGGCTCACCAGAAATACGCATATTTGCGGTTGACAGCTTGATAAATAGAGGCCTTATTTTGTCCCTCTCCTCTGTTATTTGTCAAGACGGGGCACTTGCTTAATATATGATGATTAAGAGGTCTATGCATGATCTTATTTGATACTCTTCCTGCCTCTTATGTATGTTTATCGTGTTTTGTTTTTCCTTCTGTTGTGAATAAAGAAATATTTCAAATAAAATATGCAGTCTTACCTAGTACAAAATGCAATGTACTTTAATAATTTATTTAGCTATCTTTTCTTTACTCTTAAAACTTCACAGGAGACCCTGTGTCTGCAGAATTCATAACTTGAAAGTGAAACATTCTAAAAAAAATAAAATGATAACTTGGTCATTGTCGAAACCCTTTAAGATCTGTCTACAGAAGAGGAGACGTTTTGTATACTCATAAGGCATTCCAATGCATGTGTTCCTTAACTGCAAAACAAATTAACGGCTAGATTACGTGTTTGTCGGTAAGGCTGTGTGGTGCTAATGAGCATTTTATGCTCACCGCTCACCTAAAGACAGCGCTGGTATTACGGATATTTACAAACCCGCAGAAAAGTGAGCAGAGAGCAAAATTTAGCTCCACATCTCACCTCAATACCAGCGCTGCTTACGTTAGTGGTGAGCTGGCTAAACGTGCTCGTGCACGATTTCCCCATATGAATCAATGGGGCAGAGCCAGCTGAAAAAAAGTCTAACACCTGCAAGAAAGCAGCGTAAAGCTCCTAACGCAGCCCCATTGATTCCTATGGTAAAACAAATTTATGTCTACACCTAACACCCTAACATGAACTCCGAGTCTAAACACCCCTAATCTTACACTTATTAACCCCTAATCTGCCGCCCCCGACATCGCCGACACCTGCATTATACTTGTTAATCCCTAATCTGCCGCTCCAGACACCGCCGCCACTTACATTATACTTATGAACCCCTAATCTGCTGCCCCCAACATCGCCAACACCTACATTATATTTATTAACCCCTAATCTGCCGTCCCCAAATGTCGCCGCAACCTAACTACAATTATTAACCCCTAATCTGCCGCCCCCAATGTCGCTGCCACTATATTAAAGTTATTAACCCCTAAAACTAAGTCTAACCCTAACCCCCCTAACTTAAATATAATTTAAATAAATCTAAATAAAATAACTACAATTAACTAAATTATTCCTATTTAAAACTAAATTCTTACCTATAAAATAAACCTTAAGCTAGCTACAATATAACAAATAGTTACATTGTATCTAGCTTAGGGTTTATTTTTATTTTACAGGCAACTTTGTATTTATTTTAACTAGGTACAATAGTTATTAAATAGTTATTAAACTATTTAATAACTACCTAGTTAAAGTAAAGACACATTTACCTGTAAAATAAAACCTAACCTAAGTTACAATTACACCTAACACTATACTACAATTAAATTAATTCCCTAAATTAACTACAATTAAATACAATTAAATAAAATTATCTAAAGTACAAAAAAAAAAATTACAGAAAATAATAAAATAATTACAAGTTTTTTAAACTAATTACACCTAATCTAATCCCCCTAATAAAATAAAAAGCCCCCCAAAATAAAAAAGCCCTACCCTATACTAAATTACAAATAGCTCTTAAAAGGGCCTTTTGCGGGGCATTGCCCCAAAGTAATCAGCTCTTTTACCTATAAAAAAAGTACAATACCCCCCCCAACATTTAAACCCACCACCCACATACCCAACCCTACTCTAAAACCCACCAATCCTCCCTTAATAAAACCTAACACTAACCCCTTGAAGATCACCCTACCTTGAGAAGTCTTCACCCAACCGGGCCGAAGTCCTCAACGAAGCCTGGCAAAGTGGTCCTCCAGACGGGCAAAAGTCTTCATCCAAGCCGGGAAGAAGGGGTCTTCCAGACGGTCAGAAGTCTTCATCCAGACGGCATCTTCTATCTTCATCCATCCGGCGTGGAGCAGCTCCATCTTCAAGACATCTGACGCGGAGCATCCTCTTCCTTCTTGAGTCGATGACTGAATGAAGGTTCCTTTAAATGACGTCATCCAAGATGGCGTCCCTTCAATTCCGATTGGCTGATAGAATTCAAACCTATTTGCATCAGCCAATAGGAGTTTTTCTACCTTAATTCCGATTGGCTGATAGAATGCAGTGCTAAAAGAACCAGTCTCTCCATTTCACAGCATTCCAATGATGTCTACTGTCATCTAGAGGCTATTTTCAGCATTACACCCTGTGAGGGATAACTATCAATGTCCCTTCTGCTGGTTATTAACACAGATATCATGTCAATGACTGTGTCTGGTAATTTTTAACATCTGAACTATTTCATTTTGTTTCTGATGGGAAGATTTGTGTATATGTATGTCATATACGCTTTGCCTGTTAAGGATTTATTGCCTTCTAATCTTGGACATTTATAATATGTAAGGGTGTTTGGTATTTGTTCGCCTGAGACTTTCTTTCCTTTGATTATGGAAGGAATTATCTGTGATTACGCCTTATCTAGGGCTTCACATGCTTTTCTGTTGCAGCTTGTTTGAAGACATATTTTTATTGGTGCTTCCTTGTACTCTATGGGATTATCTTCATTTTTTTTAGTTTTCTAATAATGAGATTCTGTCTGTCCAGGATTGTGTGACTTGTATACCCACGAGTGTCATATTCGTATATTATTTTAGAGCTTTTTTAGCACTAATATGTTATTTATTTTGTCTGTGACATGTATTCTCCTATATTATCTATAGGAGCTAGTTATTTTATTCCCTCTCATTCTGAGGTGATTTTTCCTAATGTCTATGATATGTATTTCCTAAGTTATTCGTAGGGACTCTATTTCTTGATCTCTAGCATATTGCGGTGATTTTTGCTACTGTCCTTGACAGGTATTCCCCTGTTATCTATAGGGGTACCATATAGTAATCTCTCGTATTGATGAAATTTATTTTATGTCTGTGACATGTATTCTCCTATATTATCCATAAAAGTTTTATATTTTAATCTCTCTTATTGGAGGTGATTTTTTTCTAAATTGTTCGTATATTATTTTAGAGCTTTTTTAGCACTAATATGTTATTTATTTTGTCTGTGACATGTTTTCTCCTATATTATCTATAGGGGCTCTATATATTAATAATTCTCATCTTGAGGTGATTTATACTATTGCATGCATGCTATTTACAAATGTTGGGAGTCACTTGTGACTCAATTTTTGTCTCTGAGTTTATAACTCAATATTATAATATCTCTCTTAAAGTGATTTCTGTAAGGTCTCTGACATTAAATCACACACATTCTTCTTGTTCTATTTGGGCTTTTGCTCGAGTGCAACCTATAACTTGTATAATCAGTTATATTTAGTGCGGTCCTGACATCCATTAAAAGTAATAGGTGATGTCAGCCACGCTAAACCTTCTCTGTTAAATCTGTTTTACCATGAGCTTGTAAAATCAATTTGCGCACCCCTTGTAATCTGCTGGCCCATAGTGTTTTATGTCCCTTTAATGGAAAATATTTGTCTTTCCCTTTTTAATACTGCTAATTACAGATATGCATAGATTTAGAATGTTTAATTGTTTATCAAGACTGAAGTTCTACAGATTTTGAAATAAATCCAACAACTTTTAAATCTGAGGACTGTTTTTTTTTTAAATTAAGATTACTTCACTATATAAAATAAAAGGATGTTAAATGTATCTAGATTTATCTAGATTATTATTTATCTAGATTTATTATTGTGGTATGATCTGCCAGATTCTTTAGAAGATAAACTTGAAAAGAACTTGTTAAAGGGACATGAAACCAAAAATTTGACTTGCTTATTAAGATAAAACACATTATTTTAAACAACTTTTCAGTTTACTTCAGTTATCCACTTTGCTTTGGGGTTTTTTTTGGTATGTTTTGCTGAAAAGAATACTTAGGTAGACTCAAGAGAACCAATGTAGCTCCTGATTGGTGGCTGCACATATATGTCTCTTGTCATTGGCTTACCCAATGTTCTTCTTCTAGTTCCAAGTAGTGCATTGCATACCAAGAAAATGAAACAAGCTGGATAAAAGAAGTAAATTGGAAAGTTGTTGACAATAGTATGCTCTGTCTGAACAATGAAAGAAATCTTCTGGGTATTATGTCCCTTTAAGCTCTAATAGACAATAAGATGCATTCATATGTATAACAATTGATGATTGACACAACAAACTTTATATCCCTAAAAAGCTATTCCTGTCTTCAAAAATGAAGTCTTCTCATCTTATTGTTTAAATACTTTTTATGTATTGTAAGTTATTTTTCGACCACTGCATATTAGAGATTGTTAATGTGATATATGGATCAAGTCAAGGACCAGTGCTATTTTAGACATAACCTTTTAATGAAATGTTAACAGCTTGAATTTTGATTTCCTCTGACATTTGAATAACACATGCAACAATAAAAAGAGTATCTATCAATCACTTCCCACCTGCAGTTTACAGGAAGATGTATAAGATAGAAGCGCTGTGCACCTTATTAGTGTTAGAAATGTGAAAGCTTTATGAAAAATGTATTTCAAGAAAAAGAATAATCCTCTTAAGGATATTAAGAACCAACCAAGATGCAGTAAGTATTCTGAAATATTATAAAAGAATGGCATTTTCAGGAACAAAAACATCTTTGTGTGATGAAATATTAATTAAACAGGGTGAATGGATTGCGAATTTAACCGTTTAATGTCAACGTTGATAAGTTAGTATTGGTTAAAGTTGGATGAAAGATAACGTGCATAAAAGATATTTACAACACATTTTTTTTTAACCATGAGGTTAAATCAGCAAAGAGTAAGGATAATGGAGAAGTATAGCTATTGCTTCAATTTCAGTCTGCAAGATTTGGTAATAAAGTTTGAATTGTCAGATGGTCTCCGGTCTGTGGTATTCCATAGTGCTGGTAGTGGTAATATCACATACTCCAGATGGAAAAAGCAACCACTTGCTTGGTTGACAGACATAACCTCATACACCTGTTTGATTTACATACATAACCTCATACACCTGTTTGATTGACATACATAACCTCATACACCTGTTTGATTGACAGACATAACCTCATACACCTGTTTGATTGACATACATAACCTCATACACCTGTTTGATTGACAGACATGACCTTTGAAGTGTAATAAGTTAATATTTTTAAAGCCAGGGAGCTATCACTCATTTTTTTCATGTTACTGTTGTACACTCTGTATTTAATCAAGACAAAGGGTAATTATAGAAATGCATTTTACTGTTGTATAAGAAATGCCAAATTAACTATCAGGTCTCTTTGAAAATGCTGTTGTGAACCATCCCAGGGGCCAATTCTGAGGACTGCATACCCCATTTTCAATTTTGCCGCAACCAACCTGTTTCAAATGCATTATTTATTTTGGTGCAAATGCGTGGATCCAAATGCATTCATAGTTTAGAAAGGGAGGAATTAGCCACAAATATATTAGGACAGTATTTGTTTAGGGATTTCCCTGTCTAGATATTTTTTTTATCATGTGGTGGTCTCGCTGATTCACTGTGTTTGATGCAATATTGTAAGATTTTAAATTTTCTTTTACATCTTTTTTTTTTTAATAATTTTAAAATACAATTTACATTTTAAGTTCCTTGTTGCTACAAGAATAATACTCTTTTTTCAAAAAAATATGCTTTGCTTTTCTATGGCACAGCGTGACTATTATTTGTTTATTCCTCAACACAAGCAAATGTCAGCATAAAATATATATGGCAACAGCCCTCGCCCAAATCCATCAACATTTCTGGCAGGCTAAAATCTTTCTAGCTTGAATAAAGACAGTTTGACAATGGTATTCCAATTCATCAGAAAACATTTTTCAAGTGGCTTTTCACATTATTTTTGGACTTTATTAATTGAACAGCCATGACCTTTTGACAAACCACTTTGTCCTTTTTTCATGTAGCATATCTTGGCTGTTAACAACACTGTTTTTCAGTGTTAAAGTGAACACAGTGTACATTACTAGACATTTTTTGTTTGCTTGTTCCATAAAAAAATATATCTGAAATGCCCGTCAAGTGAAAAAACTTGTACTGTACTAAAATATAATTATCAGAAGTTTCCTTTATGATTGCAACAACGTATTTAAACATTTATAAAAATGTTATTTATAAAATTACTCAATATTTTGTTAAACTGGATTGTTATTATATATGTTAGAAAATGTATATGATTCAGATAGAGCATGCAATTTTAAGCAACTTTATTATTTACTCCTATTATCAATTTTTCTTTGTTCTCTTGGTATCTTTATTTAAAAAAAGCTGGAATGTAAGCTTAGGAGCCTGCCCATTTTTGGTTCAGAACTCTTGGTAGCCCTTGTTGATTGGTGTCTAAATGTAGCTACCAATCAGCAAGAGCTACCCAGGTGCTGAACCAAAAAATGGGTCAGCATCTAAGCTAACATTCCTGCTTTAAAAAAAGATACCAAGTGAACGAAAAAAATGATAATAGGAGTAAATTAAAAAGTTGCTTCAAATTGCATGCTCTATCTAAATCATGAAAGTTTTATTTTGACTAGACTATCCCTTTAAGTTGAAAACCCTGTGTTTAAGTGACTGACTTTTGTCACCACATATCCCTTAGAATCTAAGCTCTCTAGGGGAGCAGGACCCTATAATCATTCTTTCCCAGTCTGCTTTCCCTGCCTTGTCTTTATTCATTGTACCCCCTGTGCTGCATAATCAGTTATCACATTACAAATACAGATAATAATTAGGCAGTCATCATCAATATATGTTATGTTTTTTTTTCTTTTGATGTGTGTCTTTTTGTTTCTGAAAGGAATGTTAGAACAGCCTTGAAAAGCTGGTGTCAAGCCTGTTTTTTGTAATATTTTTTTAATGTGTTTATCAAGAATTTTCAGTTATATTGTATAGCTAATTTCATTGTTTTTTCTAATTCAAATATATTCTAATGGATTGGAATAGCTTTAAAAATGTCCAATGTTGCATACAATTTTTTCGTACATAGTAACTGGAAATTATCAGTTTAATTCAGTAATTAATTTCTATTGATAAAGAAAAAATACCTGTTTTGCAATATAAGTACTTGTTAGGACAAATGCAAAACATAAGTATAATGTAAAGGTTGCTTACATTTCTGGGTAGTGCATTTCAAAAACAATTAGTAGAGCTTCACAATACTCAACTATTTTTACAAATGATTCTTTTAAAATTTGTTGGATTCATCAGTAAGATGAGTGGGCACTAGTTTCCCTTTGGCTGCTTATTTTGTTTTCCGTGTAGGTTTGTGGCAAAGCTCACAAAAGGACATTGTACATGAATGCTGACATGCAACGAACCAGTCAGGTGCAGAAACTCCACATATTGGCCAACAAAGATGAAAAAATTTAAATATACCTCTGAATATTTTTAATATGAAATACTGTACCTGATAAATTTACATCCATGCAAAATTCCATTAAGCTAGTTACAGTAGTTTTGGCTATATGGTTGGCTAAAATTCCTTATTTTGCCCTATGAGAACAATTATATATTTTGTTAACATACTAGAAACTCAAAAATTGCTATTAAAATGGTCTTCAAATGTAAATGGTTTGTTGCAAATGTTGGTCTGAGATAATATTAACTTGTACACAGAGGTGGTTCTAGACTGAGGGAGGCCTTAGGCAAACCAAAATTATGAGGCCCCTCTGTAAGGGATGTAAACCTTCAAATTTTCCTGTCAAAATCCAAATACAACTTTCAAATGTACTCCTATTATTAAATTTGCTTTGTTCTCTTGGTATCTTTCCTTGAAGAAGCTGAAATGCACTACTGGGAGCTAGCTATACACATGGGGTGATTCAATAACAAGAGTTGTATATGAGCAACAACCAATCAGCAGCTAGTTCCCAATAGTGCTTTGCCGCTCCTGAGTTTACCTAGGTATGCTATTAAACAAAGGATACCAACAGATCAACTAGATAATATTGGTAAATTAGAAAGTTGATTAAAATTGCATGCTCTTTCTGAATCACAAGAGAAATGCTGTGTTTTGTATCTCTTTAACACACAAAAGAAAAACAATGCAAAACTTTATAACAATATATTAATTTGTAAAAATGAATATTTTTAATGCAAGGGTCACCAAATCTAAGCCTAAAATTGTACTCTGGCTCATAACTTTTTGCATTATTCTACATATGTCTATACACAAATCCTATTGTCTGGGTCCTAAGAAGTATGTGGATGGCTCAATATTTTTACTGGCTCCTAAATGTAAAATAAATCTGCCCCTTTAAAAATGTATATAAAAATAGAGGCAATGTAATAAAGCAATGTTGTTTAAAAGAGCATGTTAGAATATATTTAGCATTGCTGACACCATTTTGTGTAACCACCATTTTAAGATGTGTTCATTATATTTTATTATAATGTAGTTTATTATGCTGTGAAAAAAATTATGCTGATGTTAGAAATAAGAATGTCGTTGTAATGTCCTTAGCGATGCGCCCGGATACACCGTTATATAAAACTGATAGTTCCTTGGTATAATTCTTTTTTTTAATATTTTTACTGTGCTTCTTTGTTCTAACTTATGCTATGTAAAATGGTGTGATTATGATACGTCATTGTTTAACCCCATATACTGTAACCATTGTCTATAAAAGTATGGTACGCCTTATAATAAACAGAACAGTGAATAGATTTTTCTTGCTGCTTGTCTGATTTCTGTTCCTGAGATATCTCGTCAGGTAACCCATTCAGTACCAGGTGAAGGTGTAGAATACGGCTAAGTGCTAAGTGATACCTCCCTCTTAAGGTAACGCCTAACAATTCTGGTGTCAGAGCATGGGATTCACACTGGGTAAGTAGATAAGTGTTTTTTTTTACTCTGCTTTTCCCTCTGTGAATCTGAACCCAAAGTCTGGATGGCGTTAGTGATATATAAAGGGTTAAAGTCCTTTTATAAGGGGTTAAACTCCCATGGACAGGTTTGAGTCCTGCGATGAAGCATGGGGTTGCATAGGTTTGAGTCCTAGTGCAATTTATAGCACAAGTTTCAGTCTTGAACTGTATTAACTCCCCTAGACAGGTTTGAGTCCTGCTAGTAAGGTGTTCATTTGTAGAGGTTTGAGTCCTAGCGCAAGTTGTAGTGCAATTTTAGCGTGAGTTAAAGTCTCACCTTAAAGAGTTACATTTTCTTATATAAGTATAGTTTAGTTTAAAAATCACTGGAACTGGTATGGGTGCTTGTTGTTTAATTGCTTGTGCTTCACTGCTTTTTCATTTGTGCTGTGCTGAGCTGAAGAATATTAAAGTAATTGCTGCTATTATTTTATTGCTGCTATTATTGTGTTGTTAAAATGGGGTCTGCTCACAGCAAAATATTTATAATAATTCTGAGATACATAGAATTAATACTTAGAATAAAATTGTCAGAGCTGTACCATCCAGCACTGGTTAGAATGCTTTCCGTACCACAAATCCTAAGCCAGTTAAAAGGGGAAACTCCAAGAGATTTTGCAATTAAGAGTTGAAGGTGGTTATTATATTGTCCCTTTTTAATAATAATCTGTCAGGCTGGACAGAAGCATTATACCCTCAGGAAACAAATCCGTTCCTTTGTACAGGCTCTCTGTTTGATTGTAACACACTCCCCTATCCATATTAAAATGCCACATCAGCTCCTCCGCCTGCACTGTATCCCTCACTTGCTGCTTTAAATAATGCACAGAGAAGAGGAGAATGCTATTGCATCTCTAATGTCTACGAAGGAGTTAACAGTTTTGTTTCAAGGAAGGAGCAGTTTCATTTCATTGCCGCTATCAGTATCTATTGTATTATTGTTACTTTTTAACAGGCAATACTCTAATATATATAATTGATTTGATACTTATATTTAATACAGTGTATCACGTGACAGGTGTCATTGCATTGTCCTATCGGCATTGACTTGTAGACTGAGTAACAACTTGATATATCCCTTACACACACATTCGAGGTGTGTTACCATATCCCGTTTTGGTTGGTTCCGATATTATGGTCGACAACCAATCACTAAGGCGTAGATACACACCTTTTTTGATTTTGGGTATTGCACACTCCTTCACGCATGCGCTTTGCTTAGGCTTGGACGCCGAGTAAAGTGAATATAAGCTGTGTACTTTAGATATAGTATATTCACCTGAGGAAGCGGTCAAGGTAGACCGGGAAACGCGTTGTGATTACATGTTTACTAAATAAACATTTGTTTTTAACTATATCTTTATCACGGCTGGAGTGATATTTTATACTTGTGAGATTTTTTATCTGGACTTAGCTGCTAGCCCACCTGGTTTGGGCTTTTCTCCCATGATCAAATACTACGTGAGAAAGTAGCCTGCTAAGGGCTCATAGCTGCAAGACATTTGCAGATCGTATACAGCATCAAGGATTACACTTTTACTACGAGAGAGCAGCTACCTGGACAGCTGTTAATGCTCCAGAATGCCGTTGTAGCACTTCTCAAGTGCCTTACTTCTTGTAAGTACAATTTACGTGTGGGGAGTGAACAACTTTCAATACAGATTCACACTATGTTGGCACCTTCTTTTCTTTTGTGTTCCATACAGATTTGCTCCGTTTGAATTGCCTTCAACTTTTGGAAGAAGTTTTTGCCGCCACACCTTCAACATTTGAACTTTGGACTTTTGTGTTCACACACCAGGTTTTTGGTTTGATTGTTGTATCAAATTTGTGAGAGTCACTACACTTTATTTAGTGTGTGGGTCACTTATTATTGTGTTTTTACACTTTCTTTCTTTTTGCACATTATACTGTCAGAGGTATTATATGTAAATGTTGTTTTTAGGCGCAACTGACTTATAACACTTGGTTTAACATTTCATTTCAAGGAAGGGGGATTCCAAGCTGTCAGTAATCACAGCCCTGTAAATTCAGCTAGAAAGTTTTCTACTGCATTCAGAAATGTTACGGGCACAGAAGGGGGGCCAGTGCTGTGTAAGGAGTGTTTGTCTGGTGTTTCACTGTGTCCCGTGTTACGTGTAAAAGGTTTACTCCACACTAAATATCTGAGGATTTATTATCCTGTCTAAAAATAATTTGTTTATGTCTTAATCTGCTCGGAAATGGTCATTCCTTGAAAATTCGGACACTTTTAGATATATTTTAAATTTTGTGGAGTTCATCTTATCATATTTCTAATCTCTTTGGTATGTTTGATATATATGTTTTTCTGAAAGAGAGAGAACGTTAATAAAATATGTTTTTAGTGTCTTTCAAAGAAAGTTTGCTGTATGTTTAAAATTGCTGATTGTTGGGAGTGAATTTATGGTATGCAAATTGATATAAGCTTGTGTGTGTATCGCTGTAAAAGCTGACCTAGGTGCATTTTTTAGCTCTCTGTGTGTGTATACCAGCGTTTCTTAGTTAAGAAATCTGACGCTGTAATTAAGTATTTTAAAGTGTTATTGTTATAACTTTATTTTAGTCATATGTATGTTCTTAATTATGTGTGTTATTAATAGAATTTTTAGTTTTAAGTGATATTTGTTTCATGCAAATAAAGACTAAAGAGAGATTTAATATAAATATATTGTTTTTGCAAGCGAACTAATTAAGGAATTTGTAAGTGCCATGATGTGTGTGACTTTCGGTCACCTTCTAGTAAATAGTTTTTTTGGCAAGTGATTATTAATAGGTTGATTTAAGTATGTTATGTGTGTAATGTAAGATTCATGAAAGGAGATAAAAAAAGGAGAAAAGACTATACGCTGTATGTTATTAAGTGTATCTAAAGTATTTGGGTCTGTTTCTGTTGCAAGTAGAGTAATTCAGTAGAGTTTTAATATAATTTGGTAACATATTACTGTGTAATATTATTTATGCTGTGATGGCTGTCATTAAAATATATGCAGGTTATGATACAGTAAAGAAGTAGAATTTTAATGGTAAAAAATACAAGTTTCCTAATCATGGCTAGGTTATATATGTAATATACATGTTATACATGTTATAAATGGTCAGTCCTTAAAGGGACAGTACACTGTAAAATTGTTTTTATGTTGATGTGTTTTCAATTATTTGTTATTCCATCTGTATAGTATAAAAAGTAGGAGAAATTGTATTTTCATGTTTATTTGTATATATGAAGTAATTGCTTTTGTGCTTTAAAATCACTGCCTATTATAATGGGTTAAGTTTCAGGTAATAGCATATCTCACTGTCCTTATCTGATATTTGTCTGGAAAACTGGAGCTCAGTGCTTAGACAGAGCAATGGAAATGTAATTGTATTACTTTACTATCCTGTGCCCTACGGAGAGTGTGAGTTCTTCTTCTGACCGTGTTACGCTATTCAATAGATGAGATACCAGTAAATACAATTTTTACTATAAGTGGGTATACCACAGGCTGAACCAGTTATTTCAAATACCAAAATAGGGGTGAAGGAGCTATTTGTAAACCACTAAATGTACTCCATCAGGGGAGATGGATCACTGGGAACAATTTAAAGGGGATTTTTTGGGGGTAAACTGCCCTTTTAATCTATTAGTGTAAATTATTATTATTATTATTATTCTTTTTAGAAATCTCATTTTGTTATATACAAGTGTTATATTTTGTCAGAGAGCTGCAAAATGTTGAATATCAAATTATATACAAAAATGAAATCAAATAATTGTGTATTTATTAAAATCATGGTTAAGTAAAAGTATAGCATAGGCTTTTCACAAATTATTTGTGCCAAACATGATTTATTTAACAGTGGGTTTGCACTGTGCATGCAAGCAGGGGCCATATAGAACAGTGGCTGAGCCATTATTATCTGACCTTTTATAGAGTATAATATTGTGTTTACCTTTGTAAATTTAAGGTTAGGGATTTTATTTTATAAATGTGCAACTACGGTTTATTGATCTTCTGAAGTGATTGCATTATTAGCGTGATCTCATAGTATTGTGCATGGTAGAATTTGCAAAACCAGGGCATAGAAGGTTGTTATAGGATTTTAATTATTTGTAGTGTTTTGCTAGAATGTAGTATTTTTCAGTGCTGTTAATGTTTTGTTTTTAGAAAACACTTAAAACCAACTGTCCATTACATAAGAGAATGTTATGTTTTTATTTTTAGTGAATGTGTGTGGAAGGGTTCTGTATGAATGGAATATTGAATATTGAGGTGTATTTGATTTTGCCTGATTTTAAGAATAGTATTCTTCTTCTTTTAGTGTTCTAGTATTGTGTTTGCGTGACACATAGGGTGTTTCATGTGAACAAAGGGGGGGAGTATTGATGAGTATCTTTATGTGAATTGGGTGATTGTTTTAAGTAAGAAAATTAAACTAAAATGTTTTTTTTTGTTATTAACACAATATTTGTATTTATAAATAAATAATATAACATTAACATAATATTTGTATTTGCTGGATAAGATCATGAAGCTGTATCCAGAAAGTAAAAACACTAACTAAATTATTTTTGAGTTTTTCATATTTAGTTAAATCTGTACAGATAAAATTTCATAGTGCACTCTCTAAAAGATTGAAGATTGAATGCAAGTAAATGTTTTAAATAAAGAGATGCCTGGTGCCTAGGTGAAGGAAAGAAAAAGAAGATAAGACCTTTTGTCAAGTTTGTTTTCACCACCATACTGCAGTAAAAGTTGCTGAACCATCTTTGTATCCATTCTTTGCATTGCACTCTGGTACCAGCCCCAGAACTGGACTCTGGGTAATCTATGACTGTTTCCTATGATGTGTGTCTTCAGAACATAAAGACTATCATTTTCTTGACTGTGCCTTGCCTGTTGGAATTGGGGACCTGTTACGCTGTTAAAGGGTCATCCACAGCTAAATTAGGGGAGTATTGTGTTAACTTGTTTACTTATATTGCTTGTTTTGTATTTTCTTGTAATTGTGTTATTTTTATTGATCATATTAGCTATAAGAAGCCATATAGCTTTGTCTGCAGAAAAGTATGTCTGCAGTTTATGTACTTAAACAAAGTAACCCTCCAGATAAGTGTAACTCTAAACCTTGCAGTATTGTATGGCCCACTGAGTATAGAAATATGTTTCCATCTTTATAATTTAAACAAAATGCTGCAATATCTCAGAATATTCAGACCCTTCACCATTGTAGAACACAGAAGGTTCCCCCATGTTTCTATACCGCCCTTAATATTTAAGGGAAGGGATATATGTGTCTTGCGGTGGAGAAGGGTATGAGAATAGGACGTTTTTGTAGGAATTTCCCATTGTAATGATTCCTTAGTATATTATAAAACTACTCAAAATAAAGAGAGTGAGGACACCGCTCAGCTAGAAATTTATATCAATTATACAGAGAAATATGAGTTTTGGGAGTAGTATAATTATAGTGATATTGGTGGTATATTTTCTACCTACAATGGCTCTTATTGGATCTGTGTTACAAAAAGCAAATGCATTTTTCCCTTTATTAACTGGTATGGTATCTGCTATTTGAGTTTTTGTAATTCCAGGTGCTTGTCAGGGAAAGGAATTATCTTACCATAAGGATGTGTTTAACTTTAAGAGATTTTGTAGTGTTTTTTTTTTTTTTTTTTAAATATTTCTTTATTTGGTTTTTCATAATACAGAAATAGTGATTTGAAAATGTACAGAATGGGTAAAATTTCAGGTGTACACATCAATATACCTATTGTTTTACACAGAAACAGGTTACAAGATTCAGTCTTTGTTACTCAACTTTTAACATAACAATAAAAGATAAGATTCTTTTATACATATAATATTGTAGAATTTCTATAACTTAAGGAATTAAACCTTTATATGCGAAGTATCTAGATTGGGTATTACTGAGTGGTAAATGTTAAGCAGTATTTTAAAGCTGCCAATGAAAACAGTGACTAAAGAGTCTAATAGTATTGGGATACAAGTAGATAGCTTAGACAATTGTCAATTCGACTATAAATCTTAACTTGCAGTGAAACAAGCGTAAGTATCTTCCCGCTGGTATATTAAAACATCTTCCGAATCTTCATGGTCATTTGCCTAGACAATTTGTAGAAATTAGGTTTCATTGGCAAACCCAATTATAAATCTGTATATTATATCGTTCCCCATTTCTCATACCCTAAAAGGGTTAATAGATGATAATTTAGTATATCTTTTATGAGAATGCAAACTATATATATTATCTTAATAAACAATAAGATCAAAGGTTGAGCAACCATATATAAATAAAAATGCTATGTTATTTTCAACTAAAGGAGTTAACAACAACTAGTATATCTTATATGAGAGTGTAAACTATGGCCCCTAGTTATTAATGTCTGTCGGACCTGATCCGACAGTGCGGATCAGGTCCGACAGACATCGATGAATACGGTGAGCAATATGCTCGCCGTATTCAGCATTGCACCAGCAGCTCACAAGAGCTGCTGGTGCAATGCCGCCCCCTGCAGACTCGCGGCCAATGGGCCGCCAGCAGGGGTGTGTCAATCAACCCGATCGTACTCGATCGGGTTGATTTCCGGCGATGTGTGTCCACCTGCTCAGAGCAGGTGGACAGGTTATGGAGCAGCGGTCTTTGTGACCGCTGCTTCATAACTGCTGTTTCTGGCGAGCCTGCAAGCTCGCCAGAAACACTGGGCATCAAGCTCCATACGGAGCTTGATACATATGCCCCTATATATTATCTTAATAAACACAAATATATGGTGGCCATATATAAATAAAAATAAACATGCATCAATTGGGATATATATTATAAATCTTAAATGTCAACACTGTAAATTTAAAGTTTTGTTTACAATATTAGTTCTGGATAATAAAATTATCGGATTAACTGTAAGCTTGTGGATCACAATATTGGTTCTATATAGTAGTTAGTGATATATATAAGTTCTTGGATTAACTGCGGTTTAATTGCAAGAGAAACTGCTCTTTTTGTATCCAGGTGCGGATACTTTAATAAGTGGGGGGTTAGTTCAACCGGGCAGTGGACACAACTTAGAGGACACCGATTATCGAACTGGAGTAGAAAGATTAGGAAGCCTTCTAAAACAGTGTATGGCTGAATACCACCAGAGGAGCCTAGAGTCCAAAATATGTAAGAATTTCAGGGAAGCTATTATTAAAATAATAAAATATAAGTAGTACAGCATGATGGAAAATACTTTAAATATGAATACAGTCTTAGTAGGATCATATATGATTGTGCTTTACTACCTATACAATTAAAACAAGCTTTAAATATGAAAAGAGCTGCCTTTTGTAAGGCTAGTGAGATGGAATATATTACCTATACATGTAACATGGTATATGGGTTTGAAAGAAGTTTGAGCTATTGTCATATAACTGTTATATGTCTGTAGTATCTGAAGAAGGTATAGAAGTTCACTCATATCATATATACATTTATAAATGGGAGAGAATATCCAAGGAAGCTTCTATATATTTAGATTTTAGATATTGATTGTGAGGTTATATTATTGAACAGGGGTTATTTACCTTAAGTAATATGTGAATAACAGTACTTTAACATGTTTAAAAGATATGATAAAATCAACTGGAGCACACTACTCCCCATAAACAAATCTGTAGCATGGAATAGAGCTATGACCAACCTAACAAATCTGATCTACAGTATATTTTATATGAATACAAAACATTGAAAAAACTGGATGTTTTAGATAGAAGTATATAACTGTAAACATTGCCCATCTAAAGTGGCACACTAAATTATAAGAGAGAACTGTCTCATTAGCCGGTATGAGATATTATAAGTTCAGGCTTGGTTTAGTCCTCATATGTACTGTATATACCATACTTTCCAGAGAGTTGAGTGAAACAGAGGGATAAGCAGTGTAACATGCAGATAGGATTATGTCAAACAAAGCATATCACCCTCATTTGCCCAAAATATCACCCAATTCCAGCCTTAGTGCTCTGCATCATCTGAGGTGGTCTTATATCTCCTGAGCCTTGAGAAATTTTCCGGGGTCTCTCCCCTGTCTCCCTAGTTTTGATGTATTTTTCAGATGTTTTGATGTCTGTCGTCAGAGCTTTTTTAGGTCGAGTTGTAGACTGTGATGTGTGTGACACCTTCTGAAGAGATTCAGCTTGTGTTTGCTCAAGCTCCTTGTTGATTACAGTCAATGCAGGTATATAATCAATGTATTTAGTTTGTATTATATATCCACAATGTTTTCCTGGTTTTAAATGACATAGGATAAATTAAGCTATTAAAGGAAATGGTGATGCTTACAAAAAGGTGAAAGAAATTTTGTTGGACAAAATTGTGATTGTATTAGGGTGTGTGCTCATCTTGTGCTGTTTTGTTTCCTTCTTAGACTCCTTCTGACTCGAGTGTTTGCTTGCTACACTTTGATTGTTATTTGATTGTTATTGACACAGTGTGGCTGTCAATAACAATCTGCCTAAGCAGGGCAAGAGCTCACTGCCTCACACAGGACAGCAGCTCAGCTAAAGTGACTGACTGAGGAGGCAGCAACTGACACACTGCCCTCTGTCAGGGTTTTCCCCCTGATCTGTCTGGCAGCCATTTTACTCACCTCTCTTGCTGACTCTGGTGCATACTGTGTGATGCTGCTCATTTCCTGCACTTCCTTTTATGGCCAGACTGGTGTACATCATCCGTGTGAGACAGGATGCAGTCTCAGAATTGTGATGTCATCACTTATTATTTAAAGGGCCTCTGTTCAGTATGCTTTGCCCTTGCGTTGTCTCTGACCTGTTTGTGAGAGCTGTGTATTACCTGGCTGTCTGACGTCCCTCCTGGTTCCTGATCCCTGGCTTGTTCCTGACTCTGCTGTTCTCCTTGTTCCTGATTCCGGCTCGTCTGACTATTCGCTTTGGCTCCTGACTCGGCTCATCTGACTACCAGTTCTGGTTTTGATTCCTGGCTTGTTATTTGACTTGTGGACTTTTTATTATTTTTTGCTATTAATAAAGGTGTGATTATTTTTGCACTTCTTGTCTCAGTCTGATTCCTGGCACCCTGACACCCTCTAGGTCAGTGCTCTCTTGCTGCAGAGGAGAGAAGTATGGAATAAAGTACTGAGCTTTAGTAACAAACATATCAGCGGGGCAGATAAAGTTAAATAAGTGACTGTGCATGCAGCTGAATTGGGAGACAGAGCCAATATTTATCCACTGCTGTCTACAGTTCCTTCACTACATACTTCAGCTGAACAGAGGGAGAGCAGTAAGCAGACTAGACATTAATTAAACATAGGGCTTATTGTAGCATGAAACCCTTCACTGGGCCTGGACACTTCCGTTCCACCCTCCTGCTCATGCCTATGAATTTTATACTATATGACTGTGCTTGAAAGAAGCCAGTGGGCTGTGCTACTATGCCACTAACACCTAAATACATATTTTTTTCTATGCCCTTGTGCGAGGCCCCATCATGAGCGAGGCCTTAGGTTATTGCCTGTTTGGCCTTATGGTAGAGCCACCTCTGAATGGAATTAGACTGTCCAAGCAAACAAACTATAGATGCGTGCAGCCATTATTCAAATGACTAAAACATTTCAGCAGAAAATATCCAATACATTGCTAATTAAATAATCAAGCATTTGTATATTGAATTGTGTTTAACCATTATTTTTATTAGAGCATAAAGAAAGTGTCCTGAGCAGTGGAAGTTTGCAAGTACTAAGATTTCTAAGTGTTAGCACTGAGTAGCTGTTTTAAGCAGGGATTGTTTAACTTTAATTGTTGCAGACAAATCAGATATTAAGACGACAGATTTATAGAGCGTGGTGTATAAATTAATAATTGGAAACTCATATTTGTATGTACGTAAGAAAATGCTGTTTAAATTACATTATATGCTATAATAAATATAGCCAGTAGATGGCATTGCATGCTTAATGTTAAACATAAAATGATACCTTGGTATTATTAATATATGAGTAAAACAGCATTAAATTTAAATGGAAATAAAAGAGCAATAATAAATATTCTAAGACATTAAAGCATTTTATTATTGCACTGTTGCTAAAACACAACTATGTGGTTGATCACAAGTATGTGCTTGTTTTTGGTATATAATGATTTCTAAACCACTGTGTTTTTATGAACAAAATACCAAAATGTTTCTGCTGTTAATGTCCCTAAAGCTTGAAATTGTTTCATTATAAGAGCACTAAATACCTATCTGCCTTGCTAATCTCACAATTTTGAAGAATAAATAAATAAATGTGCAGGATTAAGGGCAAATAAAATGGCATTTTTGAGGGTTAAGTGATTCACAGGTTAAAGGGTCTGTATGTTGATCGATCCTTTTTAATGTAGTGCTGCTAATAGGTTACTTGGGAAATTAGCCTGCTCCAAAACCGTATGTGTCTGTCTCTTTAAGTGATTTAAAATACAGATTCTATATATCTATCTATCTATCTATCTATATATCTATATCTATCTATCTATCTATATATATAAAAAAAATATAATATATATATACTGTATATGGTGCGGTGAGTATATGTGTTTGCTGGGTTATTGATTTTACTATTTTTTATTAGTCTAAAAGTGCTTATTATTAATTGTTTGTTAACATTAAATGATTGAGTATCCAATATGCACACAATCATTGTTCCATTCTAAAACCTTTTGAATCAGTTGTTAATAATTAGAATTCAATAATTAAAAATGGCCTGTGAATGTGTTGTTAAAGGCACACAATAAAAGTACTTTTTTTCAACATGTAAAAAAAATCTTAAATATCAATATTGTGATTGCAAAAGAGTAAAAATATTAATAAAATCAATAAATGCTTACTTTTACATCTGAAAAATAATACATTTAGGGCCATTTCTAAAGGCTCTTAAAGTGGGCATTTTTTTCACCTTATGTCCTCCCTGACCAATCAGCAGTGACTTGCTGATCAGCTTCAAGGACTTGCTCAGGTCAATGTAGTAGTTGCATTCCTTTTGCACAGATCTATGACACAGTATTCAGTAGCAACCAGTTGCGACCAACATTGCTACCATGTCTCGTGCAGATCCTTGGCATAGAAATAGAAATGTCTATACATAGTGCATGTTCCATTGGCTGCATTTATAATGTTTAAAACACCAAAAAGTTATATTTCTCATAGAAATGCAGTAATATATTATCACATGGAAAAGACTATGTTGCAAAACACAAATATTACTCTTGATCAGCTTTAAATGTCTTTAATGTTCAAAAACAAGCTTTGGCACACATTCCCAAGGGAAAACTCCAAATACAGAATACTTTAGTGATCTATGCTGCAGCCGTATGTGTAAACCCAATAAGAAATGTAAAAATACATCTTTTTTCAGACTTAAAATTGCAAGGAAGGTAAAACTGCAAAAGAGAAGCACATAAAGCTCTGCATCTGGGCTATAAGCAAGTGAAATACAGTACATGTTCCCTTTTGTTTTAGAAGCTGAAGAACTCACATTGTTGGATTTGAAGGAGGACATTAATGTTTTGATCTATTTCAATTTTCAAGAAAAAAGTTCTTTATATTTACATTCCAGTTGGAAAAATACTTTTTGTCAATATTTTACACCTTATCACTTAAAGGGACACTGAGCCCAAATTTTTTATTTGGTGATTCAGATAGAGCATGCAATTTTAAGCAACTTACTAATTTACTCCTATTATCAAATTTTCTTCATTCTCTTATCTTTATTTGAAAAGCAAGAATGTAAGTTTAGATGCCGGCCCATTTTTGGTAAACAACCTGGGATGTTTTTGCTGATTGGTGGATAAATTCACCCACCAATAAACAAGTGCTGTCCAAAGTCTGAACCAAAAATTGGCTGGCTCCTTAGCTTAGATACCTTCTTTTTCAAATAAAGATAGCAAGAGAATGAAGAAAAATTGATAATAGGCGTAAATTAGAAAGTTGCTTAAAATTGCATGCTCTATCTGAATCATTAAAGAAAAAATTTGAGTTCAGTGTCCCTTTAACAGACTATAACACATATGGGCCTGTGACCTAAAACATTTTAAAGCAAACTGATAACAAAAGTTTAACAGATTGTGCACCATAAACTCTTTTTCTTTTTTTTAATGTAGTTATTGTGAGAGTTGGTAGCACCAGATGATTTTCACCAGTTCTGTCCCTTTCTATATACTATAGAAATGTTTTAGTATTTATTTGGTAGTGCCAACTAATATATTGCTATTTTGGTCACCAGGGACATCCCAGAATCCCTTGCACGCTATATAATGATAGTATGATACTGCTAAGGCATTAACTGAAACTTGCAAAATATTTATAGTTTACAAAGCAACTAAAGGTCATGGGCCTTTTGTGAAATCACTTCCCTACACCATAAAATATAATGAAATATATAATCTCTCTGAAGTTGCTGGAAGAGAGGAAACCAGCCATTCTCCCACACTTACACACACGCACACACAGCCATTCATCCACACTTTCACACACCCAGGCACTCTCCTACCTGTGCACACACACACCGTCAGGATGTCTCCCACTCTTATGTGCACACCCCTATATGCACTCTTCCCAGCCATGAGCATACACTTAGACACTCTCCTACACTTGCATAGACTTTCCAGGTTGTAATTATGCACATTCCAGCACTCTTTGATCCTTACACACACACACACACACACACACACACACACAGGCACTCTCCCACCCTTACAAACAGACACAGGCACTTCCCCCCTTACAAACACACACACACACACACACAGAGGCACTCTCCCACCCTCACACACACATGCACTCTCCCACACATACACACAAACCCAGGCACTCTCCAACCCTTACACACACAAACACACCCAGGCACTCTTCCACCATTACTGACACACACACACAGGCACTCTCTCACCCTTACACACACACACACACACACACAGGCACTCTCCCACCCGTACCCCCTCCCCCCACACACGGGCACTCTCCCACTCTTACACAGTGGCGTCACTAGGGGGGGGCGGGGGAGGCGGGCCGCACCTGGGTGACACCCACTAGGGGGTGACACCAAAAAAAACAAAAAAATATATATATTTTTTTTAATTTTATTGAAATTCAAAGAAATACAATCTTGAGATGCATAGATTTTTTTTATTAGAGGGGCTGGCATTTGTGAACATTGGTGGGACTGGGGAAGATGTAGACACACAATTTTTTTGCCCCTTGAGCCAGTGCTGCAATTTCAACAAATAGTTTTCCCGTCTGCTTTTGCTTGTTTGTACTTTGCTTCTCCCCTGCCCAGTTTCGCTATGAATGTTGTGGGCATGCCGGGGGGCTTGCAAAGTTGCGCTGCTAGCCTAAACCTGCCTGCCTATCTGTGCTCACTGCTCAGTGACATGTGGAGCAGTGGAGTCACTCACTGCTGTGCTGTCTCTCTAAACGGGAACTGGCAAATCATGAGGGGATGCCTGGCACCTGACCGCATGACTGTTTGACACTGTCTTTAAAGTGAAGGAGCCACGTATGATGCCCACCAGACCATTACGGTTACGGTACACTAAGTGCACACTGAACAGGAAGGAGGGCGGGCGGGGGTCTGGGGGTGGGCAGAGTGCAGAGGTGATTGGCCATAAGAAGCGGTAGGCACGTGGCCCGGGGCTGTGCACTGACAGACTTGGAACAGAGTCAGAGAGGAGAAGTTTCATAGTTTGCACCTAAAACTTTTCTTTAGTGATTTATTTTTAGAGTGCTCTGTTTATCTTTCATTTGATGCTCTGCTGAGCCAGGGAGCAGCTCTAGGCATGAGTTTATAATTAATGCAGTGCAGTTTACATATTTTGTATGTGTGTGTCTGAGATTTTGTGTGTGTGTGTCTCAGTGTTTTTGTGTGTGTGTTTGTGTGTGTGTGTCGAGTGTGTTTCTGAGTGTTTGTGTGTGCATCTGAGTATGTTTTAAGTGTGTCTGAGTGTTTGTATGTGTGTTTGCCTGTGTTTTTGTGTGTGTCTGCTTTCTGGGGGGGGGGTGACACCATAACTTACCGCACCGGGTGACACCAACCCTAGTGACGCCACTGCTCTTACAGATACATAAACACACACTCTCCCACCCTTACACACACACCCAGAGGCACTCTCCCACCCTCACACACACATGCACTCTCCCACACATATACACACACACACAAACCCAGGCACTCTCCAATCCTTACACACACACACAAACATACCCAGGCACTCTCCCACCCTTACCCCCTCCCCACACACACAGGAACTCTCCCACTCTTACAGACACAAAAACACGCACTCTCCCACCCTTACACACAAACACACACACACACACCAAAGCACTCTCCCAACCTTACAGACACCCACACTGTAATTCTCCAGACAAGCACACTCCTGCTTCTCAATAAGGGATACCAAGGCAACAAAGTAAATTTGATAATAGAAGTATTTTTTTTAAATTTAATTTCCCTTTCATAAATTTAATTGCAAATGTTTTACTTGGATGTTAATATATAGGTTTAATTTCCCTCTTAATTGTGCACAAAAAACTTAATTCTAGTAAAGTTAATGCGCGAGAATTGACTAGTCTAGAATGTGCGGCCTGAACAATAAACTGGCTACTCAACGCTCCATAAACTGACTCAAGCACTCTAATATGCTTCATACGTTGTATATTTCTGTGTATCTTTTACAAATTACATTGCCCTTTGTATTTGCGCCATTGTAAACTAAAACTGACTGCTCTCTCACAATTCTTGTGAAATTATGTAAGCAATTTAAACAAGCTGTGCTCACTGATTTATCTCACCAACTGTATGCAGGTAAAGTTTGTTTAAAATTCACAATACACTTATTTGAACTAACAAAAAAAAATATTTACTAACTATAAGGAAAAGCAAGTTAAATTATAGTGAAAACATTTCAATTTAAGTTATAATTGATGCTTTATATCAGCCACAGGTGTTATCCAGTTACCTTCTCTCTCCCATGTGAAAATGTTTTCATCGCAGAGAGCTTCATTGCTTTCTATGGAAGGCATCTCAATTATCTAAGGAACTTCCAGATATCGCCCCTTTTCTTTCTTCACTAACTAAAGAATGTTTGATTATCTGGCCCATAGAAAGTAATGAAGCTGACTGGGAAATTGAAGCTGACAGTTTTTCAGTTTTATTTTAAATAGAAGAAATGCAAAGTGCAATGTAATTTGTAAAACATTCACATAAACATAGAAATTATGATCCTATAAATATTTTAAACATATTTTCTCTACACAAATATATTCACTACTACTTTACTCTCAGTTACAACATTTTGTAGACTTAGCATAAGAGAATGATACAAATAACATAGGAAAGCCACCACCCCAGAGAAGACTATGCAAAAAATGCCCCAGAAAGCCTAAATTAGATTTTATAGACTATTGGTTACACTTAAAATATTGTTATTAAATAGGAAGAGAGAGTGGAATATACATTGTTTAACCAACTTTAATTTGCAGAATACATATTAATAACAGGTAAATAATTTATCAGGTGGACCAACCCCCAGTAGCAGGGTAGCAATGTATTCATCTGAAAATGTACCTTTAGCAACATAACCAGTCCCCTGACAGTTAAACAGCACTAATACAACAGCCAACTAATGGGGGATGGGTATATAAAAACGGTAATGCAAAAACTATATAATCCTGCAAATTATCCATCAGTATTGTGTCTTTCATATTTACACCAATCAAGTTTACATCCTTCACATGGAGTAGTGGAAATATACAGACACATTATTTAAACTTAATCAGATAGATAGAGATAGATAGATAAATAGATATTCAATGGACTGTAGTCTTTTTTCACCCTCATTTACTATGTTACTATGTTATTATAGATAGAGATAGATACAGATAGATGTAGATATATAGATAGACATAGATCTAAATATTATTTTCTATAATATAATCATAAATAATTAAATATATGTTTTGCATTCCTTCAAAAATTGTAGTTTCTATGCAGCTATAACTTTTTTTTAATTCAATTTTACATTTGGCCATGTTTAATATATTAAAAATATGTTTGGAAGGGGGGAACTTCCGGGTGGCGGCCATGACAGGTCGCATATTAATCAGCTCCTATAACTTGCTGCGCAAAATTCTGTGAAATCCTTCTCTCACTACTCCATCACATATGCCTCTTGAGCTGAGGATATGCAACAAAGCAAGCTCTTTTACATCATATTAATACTTTTGGATTTGCAAGAATACCCAGAGTACCGGAATGATTTAAAGGTTGCGGCCTATCATTTTACTAACCCCCCGGCAGGGTATTGGTATACCTCTGTCGTTATGAGGCAGTGATGCACCGCAAGACACTGCAAACTTTTCTACTGGCAAGACACAACATAGTTTGAGAACATCATTGCTTGCCTTATCTCTGCTTACTGTGTTTTGTAATAATTACAAAATGGAGATCCCACTGAGTTTTTTGGCGGAGCTACGAGATCTACTTGAGGACCATCACGCGGCCTTAGAAGATGAGCTTATCCAGGCATTTGAATACAGAGATAGCTTGCTCCGTAAACTCACCCAACCCAAACCCTGCAGGATAGAGGGGGGAGGTGTGGGCGCCTTGGGGCCCCGGCGCTTACACCTTACCTCCGGCATTTTAGTGGGTGATGAGGAGTCCGGAGCTGTGAAAGCAGTAGCGCATCTGGAATCAGAAGCTGTGAAAACAGCAGCGCATCTAGAATCAGATTCGGAGTTCGTGGAAGCGTCTGCTTTACAAGCCACTTACACTATACCTCAAATCTATGTAGCCGCAATACAAAAGCCTCGCTCAGATGGTCCGCAGGAGCAGGAGCCCTTAGGGGGCAATCGGCAGTCGCTCCTAATGCAGAAACAAGACTGGGCCAGTAGGATCCCACTCCTGCAAACCTCATACCTTTTTCCAGCCAAGTTGAGGCCATACAAATTCCTCCACGGTGCAACTCAATGTTGGCTGTCACTAGCGAGGTTGAGTTCGCGTTATCGCCTCATGTGGGACCCGGGACCTCTATTCTCCAGACCTCTCAGGCATGGCAGTTTGGGGTTGACGGCTTCATAGAATTGTTTGATCTAGTTCTGCAGCTTGTGGTCTGAGGTCCTTTAAATACATCGCTAACTCAAGCAGTTTCTCCCTGCCCTATGTCTGTAAAAACTAATGAATCTTAGCGTGTGGACTCTTAGCCTATGTTGGGTATTGTACACACTGTTTATCTTTTCTAAATTTATGTTCCACCAAAAAAAGGGAAAAATGTTTTTTGCATCTCAATTAATATTGGTATGTGGACTCTTAGCCTATGTTACGTATTGCACACACTGTTTTTCTCTACTAAACTTATGCCTCACTAAAAAGTGTTTTTTGCATCGCAATTAATATTAGCATGTGGACTCTTAGCCTATGTTAAGTATTATACACATTGTTTATCTCTTCTAAATTAATTTATTCTGCATCTCAATTTAGCCTGTTGTTAAGCATAAGTGAGTTGCCACGCTAAGCCTACTGTATTATGGTATTGTGTATAATGTGAACCATACTAAAATTTTGCAGCTCCCTATATGTTATGTCACATAAATCTCCTCACAGTGACCTTATTTCTTGATGCAGGCTGGTCCTGCAGCTATAGTGTTATTGTGAGAACTACAGGTTTACATATATTGGCTTTTTCTAGCACTTTTGCATATTAATTATGTCCATGTATCAGCCATAAGCTTTCTTAGCACGTACACCGATAGAATGGGGGTTCAGTCTGACCCATACGGTTGGCAGTATATTTTAACGCCTGTTTTCTCAGTCTTATCACTGGAATATCAAGTACAACCTAATCAGGGCAATTAATATGTGTTTTAGGAGCAGGGTATCCCATATCTTATGTGCTGCTATGGTACAGCGGCTCACAAATAACCCTTGAATAGTCACTTAATGCGACTTAGCCTCATTGATCACCACGCTATCAGTTTAACCTCCCCCTCTTATTCACTTAGCCATAAGGATTCCCAGATATGCAGATGTGCCCCCCGCTTATAAGGCTAAAGCTATTACTAATTGTTAGTTATAACATGGGGAACAGTGTCCTATAACTAGCCTTTGAGAAATTATTGCAGGTTAGCTAGTTTTTGAGGTTTATATGGGTATTTAATTTAATCCTCATTTCTCATTCACCTTCTAGTAGGGATCTCCACGTCATCTCCCATGTTATTAATAAGCATATTCTTACCAATTGATGTTTTTTATATAATAAGTATTTGCACCTTGTTTATTGTGTCCTTTTTTCACAGTTATCAGATAGAAAATAGTACTAAAAATAAAAATAGAAGTTCATCAAATGAGATCCATGAGTGGTCTCTTGCAATTAGAATGTACCTCCTGTAGCATCGTACTCTTTTATGAATGGGAGGTCCAAGAGCGGCCTCAAATATTTACTAGGAGGCATATAGATATGAAAGGCAAGCATTGCGTATAATTCCACAATATGTCATTATTATGTACTGTTTATTTTACTCGCATGGTGTCTGTATGTTTGTTACCAGTTATTCTATTGTTTCCTTTTTTGTATCATTGATGACATGACATGTATGCCTTTGCCTGAACTTCAATAAAAAAAAAAAATAAAAAAAAAAAAAAAATATGTTTGGAATAATTTACCTTTATTTTTACAACCTGGAAGTGTTTGCTTAAATGGACAGTCAACACCAGAAATGTTGTTTTTTAAAAGGTAGATAATCCCTTTATTACCCATTCCCCAGTTTTGCATAACCAACACAGTTATATAAATACACTTTTTACCTCTGTAATTACCTTGTATCTAAGCCTCTGCAAACTGCCCCCTTATTTCAATTATTTTGACAGACTTGCATTTTTAGCCAATCAGTTCTGACTCCTTGGAGCTTCACGTGCCTGAGCTCAATGTTATCTATATGAAACACATGAACTAACGCCCTCTAGTGGTGAAAAACTGTCAAAATGCTTTTAGATTAGAGGCGGCCTTCAAGGTCTAAGAAATGAGCATATGAACCTCCTAGGTTTAGCTTTCAACTAAGAATACCAAGAGAACAAAGCAAAATTGTTAATAAAAGTAAATTGGAAAGTTGTTTAAAATGACATGCCCTTTCTGAATCATGAAAGTTTTTTTTTTACTTTACTGTCCCTTTAAACATGCACCAAAATTTAAATGTTTATTAAAAGATTTGATTTTTGTTGCAGTTATAATTGTATGTACATTACAAAAATGTTGCCTGAAAGACAAAAGACTGCACATAGTTTAAATTGTGTTAAAATTAGTGTGCATGAAAAATAAAGCATGGACAAATATGCCACAGGAAAAAAGCAAAAATATTATTATTTTTAAGTGAAAGGTAAAAAAAATAGTAAAGTAGTTTTTCTAATTGACTGAAAAATCCGTGGAAACTAATAAAAATGAAAAACAATCATTTTGATGGATCCGGTGAGATCTACACAAGCTGGTCATGCTGAGGACACCGGCATAATAACGCAATGTACTTTCCTGTATTACAGATCTGAAGCTGATCCTTTTTTGACAGTGCATAAAAAAAATCTAACCAATTGCTTTGTTAGATCAGATAAATTGGTCTGGACCTAAGAGATTCGCTGGGAACTGCTGAAAATGTCCTTGAAGGAGTGATAAGATGAACATATATTTGTTTGTAGGGAATACTTCATGCATTGTTTGGTTGTCAAAGAGAGGCCGTTTTCCTCTTGTGCAGTTTCCTATCACTATGTTAGCAAAACAAAGGGACAATAGATCTTCTGCGGTATCAGTTATAAAGGGGACTGTCCTATTTAAAGACACAACGTAATGTGAGAAAATGTTATAGTTTTATATTATTACTATGTAGCCATTAACTTTTGTTTATTTTTAACATGATCACATGAATACGAAGCACAATGTTTATTTTAAGTGAAGACCTTGCAGTAGTCCATTTATTTAGAGCAATGATGTGATAAAATCTTATAACATAGATTCACAATGTACCTTTTGCTGCATTCACTAAATACAATATATTCATGCCCAAATTTTTCTAATTTCAAAATATATATTTTTTTATATTTAGAGTATATGTTTTAATGGCCATTATATTGTTAAAATTACATACTCTTATCCCTTAGAGCATGTAATTTTAACACTAGCGACATTGTAACCCACAAAGGGGTTAATTATATGGTGCAAATCAAAATTGAATCCACAGAGCACTGTGGCTTCTGAGCATAAACTGCTGCTGATCCAACAAGGCTCTGCGGGTCCTGAGTAGTATTTTAACAATGTGTTTAATTCCTTTGCAGGGGTTAAAGTGAAGTTAAAGTCCGCTGCTCTCAATTACATAATTCTATTTATCATAATAAAAAACTATAATGTTCATTCATCAAAACTCTCTAAATAATCGCTAGCGTTTCATTTTTTAATTTTAATTTACCCTCCGTATTCCCGCAATTGTCCGCCCGACATTGTTTGCCTTTTGATTGACATTTTTTCAGAATTTGATTTCCAATCCCTTCACTTCCCCCGGGGCGTCCTGCCCCTTTTTCCCAGCGTCATAACACAGTTTCGCGCATACGTATAACAGCGATTGTCTCGTTTGTCGTCATGCTCGTGCATGACTTGCGCTTGCGTGTTAGCTCTGGATCCGATACTCTGATCCTGTATGAACTGCGGAACGGAACAAAATTTTTTACGCATGCACGAATGAAGACAGGATACGCATGCGCATATCGCATCCGTTCTTGTGCACGAGCATTGAAGTGACAACGTCAGCTTGTTCTTACGATCGCGACGTCAGTTGAGGGAAATAAGGAAGTAGACCGGGGGAGGGGTAAAGGTAAGAAAGAGTGATATAATATATATATAAATAACTCCAAAATCATATCCATTTTCTGTAAAAAAAGTAAGCGACTATTATATTGGGAGGTTAATGTATACATGGGTGGTGCGCAGTTGTTTGAAATTGAACTTCACTTTAATCACAGAACATTATATTGTTGCAGGTGTTAAAATGACACGCTCTTACAGATTAGGGCATGTCATTTAAACACAATAATGTCCCTTTAAATAAAAGAATGTGTACAACAATATAAATTGTATATAAATAAAATATAATTTGAACTATTGCCATTATAGTCTCACAACCGTTGGCAGGAATTATGACTATATTAATAATGAGAGAGAAAGAGAAAAAGAGAGAGAGAAAGATAAAGATATAATTAATAAAAATTGCATGCAATGGTCATGATTGATGTTTCAGTTTGTAATAGAAGCCTTTTTCAAGACCTACAACTCCATGGTACAAACAACCATGTAACAGAGCTGTAGGTCTTGTAAAAGGCTTCTGTTACAAGCTGAACTTCTGACCATGTATATATACACACCTTTGAGTCATTCTAACATTTCTAAAGATTTGTTGCACCTGTTACCTGGAATAGTGGAGTTTTAAATAAATCTAACTAATAAAATCCGTCATACACTGATTTTGTTTTTTGTTAATAATTTGGTAATTATTTAAATCTTTAGCTTTTGTTCTTAGAAGTGTAAGGTTGCAAAATGATGTCTAGACACAAGACACCTGTGGTCAGCGGTACCATAAAGATGCATGTTTACAGTTTAAGATGGTACTGGTGGGTGGGGGTGTTATTTTGTTACTTTTTACCTCATCCACCCCTTCATTTTCCTGTGTGGAGAAAAGGTCCTACTAATAGCAAGATTAAAGCTTAAAGGGACAGTGTACTGTAAATTTTTTGTTACCTTTAATGTGTTCCAAATAATCCAATTTACCTGCTGGAGTGTAGTAAAGTGTTCCCAAATAACTAATTTAGCTTCACGTTGTAATTTGAAATGGCTGCTTTTTCTTTTTAACACCTTCACCTATACTACATTTAAATACTTTGGAAATACCTACAGAAAAGTTATGTAAACAAGATGCATCAGAATAAAATAAATCAACTTCTCAGTGAGGGTGGAAGAGAGAGCCCATTCCTTTTTAAAGGTTGTTCCTGTATCAGTTTTATAAGACAATAATGTTTTATCTGCTGATTGCCTAAGTACTCCATGAACGGGTGTTACTCAAATAAAGAGGTTAAATATGTTATATGTGTTACTAGTAAGATGCATATTAAAAACCTGTATGATATAAATTGTGTGTGTTACTAAATGTACTGGGGTTACATTTTTGCTCTGTGTGCTACTGTCAATATGGGGGAATATATATATATATATATATATATGCTTACCATAATTTTTTAGAGGTGAAACTGGGACCACCTAGTGCGGTGCCAGTGGGAGTGTTGTCAGGGGCGTGGCGATTGCTGACTGGAAATAATTTTCCAGTTAAAGATAACTAAATCCCAACGTATTAAACATTCCTTTGATATGGTCCAAGAAATAAACACAATGCATGTACAAATGGATAAACCTTTTCAGACACATAGGTCAATCAAACCGATCCCATCAAGACATGAAAATGAGAACAGGGAGGCAAACTAAAATAATGTGACAACAGGCTGCAGCGCAAATACCCACAATGATAACAGACAGTATATACTTTTTACTTTATGAGTGTAGAGCTTCAAAACTTTGAGCAATACTGCAGAAGTTACTGAACTAAAGTGATAACTGTTGTCTGTATTTTAGTTACCGCCCCACCCCTCTTACTAAAAGTAGTAACGCATTTACAGATGCACGGGTACAATTAAAGGAGCTACACAATCAACACAATTGGGGGCAGTTTGATGTACCATAGGGAGCATGGGCAGTTAAGCACAGCAAAAGCAAACTACTCTGCCAGCTGCACGGTCAAGATGGGTGGGCAAGCGTAGACACCACAGTTACATTGCTAGTAACATTTGTAACCTCAGCAAGGTATCCTTACCAGCAAGTCTTACAGCCCCATCTGAAGCAGACAGGAGAAAGTATGGACACACACAGCCCGAAGAAATGACACACACAGCCCGATGAAATGACGTCAGTGACGTCACTGGCATAGACTGGCGCAGACTGTGCACAGTTAGAATATTTTTTAAAAAAGGCCTGTGCATTGCCAGTATTTTACCCATTCTGGCACCAGCTGGGTGGCAACTCTACAGCAGGGACAGAATGAACAATCGGGTGGGGCACTGGGACAGTGCCTCCAAACAAGGACAATCCCAGTCAAAACATTATTTTTCATGTTTAAAGGTATTTGAGAGGAAAGGGCTCCAAGTATATATATATATATATATATATATATATATATATATATATACTTGGAGCCCTTTCCTCTCAAATACCTTTAAACATGAAAAATAATGTTTATTTTTCATATTTAAAAATTTGTTTTACTATGTATTTACTGTGTATTTACTGTAAATATTTCCAATGTTCTTCACATTGTTCTTTGTATATGTAAATAAAATTTTCTTCTATGGAATGTAAAATATGCATAACTGCCTTTGGGTTAATCGCTGTAGGTCTAATGCAGTGTCAGGTTATCATGCACGTTTTTTAAATAACCATTCTGAAGTCCTAATTTTGTTCGTACGCAGACATTTTACTTTCAACTTATGCGCTAACCTGCATTTGTTAACAGTTTACTTCCAGCGGTGTTTGTGCACAAACAAAAGCGCTAAAAAGCACGACACTCTGGCCCATTGTGTGCCTGTTTGTGTTTTACAGACAGGAAGGAGTTATTAATTTACTGCAAAGTTGTAAGAAATATCTAGCATGGACAAAATTCAGCCGACCTGAACATTTAGAAAAATCTGAATCAAATCTTTCAGCCGAAACAATTTTTTTAATCTGAAGTCATGTTATAAGAAAATGAATTAAACCTTTATTTGTGTTCTATTTTGGTTGGCTCAGAGACTATAATCTCTAATCACCCACTGGAGTTGAGCCCTGACCTTCCTTTGGTCTTGGTTCTAATCTTAATGTTGTAAATGGGCGGTTATGTAAGATTCACATGTGCAAGAAGGAATACTGCAAGTCTGCAAGTATACAGACACATTAGGCACAACAAGAATGTATTGCAGTCATCGTCTATACTGATAATATATGTCTTTGGATACTTAGGATTACACAGCAGATGATCTGGATGAAACATAGCAAGGAAACTCTGTATCCTCATTTCAACAACACCTGGAAAAAAAGACTGCAAAACATGAGAAGGCATTGATATGGAGTACAATGAGTCCTTAAAGGGACATTAAACACTAAATAAGTGCTAGATAGAATGATGCATTCAAAGAAAAGATTAGTCTGAGAATAACATGTAGATGTATTTTTAAAGTTTCATTAGCTGTTTAAATATTGACAAAATAAGTGTAAAGTTGTATTGTCTATAAAACAATGGGAGCTGCCATGTTGTAACTTACGTTACCTTCTCTGTTGTGGCCAATTAGAGACAGTTATAAATAGGTCACTAGAGTGTGCAGCCAATGGCTGTGTGGAATATAACAGTGTTCTGCACTTCCATTTTTAACAGGAACTGAAAAACCTCACAATTTTAGAATGGAATTACAGGACAAAATTAATAATGAAAGTATATTGTGGACTTCTTTTTATATATACGATTTATCATTTTATATTACCATCTCAAAGTGTTTAATGTCCCTTTAATACATATTTTACTTACAGACAGACTTTGCTAGAAAAACTGTATAATACATATGTGAGAAAATGTGTATAGTTGCACTAGTTTTTTTTCTCTTTAGCATAATAATCATTATGTTAAGGAATATTAAACAATCTGTTTCATTGTTGTAATAAAAAAGAACTAACAACAGTGGCATGTACTTAATAGGAATCATTGCAGTATGTATTATTCATAGCGCTGCAGAATCTGTTGGCGCTCTACAAATAACCGATAATAATAATAAAAATAATAATCTATTTAAATGGATTTTACCTTTTATTTTAATTTTTGAATTTTTTTTTTCTATTTTATTTTTCCAAAGAGCTTTATTTGAAAATAAAGAAAAACAATGTTCATACATTTTAAGTGCAATTTAGGGTTTACAAAGCTCACCCGTACAATCAATAAAGAGAAAAGGAACAAATATCATACAGTGTACTTGTAGGGGAAGAGATTAGTGGGCCCCAAAGCTTTAGCTCCGGGCTAATCCAGCAGATGTATGTAAGTAAGATTATACTAAGCTCTACATTTTCCATTTTCTTAACATTTCCTTGCTTTAATTTTGTACAACAATTATCAAAACAGTGAGCAAGGAATCAACTGTAATTTCACTAAAGTCCTTCAGATACATATTTTGAATATTAGTTGTGATTGCAAGATCTTTCATCAATTAGGGCACAGTCAAAAAATATGTAAAAGAAAAGAAAAGAAAGGGAAGAGCATGGGAGGAATTCCTAAGGGGGAGGGGGTCAGTCATAATAGGAGTTGCCCCAAGAGGGGCACAGTGCACAGCAGGCCCCAATTCGTATCAGCCCACTACACTCCCATACCCCCACCACTAAAGCTTAGTGCTTAGGTCTCAGAGGCACCCCAACTCCACAAGTGGAGAAGCATATCGTACATGTCAGCTTTAGCTATACAAGTGTAATGGTATCCCTCCAGCCACAAAAGATCACTGACACTTTGTTTCCACTCATCAACCGTAGGAATTTGCATGGTTTTCCAGCGAACTGGGATCAGGGTTTTTGCCTCTGTCAGCATCAGCACAAGGAGTGCTTTTTTATGGGGTTTCGCAATTTAAATGGGAAATGAAAGAGCAGGGTTTCAGGCATCCTTGGGATGTCCACTTCTAAAATTCGTTTCATCTCCACCCATATGGCAGACCAGAAACTCTCCATCAGGGGGCAGTCCCACCAGATATGCAGGATAGTGCCTAACCCACCACATCCTCTCCAGCATTTATCTGATGTATTCGGATATATTGTCTTGAGTCGAGACGGTGTAAGATACCATCTACTCAATAGCTTGTAATGGGATTCTTGCGTGCGAGCATAGACTGAGACAGTCTTAGTAGCTCAGAATATCCATTGCCACTCCTCTGTAGTCAACTCAGCACCTAGTTCTCTATGCCACAGTCTTGTGTAGGATGGGAGGGAGCCGTCTACCGGCTGCAATAGAAGTTTGTATATCATGGAGGTCAGGTGTCGAAGGGCAGTGTGATGTGTGCATAGTTTCTCAAACGGAGCGGGATCTCTGAAAAATTGTTGCTTATGTTTGTGGATGGAAATATAATGACTAATTTGTAAGTAAACGAACCATGGGAGTGGGAGATCAGGGAATGAGTCCAAGACCTCCTCTCTTGTTTTCACTCTCCCACTAGAGACAAAGCAGCCTACTTGTCTATTGTATGAGGATGCATGTACAGGAGCTGTTCTGACCTGTGTGTGAATCTCAGGGTTACCATATACAGGGGTCAGTGGGGAGTATATGATTGAGATGTGTGATTCAGTGTGTACTGTCTTATCCCACTCCCGGAACAGCTCCTCTAACAGGGGAAAAGAGGGAATTTTAGGTGGTCTGTGTTTTTCAGTCTTCCATAAGAGAGAGGCAAGGTCATCTATATGGAGAATGAAAGAATCTAAGGCTATCCAATCTTTCTGTGTACCCCCTGACACCACTCAACCACTCTCTGAAGTAAAACAGCCCTTCCGTACAGGTAGAGATTAGGAAGTCCCAGCCCTCCTCCCTCCCTGGGAAATACATTGTCTTCCTACTCACCCTAGGTCTTATACCATTCTAAATATATTCCTCAATTAGATGTTGCAATGAGGGAAGAAATGCGTGGGGAAGGGGGAGCGGAACTGTTTGAAAGAGATATAATATCCTCGGGAGGATATTCATCTTGATCACATTGATCCTTCTCAGCCAGGAGATCATTTTTTGTCTCCACGTCGAGAGGTTATTAGAGATTTCTCTCCTAAGGGCCACATAGTTAGCCTCAAATACATCCACCGCAGAGGCCTCAATGTTAATGTCTAGATATTTCAGGTATTTAGCGTTAATCACAAAAGGACAGTGGTCCCTAAGACACGTCTTAGTGGATTGCGGTAACGTGACACCTAGGAGTTTCGATTTAGAAATATTAAGAAGAAAGTGAGACACCTCACCATACCTGGCGAACTTGCCCAAAAGGGCGGGGATAGATATTTTGACATCAGTAAGTGTGAATAACAGGTCGTCGGCATACATTGCTATTTTATATTCTTTAGGTTCTAGCTGTAACCCCCTAATAGATTGGTTAGTCCAAATATTACTGGCCAATGCCTCTATGGAGATGGCGAATAGCAGGGGTGACAATAGGCACCCCTGCCTAGTTCCATTAGTGATAAGGAAAGGTTCAGAAAGAATATTATTTACTTTGATTTGGGCATTGGGCGTGGAGTATAGGGCGAATACCGTTTTTAGAAATTTGTCCCCAAATCTAATTTTTTCAAGGGTGTTCCTAAGGAACTGCCAATTCACTCTGTCAAATGCCTTTTCAGCGTCTGTAGATAACAGAGCGAGTGGCACCTGATTGGCTGTGGAATATGAGGTTAGTTGTAAAATTTTAAGGGTATTATCCCTCGCCTCCCTCCCCGGGACAAACCCTACTTGGTCCAGTGAAATCAGTAAGGGAAGGAACTTTTTTACCCTATTAGCTAACACCTTTGCTAAGATCTTCACATCAGTGTTAAGTAGCGGAATCGGTCTATAGCTTTGAGTTTTGTTTGCCGGCTTCCCCGGTTTTGGTATAACTGTAATATAGGCCGCTAACATGGATGGCGGCAACGACCCCAAGTTAGGTAGCTCTTGAAACAAGTTTTGTAAACAGGGTAGTAAGATGGGTGAGAATGTTTTGTAATATTTAGCTCCGAACCAATCAGGGCCGGGGCTTTTCCCGTTAGGCAGTTCCTTCAAAGCTATCTGAATCTCCTCAAGAGTGAGAGGGGACTCAAGATAATCTATCGCGTCCTGCTCTAATGTTGGTAGTTGTGTGTTTTCAAGGTATTCCTGTGCTAGATAGTGGTCCAAGTTCCTCCCTGGTGGGGGCATGCCTGAGACAGATTTAAGATTATATAACTTACAATAGTATGACTGAAAAGCTTCCGCTATTTTAGGACTGTCTTTGTAAATTCTGTCTTTCTCCCCCTGAATTGTATGTACATATGTTTTTAGCTGTGAGCGATGTATCACTCTGGCTAGCAATTTGCCGGCCTTATCACTTCCCTCATAATATCTCTGTTTTAGGAGTGAGGCTTTACGTTGGTTGTCGCCCTGTAATAATTGTTTGAAATCAGCCCTAGCCATAGCTAGTCCGGATTCTAGTGCGGTGTCATGTGGGTGTTTTTTGTGCTGCTCCTCTAATGTCGCAATGTTTTGTAGGATGAGTTTATACTTTTCCCTGTTTTGTTTTGCAATATTGGCTTTATGTTTTATGACGTGACCTCTGATTAAACTTTTGTGTGCCTCCCAGATGATAGGTAATGTAATGTCATCTGTCACATTCAGATCAAAATATTCTTGTAGCGTCAAGGCTATATCTTCTATAACTGTCAGATTATTTAAAAACATGTCATCTAAATGCCAAATAAAGGGAGTACAAGGTTTGTCTGGCCACATCATCTCAAAAAAGACCGGTGCATGGTCAGACCATGTGATAGAGGATATGTCGCTACGTGTAATGTACGCAATGCCCTGTGAATCGGTAACGAGGTAATCAACACGTGAGTACTTTTTGTATTGGCTAGAATAGTAAGTGAAGTCAGCGTCCCCTGGGTGCACTGTACGCCAAATGTCATGAAGAAGATGATCCTTCAAGATAGTAGAAATTTGTTTTAGGATGTGGCGGGGGACACTGGAAATACCATTGGAGGTATCTACCCTAGGGTGAAGTGGAGCATTGAAATTCCCCCCAGAATCAGCACCCCCCTAGATACTTCACATAGCATGCCCGACAAGGTTTTAAAAAAAATGTGTTGAGCCATGTTAGGGGCATAAACATTGGCCAATGTAACAGGTCTACCATACAGTAAACCCACTACCAACAACAGTTGACCATCCTCTTCTTTCTCGATCCTCTGTGGCTGGAAGCGAACCCTATGGTGTATGAGTATACCCACCCCATTCTGCTTTCTAGGCCCTGAGGAGAAAAAAAAGCCGTGGGGTATTTACAGTTATGCCATTTAGGTTCTTTATGTTTCATGAAATGGGATTCCTGCAGGAAGATTACGCCGCCCTGCAGTTTACGTAGTTCTTGAGATACTATGGATCTTTTTCCTGGGCTATTCAATCCCTTAACATTGATTGTGACTACTTTAAGGGGATGGGCTCTCAGGGTGTACTGTGAGGGAATCATTATACTATGAGGCTTGGAGGTGGGGGGGAGGAAAAAAGGTTAAAGAAACCTACAAAACGCTCAGTGACTGTGCTCTCGTGGTATACATATGTTATTCACAGATAGGTAGTAAATAAATATTTACAATCTATGTATATATATACTATATGCACTAAAGTGTTAACAGGTGTCTATTCATGTGGAAGTTCAGGTTTGGATACGGCCCTCTTCCCAGTTTGCTACAGTAGTGGGTAGGCCATCTGGGTTTGGGGCTTCGATGCCCAATGTTGTGCAGAATGAACTCGAGTCATCCAAAGATCTGTAGAATGCGGTTTTGTCCCCAGCGGTTGCTATTATACATGTTGGGAACCTCCAACGATAAGGGATTTTGTTATCTTGTAGGACTGAGGTTAGAAATTTTAAATCCCTTCGTTTTTGAAGAGTAGCGGGGCTGATGTCCGAGAAAACTTGAAGCGTGATGCCTGCATGCGTGATAGGATGCTTGCTTCTACTGTGCCTTAATATCTCCTCTTTATCTTTATAATTCAGTATCCTAAGGATGACATCTCTCAGGGTGCTTTGGATGATGGCTTCTGGCGTAGTGCCCTATGCACTCTCTCAATGGTAACCTCAGGTGACATGTGGGTCCCTTTGATCAAGCGAAAGAGATCTTGAAGATAACCTGGCAAGGCAGTGGGGTTGACTTCGGGAATACCCTGTATACGAAGATTGTTCCGCCGACTGCGGTTGTCCAAATCTTCTATACAATCTAGCAGGCTTTGTACCACATTAGCATTATGTTGCACTTGCGAGGAAGACTCCCTCACCCTTTCCCGCAAAGTTTAATGAGAGTGTTCGATACTTGTGACTCTATGAGATAGCTCAGAGACATCCCTGCGTAGTTCGCCAAACAAGGTCTTAATTTCGGTGACAATGCCCTTATGTCTTCTTTTGATGAGAGGGTTTTTAAATCCTCCTTGGTGACATAACATGGAGGTGCTGTAACAGGCATGATTGTGTGCCCTGTCTCATCAGATCTAGTGTAGGCTCATATTACATAGGATTTTCCTCCACTGTGAGCGTGTCTGCGCTCTTCAAATAGTGACTCATGTTCCTGGTTTTGGTTCCCTTGTCAGGGACAGCAGTCTTTTTCTGCGCCATGAATAGCTTTTCTGACAACAGCTCAGTCTAATAGTTATATATACCCCAGGGTATCCAAAGAGTTCCAGATGTGGTCTTATAGGGGGAAATACCACCAGAATAAAGCTTGAGCAATCTCCACACAGAAGGCTGAAATGTCCAGGGGCACCCCTCTAACACGTGTACCACTAATGCTCCTTGTGTGTAAAGGGTAGTATGCCATGTGGTGCGGGCCTTTTATGTGTGAAGGACCTAATTCTGCGCCTGCCAATCCCCAAGCTAGATTGCTTATATTTGTGACCAGTTTCGTCTTTGCAGGCACTTACCACAAGCTGGGGAATGGAACCGTGCTTCAGGCCAGTCTGGACAGGTCACTCAGTTGGCGTGACGAAGTCCATCTTACAAAGGAGCCGGTACACTGCCTGTTACCTTCACCAGCTGTATTTTCTGGTAACCGGAGGTCAGTAAGAGCCAGTCCAATGTGCTTTGCCTCCTATGGCATAGGATCGTTCCTCCGCTGCATGCACACTACTGCAGCAGGTCTTGCGGCCTGTTCAAAAGATCCGTCGTTGCTGTGTTATTATTTAGCTCCGGATCAGGGAAACCACCTGATCCGATTTGTGTAAGGGTCCCCTTGGTTCACGGGGTAGGTTTTGGGATTGTTTGAGCCTTCGTTATGGCACTGAAAGCTTTAGGGCCAACATTCAGCCTGGGAGCTCTAGCAAGAAATGGCCATTCTCCCGAATGGCTAAGCTCTGCCCCCTTTTATTTTTAATTAATTTGGGGTGTCCATTACTTCCTGTCACAGCCCTACAAGGAGGTTGTGGTCTTTACAAGAAGCTTATCTAGCTTTATGTCATAAAACTTATAGGGCCAGATTACCACGCTAAATAACTTATTTGCACTCGCTATCGGGTAAGCGAATATATTACAAGTTGAAAGTAAAAATTGATGCTCGCATTACATCTCACCCACAAGCAAATAACATGACCAGGTCAATGACATCTTTTGAATCTCTCTGTCAAAAAAGCACTCCAACTAGACATGCATTATCTATTGCACATTCACTTTTATTACAACAACCTCACGGATCACTTCCATACTACATAGATAGATGGAATGCCGAACTAGGAGTAGAAATTACTTACACAGATGCCTTACAAATTTTTACTAACATTAAAAAAACTTCAATCTCCTGCAAATTCATCGAACTTAATCTAAAGATCCTACAGAGGTGGTATTTAACCCCAGAGAGATGTAAAAAAATTTATAAACTCAAATCGGCACAGTGCTGGAGATGTGGCTAATCTGAATGCCACATGTCCCATATCTGGTGGCAATGAAGTAAAATATCTCCAGTATGGAACGAGATAGCGGAGGAGGCCAGCAAAATACTAGGTGTGCCCATCCCTCTTGACCCTTGCCTGTGGCTCTTCAATAAAATTCAGAATAAACTCCCCACTCCATCTAAAAAATTATTCCACATCCTAAGCAACAGCTTTAAAATTCTACTAGCCAGGAATTGGAAATCAGATAAAACTCCCTCCCTTGTGCAGTGGCAATCAGAATGTCATCGCACACTCTCATTAGAGGAATACTATTATATGAAAAATAAAAACATGGACACATACGCTCATATGCTCTCTATGTGGGAATCTTATTTACAAACAAAGGCACACAACCCCTAAAATACACAGAATTGATGAACCCTTGCAGAAATGTACTGGAATAATGTGGAATTTTTTGTTGACTTGTATAATATGCTCATCCTTGCACCTATTGTAACCGTATTTGATTATTCCCCCAATTTCCCAACCCCCCCATCACATTTCTCTTAATAACTCAGATGTAAAACGATTTAAAAATGTAATTTATTTTGTTTTATATGTGAACTTCATGTAATTGTTTTGCTTTCAATAAACATTTAAAACCAAAAAAATAAATAAAAAAAATAAATAAAAAAAAATAAAAAAATTGATGCTCGCTAACTTCAGAAACCCAGTTACCACCAGAAGTAAGTTAGAAATACTTTAAATTCCTATGATCTTCACATTGAATAGAATATTCTTTTTATTTTAACATACATATATATACAGTACATATATATATATATATATATATATATTTATATTTATACCATAAAGCAGAGAAAGCACACTCTCACTTAAATGGCATCTACCAGGGTGCAGGCACGGTTTGATACAGAATAGATGAAACTTGCACTCACTGGATTTTTAGAAAAGGTGCTTTATTTAGCACAATAATGTACTAAATAAAGCACCTTTTCTAAAAATCCAGTGAGTGCAAGTTTAATCTATTCTGTATATATATATATATATATATATATATATATATATTTGTAAAATATATATCTATGCCTATATATCTATACCTATATATCTATATGAATTTATACATATATATATATATATGGATCTTTCTTTATTTGTCTGAAGACGGGGTCACTCCCCGAAAACGTTCACAACATTTTGGATGAAATATATTCTTTGGTTTATGGCGAGTGCTCTCTTTGGATCCTGTATTTGTATATAATGTGGGATGCACCCCAGCTTTATGGAGTATAGTGAGTGCTGGACTTTTTGTACTTTTATATATATATATATATATATATATATTGTATATACAGAAATACTGTATATAGAAATATATATTTTAAAATAAAAAGGAGATTTTCTTCTATGGGAAGAACATTGAAGTTTTAAGTATTTCCATTTAAACACATTAAAATTGGATAAAATGGTATTAAATGTTCCAAGGTATTTGACTGGTAAGGACTCAAAACAGTATACAGTATATATGTGTATACAGGCCACGCCCATCTCAAGCTACTAGCGTTTGTATCAATGGTTGTATATTGATACTTGGGGTATCAATCCTGTGGCTTTGCTACACAGTACGAGTGCCTGAATCCATACTGAAAGGGAGAGGAACAGGGCTGGGACATTTAGCTTTGCTGCAGGACTTCAGATTGGATGTTCATGGAGTGCACAGTTAAAGCCCAGAGGACGCCGTGTATTAAAGATAACACACTATTTGGAGCACCTTTGTGCTCTTCCTTTCTTACAGATCTATTTATTGTGTTCCTGTCACGTACCCTGACCAGTGTTTTATTTGGAAGCTGCCAGTCTCCTGTGGTAAGTCCACAAATGGCAGCACCAAAGGCAGGTTAAAAGAGATTTATTTTCATTGCACCTGGGTATACAAAGTGACGTTTTGGGTATCAAGCATTTAATCATACATGACGGATGATTAAGGGCTTGATGCACGATACGTCACTTTGTATGACCCAGGTGCAATGAAAATAGATCTCTTTTAACCTGCCTTTGGTGCTGCTGTTTGTGGACTTTACTTAAGAGGGTATACAGCACCCCTGTGCCGGCGTGCACCAGACAGTTAGTGCTGTGCTTTTGGAGTGAGTAATATGGTCTCCTGTGGGAGGTGGACTGTCACCTTCTTTTGAGGACAAGACTTGCATTCTTTTTGGTGACTTTATAAATATCATACCTCCATTTGTTTTATTACTATTATATGTGATATACTTTTCAGTGTGCACAGTTAATTTTACTTTTTTCACACACACACACACATATACAGTATATATATATATATATATATATATATATATAGTGGGGGAAAAAAAGTATTTAGTCAGCCACCAATTGTGCAAGTTCTCCCACTTGAGAAGATGAGAGAGGCCTGTAATTTTCATCATAGGTATACCTCAACTATGAGAGACAAACTGTGGAAACAAATCCAGACAATCACATTGTCTGATTTGGAAAGAATTTATTTGCAAATTATGGTGGAAAATAAGTATTTGGTCAATCTTAAAAGTTCATCTCAATACTTTGTTATATATCCTTTGTTGGCAATGACAGAGGTCAAACATTTTCTGAAAGTCTTCACAAGGTTGTCACACAATGTTGCTGGTATGTTGGCCCATTCCTGCATGCAGATCTCCACTAGAGCAGTGATGTTTTGGGGCTGTCGCTGGGCAACACAGACTTTTAACTCCCTCCAAAGGTTTTCTATGGTGTTGAGATCTGGAGACTGGCTAGGCCACTCCAGGACCTTGAAAAACTTCTTACGAAGCCACTCCTTCGTTGCCCGGGTGGTGTGTTTGGGATCATTGTCATGCTGAAAGACCCAGCCACGTTTCATCTTTAATGCCCTTGCTGATGGAAGGAGGTTTGCACTCAAAATCTCACAATACATGGCCCCATTCATTCTTTCATGTACACGGATCAGTCGTCCTGTTCCCTTTGCAGAGAAATTGCCCCAAAGCATGATGTTGCTACCCCCATGCTTCACAGTAGATATGGTGTTCTCTCTCCTCCAAACTGGACAAGTTGTGTTTCTACCAAACAGTTCTAATTTGGTTTCATCTGACCATATGACATTCTCCCAATCCGCTTCTTGATCATCCAAATGCTCTCTAGCATACTTCAGACGAGCCCGGACATATACTGGCTTAAGCAGGGGGACACGTCTGGCACTGCAGGATCTTAGTCCCTAGCGGCGTAGTGTGTTACTGATGGTAACCTTTGTAACGTTGGTCCCAGCTCTCTGCAGGTCATTCACTAGGTCCCCCCGTGTGGTTCTGGGATGTTTGCTCACTGTTCTTGTGATCATTTTGACCCCACGAGGTGATCGATCTTGCGTGGAGCCCCAGATCGAGGGAGATTATCAGTGGTCTTGTATGCCTTCCATTTTCTAATTATTGCTCCCACAGTTGATTTCTTCACACCAAGCTGCTTGCCTATTGCAGATTCAGTCTTCCCAGCCTGGTGCAGGTCTACAATTTTGTTTCTGGTGTCCTTCGATAGCTCTTTGGTCTTCACCATAGTGGAGTTTGGAGTGTGACTGTTTGAGGTTGTGAACAGCTGTCTTTTATACTGATAACAAGTTCAAACAGGTGCCATTAATACAGGTAATGAGTGGAGGACAGAGGAGCCTCTTAAAGAAGAAGATACAGGTCTGTGAGAGCCAGAAATCTTGTTTGTTTGTAGGTGACCAAATACTTATTTTCCACCATAATTTGCAAATAAATTCTTTCCAAATCAGACAATGTGATTGTCTGGATTTGCTTCCATATTTTGTCTCTCAAAGTTGAAGTATACCTATGATGAAAATTACAGGCCTCTCTCATCTTCTTAAGTGGGAGAACTTGCACAATTGGTGGCTGACTAAATACTTTTTTCCCCACTGTATGTGCAATTGTGCCTATATGTGTTTAAATGTGTATATATGTATGTATGGGGTATATACACATATAAACGCATAAATACACGTTTAGACATATATTGACATGCATACATACACACATATACATACATGAATATACATATAAAAATATTTTTTATATATATATGTATATATATATAAACACACAGACATTGGAGCCCTTCCCAGTTACTTACTGCCATACACCATATCCCTTTTAAAAACTTTTTATTAATATTAATATGATATTTTATTTAATTAAAAAGCGTATATATGGGTATAATACTTTATTTTAATGTGTTTTTGATTTGAAATATTCTAGAGCAGTTTTGACTGCTCAAATGCAAACTATAACTTTCAACTTGTAACACCAGAGCAAATTAGCACTGTTGTGATATCCATTGAAAGTATAGTTTGCACTCAAGCAAAGTTGGCCATGCTAACCCTTCTCTGGTTATGGCACATTACCATGGATTTATAGGCCGCAATCCGATAAAAATTGTCGCCCGCAAAAGCTGGCGACGCCAAATTTTGCGCTTGTTTGGTATCCTATATACGGCGTAACCTAGAAGTTACGCTCGTATATTTCTGCCTTCGGCCGTAGTTTTTTGGCCCATAGACAGGTATACCAAACCAGCGCAGTTTGGAATCCAATATACAGCGTAAGGACTTATGTGTCAAAAATGGAGAAATCGTACTCCACGCCACAAATTGCAGGCGTAGTAAGCCTTACGCTGAGTATTGGAGCCCCGTAACTCCCTAAACTGGCTGCAAAATAAAACACCTAACGCATGCGCAATGTCTATCTACCTGTCAACCGCGATCCCCCGCTGCATCCCTAATAAAGTGTTTAACCCCTAAACCGTCGCTCCCGGACCCCGCCGCCACCTACATTAAATGTCTAACCCCCTAATGTGATCCCCCTACGCTGCCGCCACCTACATTAAAATTATTAACCCCTAATGTAATCCCCCTACACCGCCGCCATCTATATTAAAATTATTACCCCCTAATGTGAGCCCCCTACCCCGCCGCCACCTATATTAACTATATTACCCTCTAATATGATCCCCCTACACCGCCGCCACCTATTTTAACTACATTACCCCCTAATCTAATCCCCCTACACCGCCGCCACCTATATTAAAATGATTAACCCCTAATCTAATCCCCCTACACCGCCGCCACCTATAATAAATGTATTACCCCCTAAAATGTCCCTACCCTAAACTAAATTACAAATAGCCCTGAAAAGGGCCTTTTGCAGGGCATTGTCCTAAAGTAACCAGCTCTATTACCAGCCCTCAAAAGGGCCTTTTGCGGGGCATTGCCCCAAAGTAACCAGCTCTATTACCAGCCCTTAAAAGGGCCTTTTGCGGGGCATTGTCCCAAAGTAATCAGCTCTTTTACCTGTAATCTAATCCCCCTACACCGCCGCCACCTATATTAAATATATTAACCCTAATCTAATCCCCCTACACCGCCGCCACTTATATTAAATGTATTAACCCCTAATCTAATCCCCCTACACCGCCGCAACCTATATTAAATATATTAACCCCTAATCTGACCCCCCTACATCGCCGCCACCTATATTAACTATATTAACCCTAATTATATTAGGGTTAATATAGTTAATATAGTTATTATATTATATATATTAACTATATTAACCCTATCTAACTCTAACACCCCTAACTTAATTATTATTAAAATAAATCTAAATAATATTAATAATATTAACTAAATTATTCCTATTTAAAACTAAATACTTACCTATAAAATAAACCCTAAGATAGCTACAATATAATTAATAATTACATTGTAGCTATTTTAGGGTTTATATTTATTTTACAGGTAACTTGGTATTTATTTTAACTAGGTACAATAGCTATTAAATAGTTAATAACTATTTAATAGCTACCTAGTTAAAATAATTACCAATTTACCTGTAAATAAATACTAATCTAAGTTATAAATACACCTACACTATCAATAAATTAAATAAACTACAATTATCTAAAGTAAAATATAATTAAATACACTAAACAAAATTAAAAAAAAAACAAACACTAAACTACAAAAAATAAAAAAAGTTTACAAGAATTTTAAGATAATTACACCTAATCTAAGCCCCCTAATAAAATAATAAAGCCCCCCCCCCCCCCCAAGCTTGTTAGACAGTTACGGGAGATTTTATACTTTAGTTAGTTTTTTTTAGGTTTCTAAAGTGCTGTAAGTCACTGGCGACTCCAGAAATTTGTACTTACGCAGATTTCTGGACATCGCTAGTTTGTCCGACTTACGGCACTTTAGCATCTGACGGCGCCGTATATGGGATAGCTCGAGTTGTCGAGATAGCCGAAACCTGCGCCATATATCGGATCGCGCCCATTATATCAAAGTTGTACGCTAATGGTAGCGCGGTCAATAAACATTAGTTATTGCGCACGTGCTATCATTAGCGTGCCACTTGTAGTCTGGCCCATAGTTTATTTAGTATTAAAGGACCACTCAATGCAGTAGATTTGCAATATTAACATGTGCATAATAAAAAGACAATGATTTAACACCTACTCTTAATTTCAAATAAGCAGTAGATTTTTTTTCCGACAAATTTATTTTTTCTCCCATTTTCCGGCCCCCTGTTTCATGTGGCAGACATCAGCCAATCACAGACTAGTATACATATACCCTGTGAGCTTGTGCACATGTTCAGTAGGATCTTGTTCCCCAGAAAGTGTGAATATAAAAAGACTGTGCAAAATTTGATAATGGAAGTAAATTGCAAAGTTTTTTAAAACTGCATGATCTTTCTGAATCATAAAAGTTTATTTCCCCAGGATCTTGTTCCCCAGAAAGTGTGAATATAAAAAGACTGTGCAAAATTTGATAATGGAAGTAAATTGCAAAGTTTTTTAAAACTGCATGATCTTTCTGAATCATAAAAGTTTATTTTGACTTGAGTGTCCCTTTAAGTGAATAGCCTAGATAAACACAGAGTCAGATTTGCTCATGCTCAGAACTGGCAGAATCTAATTTAATTTTAAATATGTCTCCACTCTTATCTCCCCGAGGTCAGAGGCTTCAGTTAGAAATTCTGCTCATTTTAAAATTAAACAAGTAAATTATTTGCAGTTTTTTGCACAATATTTTTCTTTTTATGTTTATTTAAAAATATTTGTTTTGGGGGGCAGAGCTAGCCAGCAACAGGAGCAGTAGCATTTTTGCGCAGCTCCATATACAAACTGCTATATTCAAGGTATATAACTATATACCAGGAGCAAAGTGCCCGTTTTACAAGCACCAGCTGACCTAGTGAGAATCTCTTAAAATTAAAATTAGACGGCTTTGAGTGGACACCCGGAGGAGCGGAACATCAGAACCGGAACAACAGCAGGAAAGACCGCGGCTGCGGCCTACTCCGGGACTCGAGGTCGAACTAAAGATGGAAAAAGGAAATCTTAGAGCCCATCCTTGGTTCATACAATCCCATGGACCTCAGCAATAGAACTATGGTAAGGAGCCACTGACTTTGTTACACTAAACAGAGTAGAAGGGAACCGGCAGCCCTGCAATCAAGTGGTCCCGATGGTAGTTTACTAAAGAATAGTTGGAGGTAGGACGCAGTGCTGTCAGGTCAGGGTAACATCTGGAGACTGATTTGGGATGCTGTAATTGCCAAAGAGTGCACAGACTGAGCTACATAGGGCCCTTGGAGAAGGGTAAGTGGCGGGAAAATCACCATTTTATGCACAAACCACTACACCTACACAACAACAAGTTCTGAAACGGCCCTTGCTTTGCTTATATAAGAGGGATTATAGACATCATAAATCAGTGAGGAATATTTGTGACCCCAACAAAGAATTACATTTCTGAAAGCCTTTACATCAGCCCTCCATATTAAGGTGCAACAGCTTTGGGGCTCCTGGAACTTTAATTAATAATAGCGACATAGCTCTCTCCCCTCCCTTTTCCCACCATCCAGTGTGTTGGCGGGTCACATCCTCAGTTCCCTGTACCGTCATCGTCCTATGAGGACAAGATCCCCGGGGAGAGAGACTATATTGATGGCCATGCTTAATTGATTTATAATACCTGAAGGGGTGTCCGCTATAGTTAAGAGACTTTCTATATTCTGTTCTCTCCCTTCCCAGTCCTGCAGTGTCTCTTTGGGCCCGGGATACCGAGGGAGATCTGCCAAGAAAATCCAAGAACTGACACCCTGATGGTTTCAACTTACCTATATGCTACAATCTACTGAGTTTACGGACATGAGGCCGAGTTAGAATAGTACTTCATCAGTGGACTGAGTGGGAATCCCTCCCTATGTACCTACTATAATTCCCTCCAAACTTGTGGTTTCCCAGTGCCCTGATTTACAATCCCAGCTTTCATGATCTATTTATATATAACCCTCTTGTTGCAATGAAGGGGAGAAATCAGTCAGTTAAAGACTGCCTTTCCAGGTCCCAGCTCAAAAAGAAGCAGAATGCTGGAGACTCATCTGCGGATGTAGACTCCCAACCATCATCCCCCAAAAGTCCCCCCACATTGGCGACTGGGGTCTCTCCAAATGGTGAACTCCTGCTACAGATAAAGCAAATGTTCAAAGAAGAGATGAGAGCTGCTCTCTCTGACTTAAAGCAAGACATCTCAGATATTGGAGATAGAACTTCATCATTAGAAGATAAAGTGGATGACATTACAGATGAGATACCTAACCTTCATTCCATCATACAATCGCAGCAAGAACAGATACAAAAGCTGGAAGATTCTTTAGAAGACATGGAAAACAGATCCAGGAGATCAAATATTAGAATTCGTAATTTACCTGAATCTTACAATAATCTGCCGGACACACTACTGAAGCTATCTCAACAATTATTGCCGGGCACAGATTCCTTATTATTTCTTATGGACAGAGCACACAGGGCACTGGCCAAACCACCTACCCCAACCGCAGCAAGGGATGTGATTACCAAGCTCCATTACTATCATGTCAAGGATCAAATTATGCAGGCAGTGTGTAATGTATCCAGAGTCACCTTTGAAGGTCATACCCTGCAGCTGTTTACAGATCTTTCTCCAACAACCCTCAGGAGGAGAAGGGAACTTAAACCTGTTGTCTCGGTTTTGATCAAAGCACAGATTAAATACAGATGGGGTTTCCTATTTAAGCTTGTCTTCATGTATGAGAGGACATAATATTCTTGCTCGTCTCTCTCTGAGGGGCAAGCTATCTGAGGAAAATTGAATCTGGAAAAAATCTCCTGTGGAAGGGTCTTCTTCTCCGAAACCACAACGTAAAGCAATAACAAAAGAATGGACACCAGTGAGCAGAAATGGCAAGAACGCAAGATCCAGACAAGAACAAGAGAGCCCCACTTGAAGATACTTTATGGGGTTTCTGAGGTATTCGATAATGAGACTTGAGTTGCTGATCCTCCAATTGTGGGGGTGAAACTATAGGGTTGTATGTGTGGTTACACACCCTTAAGTTACCTAGTTGAATTTGGAGACCTACAAGGTTCTTTTTGATTACCCTCTCCCATAACCCCTTCCCACCCTTCCCCTTTCCACCCCCACTGAGTCCGCTAAAAGTTTTAATAAAACTTTCACTACTTTAGGGGAGACACTAGGTCACCCATTCTTTTAGAGTTAATGAACCTGCATACGGGGGTGCAAATGTTTTTGGTTTTATATCTAGTTCTAAGGTTTTATGTTTTTGTTGGCAATGTTTATTATTCTTTCCTCGACAGGTCACACATCAGACAACAACTGGGTTTTAGGTACCAACTGTATTTACACTACCATCAAGGTATAATTGCTGTATCCTGTCTAATTTACTTTGGTCTGTTCATTCTGTCTCTACGAGCTGTTATACTGATACTATTGGAAGTGTTCAGCAATGTTACTATGTCAAAAGCAAACCCCAGTCGACACACCTATGACACTTAATGTAATCACACACAATGTCAGGGGTCTCCACTCTAACATTAAAAGGCGTAAGGCCATAAGTATGTATAAATCCCTGAAGGCACACATCATAATAATGCAGGAAACGCACTTTACAAAATCTCTAAACCCCAAATACTGGGACAGAGCGTATCCCTTACAGTTTCACGCCACTAGCCTAAAAAGAAGTGCGGAGTCTCTATACTTTTCCATAGCAGTATTAACTTTCAGGAGGAAGAATCCTTTATAGATAAGCAAGGACGCTACATAATTTTAAGAGGCAAAATTCACGATACGCCAGTAGTCATCGGAAATATATACGCCCCTAATGAGTCCCAGGCCCCATTTTTAGCCAAAATAAGTAAGATGTTAACGTATTGGAAACAGTACAGATTAATCATTGGAGGAGATTTCAATTTGGTGGTAGACCCCCAGAGTAGATAGGTCTGGGGTGGGATCCTCTTCCCAGACTCAGAATTTAAAAAAAATACTGTATGATTTCCTTTTAGATCACAATCTGTTAGATAGCTGGAGAGTTCACAATGGCAAAGGCAGGGACTATACTTTATACTCCACAGCCCATAAGGTTTATTCAAGGATCGAAGTCAGATCTTAGCGCCATTAATTATAAAGTCAGACATCGTGGTTAGTACCTGGTCAGATCATAATATAGTTTAAACCACACTCTCAGACCTGATAGACCCGCTAAGAAATAGAAGTTGGACCTTGAACCCCACTCTATTTAAGGACAAAATATTTTTAGAGTCTTTAAGAAAGGAAATCAGTAATTTCCTTCAATCAAACCACCAGTCAGTGGAAAATCCTTCACTCGAGGAATATTGATTAGAGAATCTAGCTCTAAATTAATGTCAGCGCAAATCCTTATAGAGAGACTAGGGTAAGAAATTGAGCAGTTACATTCTCAAAACTGCGCCATTCATAGCAATGCAACACTTAAAAATTTAAATAATAAAAGAGCGGAGCTCGATAGATTATTGTCTCAGGAAGCAACCAGATCATTTAAAATTATTGATACACAGTATTTTATTTATGCCAATAAGCCTGACAAAATGTTAGCTAATAAGTTGAAAGACTTAACGAGGCTCACGACAATCCAGATGGTTCCACTTCTAATCACCCTCAGATTATAGCAGACACATTTGCCTCATATTATCAGACACTGTACGCCCTCCTTCAAAAGGATAGTACTCTCACACACATAGCTAACTCTCAGGATTTTTTGAATCAAGGCAATTTGTCTAAGCTCGACACTGCTGACTTGGATAGTCTAAACGCACCAATCACACTAAGCGAGATCAGACAAACGATCAAACATCTAAAAGCTAACAAAGCACCTGGCCCGGATGGATATACTAGTGCTTTTTACAAGCTGTTCCTGTCAACCATATGCTGGAGGGGGGCTTTGTCCCGAAATAATTTTTATTGGCCCGGATCTCAGTTATTCTAAAGCTGGGCAAAAATAAACAACATTGCAAAAACTATCGTCCTATTTCCTTAATTAACCAGGATATTAAAATGTTCTCTAAAATTCTAGCCTCTAGACTCAACAAGCTAATGCCCAAACTCGTTCATCTGGACCAGGTGGGGTTTATAACAAATAGGGAGGCCCCAGACAACGTTAGAAAAGTGATAGATTTAATTAATTTTGCATCGGTTAACGGGGTACCTTCTCTGTTCCTCTCCTTGGATGCAGAGAAGGCATTCGACCGTATATATTGGGACTACTTAGACAGGGTGCTAGTCACGATGGGCATAACGGGCAACTTCAGAAAGGCAATTTCCACTACCTACTCTAATCCATCAGCCTTTGTTAAAATAGCAGGATATAAATCAAAGCCCATAGAAATCGCAAATGGAACTAGACAGGGATGCCCTCTTTCCCCATTGCTCTTTGCGCTTTGCATTGAACCCCTAGCGGCCAATATACGACAAAATGTAGACATAGCAGGAATAAGTGTAAATTCTGAAGAATATAAAATTAGTCTCTTTGCAGACAATGTCATCCTCTCGATCACTAAACCCCTAATCTCCCTCCCAATAGTATATTCCACTATAGCTAAGTTTGCTGAGATCTTGGGCTACAAAATTAATAATGATAAATGTGAAGCTATTAGTGTTAATCTACTGTCACACACCAAAAAGCTTATAGAGCTCAATTTCTCTTTCTCCTGCGCAGAGAAGGGAATGAGATATCTGGGGGTGATGCTCTCGAGCAGGGTTGACTCGCTGTACCATAATAACTACCCACCCATCTCGCAATTAAAAAATATAGGTTGGAAATGGGAAAAGATGAAAATCTTGCTATATGGCAGAATAATAGGAATTAAGATGTCAATTCTCCCAAAATTACTGTACTTATTCAGATGTCTTCCAGTGTCGATACCAACCCAAATTCTTACTCAACTCCAGAAACATAAAATTTATTTTATTTGGAAGGGAAAGAGATCAAGAACTAATAAACAAGCCCTTTGTAGAGACAGAGGGGGAGGAGGTATGGGACTGCCAGACCTCTTAGAATACTACCATGCAACACGATTGGCCCAGACAGGATTATGGCATAATAGATCTGACAATATTCAGTGGGTACAATTGGAATCCGATATGGTCAGAGTAGAGCCAATATACAAACTTCTTTGGTCCAATAAATCACAGAGACCCACTATTTGGAGGTATTTCCTAGCATTTTCACACCCTATTTCATTATGGGACTCTCTGACTGCCAAGTTTAAGTTAATTTCAGACACATCCAAGGCGACACCCCTAGTCACTTTGTCTACTATGTTTGATATAGCACTTCAAAATAAATGGGCTAATAGGGGATTGTATAGAATTGCAGACACCTTGCAGGGACAGTATTTCATGGACTTTAACACATATACTACTCTTAATGAGCAAGATAGACCCAGTTGGTACCATTATTTACAACTAAAGGTGAGAGTCTTTGAAGTGATAGGTAGCTCACATAATGGGAGTACCACTTACCTAGAACAGATCTGTTTAGCCAAGCAGAGAGTATGCGGCACTATCACTAGGTTATATGCCATTTTTTATTCTCCAATAACTGCACGTAAGCTTCCCTTTATGCAAAAGTGGGAAGAGGAGTTCAATTTTGTTTGGTCACTTGAAAAATGGAACACTATTTTGTATAAGGGGGTCTTCCTTTTCCGTTTGTGCTCATCTTAAAGAGAACTACATGAAAACAGCATTCCGATGGTGCTTTCACCCCTCGAGAATCCACAACTCTGAGTCGGGTGGAGGGAAGTATTTGAGAGAGTGTGACGAGAAAGGCACATATTCACATATGTGGTGGGATTGCCCGCAGGTCTGTAATATTTGGTCGCAAACATTCAATCTATTAGGCGATATTTTTGGAAGCCCCGTAAGGGTGACTCCTACCCAAGCCCTTCTACATGAACCTCTGCCTGAGTTCAATTTAACACGAAATAAGTTTATTTTTACTATCTTCACAATAGTTAGACTAACCATAGCCGGTTTTGGAAATCAACGATCCCCACCTTTCAGCTTATTAAAAATAAAATTGAATATTACTATCAAATGAGCAGTAATGTGTCAAACTTGCTGGATACCAAGAACAGTTTGTTTCCATTTGGGAACCATGGATCATGTATTCAGAGGCCAGACCTGAGGGGCAACCCGATCCATAACCCACATGATCCAATATATTTAACTATTAGTTGTTTCAGGGTATTGGCTGTTATTGAAGGTCCTGTATAAGTGTGTTATCTAAGTTCACTTGAACATATACGTTACACACGCTTTGGTATTTCAATTAAACTCTGTTTAGACTGTGTTCCTCTCAGACATGAGGATGGGTACTGCAAACAGGAAAGATAGTGTTCACTTTCACAATATGTAATACATCTCTTTGTTTGGCGCACAAATGGATACCAAAACTGAATTGTACCTATGTGACTGAGAATGTAAGCCCTAACATTTACTATGTTATGTTTTTATGACCTTTGCTTTTGTAAACCTGAGGAAAAAATAAATAAAAAAGTTTTTAAAAAAAAAATAAAATTTGTTTTTACCAAAGAAGCACTGTTTAATATCACCTTAAAGGGTTAGAAATCTTTGTAAAATATTAAGAAAATAAAAGTCATTATTATAATTATATAAATATATGTTATAAAATCAACCTACTTTTTACTGAAATGGAACCTCTAAATATGTTTAATTTAACTTTTTAATTTGTGTAAAATGAGCATCAACGACCTCCCATAAAAATAGGCAGGGTTTATGTAAAATTATTTCCCATGCCCCATACAATAGGGACGCGGTTCTGCCCATTACATTTTATTATTCATAGCCAGGCTGGCTGAAGGCGATTGTTCTATCAAAATAAGGAGTCCAATTTTTTGGAACATAACAAATTATCACATTTGCCTCCATGCTAGCCCAGCTTCCCCCAGCCCCACCCTCAGCCATCAATCACCAGAGCGCTGAAGATTCACGGAGCTAGCCCGGCTCCCCTCAGCATTACTCTCAGCCATCAAACCCACAAAAGTGACTCAGGACTTCATTTTAAAAAAAAGTCTTTTATATGGCTTTTTTGTTATAAGAAAGTCATTTTTTCTATATGAAGTCCGGAGTCACTTTTGTGGGTTTGATGGCTGAGTAATGCTAAGGGGAGCTGGGCTAGCTCCGTGAATCTTCAGCGCTCTAGTGCGCCACGCCCACCAATGACTACATCACAATCCAGATGTCTGCCCTGCTTTTCGAAGACGTGCCACAGAAGAATAGACTGAGGGGGAACCAAGATGCGCATGTGGGCCACCATGATCTTTCTACTTAGGTAGAACATCTTTATAGGGTATACATAATGAGGAAAAACTGGGTTTGGCGAAATATGGAATTTTTATTAGAAATACCAAGAAAAGGACAGGAAATTTTTAATAGGTACTTATTGTAAATATTTATAATACTTAATGACTATTTAAAAAAAACCCCAAAAAAAACCCATTTTTTTAGTTTACTATTCCTTTAAGGACATTTCAATGGATTCAGAAGTAGAGGCTCCAACCTTTTTTTTTTTTAAATAATTTTTATTGAGGTCAAATATGAAAAATAACAAACAAAGGCCTAGATTTGGAGTTTGGCGGTAGATGGGCTGTTAACGCTACGCGGGCTTTTTTCTGGCCGCACCATAAAATTAGATCAGAACAGAACAGCCAATAGAATGCGAGCTCAATCTGATTGGCTGATTGGATCAGCCAATCGGATTGAACTTGATTCTGATTGGCTGATTCCATCAGCCAATCAGAATATTCCTACCTTAATTCCGATTGGCTGATAGAATCCTATCAGCCAATCGGAATTCGAGGGACGCCATCTTGGATGACGTCCCTTAAAGGAACCGTCATTCGTCGGGAGACGCCGGAAGAAGAGGATGGATCCGCGTCGGCTGCTTCAACATGGACCCGCTCCGCACCGGATGGAAGAAGATCGAAGATGCCGCTTGGATGAAGATGTTTGCCGGTCCGGATGTCCTCTTCTTGCCGGATAGGAGGAAGACTTTGGAGCCTCTTCTGGACCTCTTCAGCACCGGATGCCAGGACAGATCGGTGATACCTGTTGAGGTGAAGACAAGGTAGGAAGATCTTCAGGGGCTTAGTGTTAGGTTTATTTAAGGGGGGTTTGGGTTAGATTAGGGGTATGTGGGTGGTGGGTTGTAATGTTGGGGGGGGGTATTGTATGTTTTTTTTTACAGGCAAAAGAGATGATTTTCTTGGGGCATGCCCTGCAAAGGGCCCTGTTCAGGGCTGGTAAGGTAAAAGAGCTTTTAAATTTATTAATTTAGAATAGGGTAGGGCATTTTTTTTATTTTGGGGGTCTTTGTTATTTTATTAGGGGGCTTAGAGTAGGTGTAATTAGTTTAAAATTGTTGTAATATTTTTCTTATGTTTGTAAATATTTTTTTATTTTTTGTAACTTAGTTCTTTTTTATTTTTTGTACTTTAGTTAGTTTATGTAATTGTAGTTATTTGTAGAAATTGTATTTAATTTATTTATTGATAGTGTAGTGTTAGGTTTTATTGTAGGTAATTGTAGGTATTTTATTTAATTAATTTATTGATAGGGTAGTGTTAGGTTTAATTATAACTTAGGTTAGGACTTATTTGACAGGTAATTTTGTTATTATTTTAACTAGGTAACTATTAAATAGTTCTTAACTATTTAATAGCTATTGTACCTGGTTAAAATAATTACAAAGTTGCCTGTAAAATAAATATTAATCCTAAAATTGCTACAATGTAATTATAATTTATATTGTAGCTATATTAGGATGTATTTTACAGGTAAGTATTTATCTTTAAATAGGAATAATTTATTTAATAAGAGTTAATTAATTTCGTTAGATTTAAATTATATTTAACTTAGGGGGGTGTTAGTGTTAGGGTTAGACTTAGCTTTAGGGGTTAATCCATTTATTAGAATAGCGGTGAGCTCCGGTCGTCAGATTAGGGGTTAATAATTGAAGTTAGGTGTCGGCGATGTTAGGGAGGGCAGATTAGGGGTTAAAACTATTTATGATAGGGTTAGTGAGGCGGATTAGGGGTTAATAACTTTATTATAGTAGCGCTCAGGTCCGCTCGGCAGATTAGGGGTTAATAAGTGTAGGCAGGTGTCGGCGACGTTGAGGGGGGCAGATTAGGGGTTAATAAATATAATATAGGGGTCGGCGGTGTTAGGGGCAGCAGATTAGGGGTACATAAGGATAACGTAGGTGGCGGCGCTTTGCGGTCGGCAGATTAGGGGTTAATTATTGTAAGTAGCTGGCGGCGACGTTGTGGGGGGCAGGTTAGGGGTTAATAAATATAATACAGGGGTCGGCGGGGTTAGGGGCAGCAGATTAGGGGTACATAAGTATAACGTAGGTGGCGGTCGGCAGATTAGGGGTTAAAAAAATTTAATCGAGTTGCAGCGATGTGGGGGGACCTCGGTTTAGGGGTACATAGGTAGTTTATGGGTGTTAGTGTACTTTAGAGTACAGTAGTTAAGAGCTTTAGAAACCGGTGTTAGCCCAGAAAGCTCTTAACTCCTGCTTTTTTCCTGCGGCTGGAGTTTTGTCGTTAGAGTTCTAACGCTCACTTCAGAAACGACTCTAAATATCGGAGTTAGGAAGATCCCATTGAAAAGATAGGATACGCAATTGACGTAAGGGGATCTGCGGTATGGAAAAGTCGCGGCTGAGCGTTAGACCCTATTTTGAGTGACTCCAAATACCGGCGGTAGCCTAAAACCAGCGTTAGGAGCCTCTAACGCTGGTTTTCACGGCTACCGCCAAACTCTAAATCTAGGCCATATCATATCAATCGTATTGCCACATTATACAATCAAATCTGTTACTTCACAGTTCTGTAAATGAAATACTAAGAATAGACCTCACATTTTCTATCTTGTTGCATAGAAGAGAAAGAAAAGAAAACTTGTAGTTACACGTATTACAAATATATATGTATACACAAAAAATGTTAAGCTTTCTCGAACTATTGAAACCCAGAGTAATGAGATAGATAAACAACTAAATGTGGCTAACATTGTACAGAGATTAGAAGTGTTAGCTAAAAAAGAAACCTGAGCCATCTGAAACTGGGTATTTAGAGAGAGATGCAAAAAAATCTAGAACATAGGTAGATGAGTGTTAAAATAGAAAGTAAAACTACCACAGGGCATGGGCCCTATGCCCAGCGGCAGTAAATGTATAATCACCTCAGTCCCACGCAAGCTCCATCTATGAGAAGTAGGCATAGAGGTTTCTCTGCAATAGTTGTTGTTTACATGTAGCAGGACAAATCATTAATGTATGTGCTATAAAGATAGTGTGGCTGAAAGGTTGGCACTGCTATCAGTGTGTACCCCATTCTTAGATCCATGCCAGGTGCTCTGGTTAGGCTTACATTTTAGGCGCTGAGCTACGAGAAGTCCTGTCAATATCTATGTATGTATGCCATTTTACTACTATAATACCATACAAGCTCAGGTTAATAGGACAGAGAAATTGTGTTGCTGTGAAGGGTTCAATATGCCACGGTGCAAATTATATACAGGGTTAATTAGATGTGTAGGGACTAGGAGTAAGTGAATACATAGTTCAGCAAGCATATAAGCAAAACAAACAGATATTAACCAAGAATATTTGCAACAAACAGCAGTGATGTCCTTATAAGCCTGGATGTCTATTGTGGTACCAATACATGACTTAAGTCATTAAGATCCATATAAGATAAAAATGTAATTGTATGTTGAAGCGAGATTCATACCCTCAACCTTTGAGCTCTTAGTCACAGCATCAATCCATATTCTAGGTAAGGTAAGGTAGACAAGGGGTCTAATACTAGCTGTCTTCAAATCTTCTACCTGTTAGGGGGAAAAAGCCTAGTAGGGCGTATATACTGCACTGTTGGGAATGAGCTATGTGTAGAAGGAAGTATGCATCTGGGGTGAGAGATATGAATACCCCTCTTATACCAGCAGTACCAGAATTAGAATTTACAATGATCCTCATCTTACTTTAGAGGGAAGGAGTATTATGGCACACTGAGAGCGGTATATTATAAATTGACTCTGCAAATAGTTAGCAGATATATAGTAAACAACATGATATATGAAGCAACAGACATATATACTGTATATCAACACCCCATGGTAGTTATATCATACAGAAATAAATTAGACATGAAAACACTGTGAGGTAAGTTTCCATCAATTATTATGAACAGAGCACAATATCAAACTTACTTTCTGAGTTTGCTATGGAAAAGCCACCTAAACTATATTACAAATGAAACCTTATGAGGCAAACTACTAATGGTCTGGGGCTAAACAATAGCCTATCCTTGCTAGCAGTCATAATTAGGATAAATGTTGAACTGGGAAATATCTTATTAAGAATATAGAGAGCATGGATTTTATCCTGAGCAAAGCATAAAATGACACCTACTGCAAACAGCACTATAACATGTTTAAGTAAGGAGCCATAATATAGAATAGGCACAGGGTAGCATATTACACTTTTACCCCATTCTAGGTTATATTAAAGATCAGCAAGTCCTCAAGGTAGTAAAGGAAAATTTCACTAATATTCCAGCAGAATAGAGGGGGTTGCCTGTATAAGGGAATGTTTAATAATAAGAATAACAGTATTGGATAGTCTTTCTGCATCAGTCCAGGGGTGAGAGGTATTCAACAGTCAAATTATGTCCAATTTTCTCAGTCAAGTGTAAAAATAAGGCCCACTACGGTTAATACAGCTAGCCTATTCCTCTCTGAGTGATAGCAGGAACTGAAGGATTGTTAGAGTGGGGAGAGCCCTGCAAATGAAAATCAAACCATATAGCGGTTCCCAGGCAGTCCCTCCAATCCACTCCCAGGGTCGCATCGAGTCGCAAGGCTAAATAAAGACTCTGGCCTACACCCAGACCCTCTCCATCAGGCAAATAGGTTTCTGGCAGTGTTGCAGGTAGGAAGGCCATGACAGCGTGTGCGGCTGTGAGCACTTCAGCAGCTACCCCGGAGTGAGCCTTGGGCCACCGCCCCTCAGAATGCCGCACTTTAATATTCACCTCCTGCGCAGCATGAGATCCTCCTTGGTCCAAGCACATGTTAAGTGGAGCTGGGGAGAAGGCAGTAGATGCTCGAGTAGGTATAGATGGAGTCTCAGGTTTTAAATGTTCTGCCTTATGTATATTTATATCACCATTGTGAAAGTTATCAATTGCAGGGATTTGCAAAATGTTTGCCATTGCGCTTGAGTTTATTATGGTCTTCTTATAAGTCCCTTCCTGCAGAAGAGCCATACGGTCAACTTTATCAGCTTCCTCCATCCTGTCGCCCAGACAGGGCTGGCAAATCTCCAAGGCCATACATGGTGGGCTACTATCAGAGGTGTTAGCAAAGGCCTCCAGTAGCAATCGTTCCAGGCTCAAAAAATGATTTTCCACTAGCCGGAGGACTTCTTCCTCCCATGCAGGAGACGCCATTTTAACTGGCCTCACACGTAATATTTATTACTCAGAAAGCAACAAGTAGATCGCTGTCGGAACATCAGTTCCTGCACAATATCCTAAGCTCAATAGTATAAGTTACTGTCTGGAGTAAAATATTTATAGAATAAGTTGGATTTTCCTCAATATAAACTGATAGGATATATGTAGATTCAGGAGCTTCATTTAGACACGTCCTGCTTGGTTGGGTGCACGCTCCGCCCCCCGGCCCCAACCTTTTTGGTCATTACACATCATTAAAGGTCACTTATAGCATTATATGTGATACAGTTGCAGTAGAGTTCATACAAGTGTTACTACATGCTGTCATAACTTGCAAATAAGTAGTTCAAAACTCTTCAATTCATGTTATAATTTAGTTTCCTCTCTTTTCTTGTAAATTATGTCTGAAAATTAAGTTTTCCAGTTCTAAGAACTAGACATGCACAACCCTAACCATGCCACATATCTGTTCCTAAGAGGCTTCAGCAGCGATTATCAGGAACTGAAAAATAACTAATTAGCCATGCCTAAGTACTTCACTAATGCATTTCTCCACTGAAAAACAATTGCAGCAAACACTGTGATAATGCAATTAAAACATAAAATAAAGCCCACTCTATGTTGTTTATTGCAAGACTGCAGAATAATCTTGTAATTGCAATATGTATATTGCCCCATTAATGTGTCATTCAGCTATGTCTTCTGTATTGTCAATAGGTTTTGTGGATTTGAAAAGCCTTGCTTTGAAGGATATTGTCCTTAAGAAATTGATTGTGACCTGGAGTAAAATAAACACCTTGCTTGTCAACAGTATAATTCTTTCCTTCAGGCATTTCTCACCAAGGCTTCACAGAAGCTGGAAAATCATTAGTACTCAACAGATGGAACTTGCAGGGGTGACTTAGTATAATATATGTAGCACAATTTAGAATTGCTGTTTCAAAAAGTATTATTTTAAACATTTTTATATTTATATTTTGTTTGTGAAAAACAGTTAAAGAAATGCACTAAATTATAAAACTTTCTTTGTATATATTTTTCTGAAGAAGTCAATAAATTGTTATTGTATTATAATATATAATTCAAGCAGGATTCCATATCTAATAATCAGTATTTTTTTTTTTATTTTTTCCTGTATAAGATACCTTTCTATACTTTTGAAATGCCAAGTACTCTTTGTACTATTTTTGAAGGTATCAAAGTCCTGAAAATAGGATGTATTATGCTTTCAATGTAACAATATATTAGCACATCCAAACAGCTTAAAATGTGAATCTTAATCGGACAGAAAGCTAAACGTTTTTATCATGCATATAATAAAAATCGCTATCATCTATCTATCTGTCTATAATCTATCTATCTTCTATCTATCTATCTATCTATCTATCTATCTATCTATCTATCTATCTATCTATCTATCTATATCTATCATTTATCTATTATCTATCTATAATCTATTTAGCTATCATCTATCTACATATATGCAAATATGTTTGCATGATAAAGGTTTAAGTTGAAGCTGTTTATTTAGATTTCAAAGCTAAAGTGCAACTAGGCCTTAAAGTCATTTTGGTTACTGGCTGCTAAGCAATTATTCCCCCCCCCCCCTTTTCCTATAATTTAAGGCTACAAATTGTAGGTTTTCCAATTTGAAGAACACTAAGGGACATATTTATCAAGCTCCGTATGGAGCTTGATGCCCCGTGCTCCATAACCTGTCTGTCTGCTCTGAGGCGGCGGACAGAAATCGACAGAAATCAACCCGATCGAATACAATCGGGTTGATTGACACCCCTGGCTAGTGACCGATTGGCCACGAATCTGCAGGGGGTGGCATTGCACCAGCAGTTCACCAGAACTGCTGGTGCAATGATAACGACAGCGTATGCTGTCTCATAAAAGCATCTCACAAATGCACACCACCATCACTGAATAATATGGTAAGATGAAATTGTTGGACAAGATTACATATACGCTGTAGGTTTCAGCGCAACTGTTGAAACCCATGCCACATCGGGTGAATCACATATACAGCGGCGGCAGATCATATACTGCCATAAGTATAAACCGGTGAGGTACAGAAATGTGTGGAAATAGACATTTCTGGAGTCGCCAGTGACTTTCGGAAGTATATGATCTGCCGGCGCCCAAGAAAAAGACAAAAAAATGTTTAATCGCTGTAAAAGTCTGACCCGCCTGCCAAAAATGAACCTAACACGTCAAAACCCCTAAATCCGCCAACCCCCCACATCGCAACTAATAATAAAATGTATTAACCTCTAAACCCCCACAATGCAATATACCTAATAAAGTGATTAACCCCAAATCTACCAACCCCCACATTGCAAAGTACCTAATAAATGTATTAAACCCTAATCCACCATCCCCCCCACAACGCAAGCTACCTAACAATATGTATTAACTCCTAATCCGCTATCCCACCACAACGCAAAGTACCTAATAAAAGTATTAAACCCTAATCCCCCATCCCCTCACAGCGCAAACTACCTAATAAATGTATTAACCCCTAATCCGCCATTCCCCACAACGCAAACTACCTAATACATGTATTAACCCCTAATCTGCCATCCCCCCACGACGCAAAGTACCTATAAACACTATTAACCCCTAAATCGCCTTCCCCCCATAAAGCAAACTACCTGTTAAAACTATTAACCCCTAATCTGCCAACAATACAATCTACCTAATTAATCTATTAACCCCTAAACCGCCATCCCATACAAACCAATGTATTAATCTAATCACTAAGCCCCCTAACCTAATACCCCCTAACTTAACCCCATAATTAAATAAAATATAAAAACACCATCTCCCTAAACAATTAATAAAAATTACCACCAAAAAAAAAAAATCCTAACAACATTAAAAAAAATCCTAAAATTAAATTAAACTTAAAAAATCTAATATTACAAAAAATAAAAAAATCTAAGATTACAGAAAAAAATAAACAAAAATGTAAACCTAATCTAATTCCCCTATAAAAACAAAAAAGCCACCCCAAAATAAAAAAACCCTAATCTAAGACTAAACTACCAATAGCCCGTAAAAAGGGCTTTTGTAGGGCATTGCTCTGAAGAAATCAGCTCTTTTCCATTAAAAAATACAAATTAACTCCTAACAGTAAAACCATAAACCCCCAAAATAAAAAAGACCTAACTCTAAAAAAATCTAATCTACCCATTGTCCCTAATGGGGCATTTGTATGGGCATTGCCCTTAAAGGGGCAATCAGCTCTTTTGCTGCACATTAAAAAATAAAAAAATCCCTAAAAACCCCACAAAAAAGCTAACACTAACCCCAAAAAATGTACTCACCATACCTGAAGTCCAGATCCATCTTCTTCCAGGCGGAGAAAAGTCTTCATCTAGGCGGATCCATCTCCATTCATCACGGGACCATCTTCTTTCTTCTTGATGCGTGGTACCGGAGCGCTAGTCCTCCTTGGCGGCGGCAGTCTTCATGCGATCGTCTGCCGCACACTGAAGATTAAATGCAAGGTACCCCTTTTATATTGGGGTACCGTGCATTCCTATTTGCTGAAAATTTCAAATCAGCCAATAGGATTAGAGCAGTTTAAATCCTAATTTTTTTTTTTATTTTGGATAAAAAAAAATTTTTTTTGTAATCTTGGATTTTTTTATTTTTTGTAATATTAGATTTTTTTAGTTTAATTTAATCTTATGTTTTTTTTTTAAATGTAATTTTAGGTTGTTTTTATTTAATGTAATGTTAAGATTTTTTTAATGTTAAAATTAGGATTTTTTTATTTTGGTAATTTTTAATTAATTGTTTAGGGAAATAGTGTTTTTTTATTTTATGTAATTGGGGTTAATTTAGGGGGTATTAGGTTAGGGGGCTTACTAATTAGATTAATACTTTGTGTTTTGGGGGGATGGATATTTAGGGGTTAATAGGTTAATTAGGTAGATTGCGTTGTGGGGGGATGGCGGTTTAGGGGTTAATTAGGTAGATTGCACTGTGGGGGGTTGGCAATTTAGGGGTTAATAGTTTTACTAGGTATATAATAAAGACAATGGCACTAATTATGTTTATAATTAGAGGGGTTGTGCAGATATATATAAATCTTCACTGAATCGTGAAGTGATGTAACATTAACTGCAGAGGTGCTATGTATCAGCAGAAAGTATTTATTGACAATTCCAACAAAGAGTTGAACTGGACACATACAACAGCACTCATCCCTTCAATAGTGTAGAAGTGTAGAAACGAATTATTAAGAAATAAAAATATTCTTTATTAGTATAGTAATTAAAATGGGTGAAAAAACACACATTAAAAACTCAGTGATTTCTATGTGGTGGAGACCAATGCTAAATACCTGATAGGCTACAGGTACTGACAGTCTCAATTCTTAAAATTATTTTAAAGTGTAACAAATACACGGGGTATTGATCAGCTAAAGTTATTAAACAGATACTTTGGCACTGTTATAAGTATGGGGGTGTGACTTCAGGCCTGGCGCTTGCATAAAGGCAAGCTAGGCAATTATCAGTGGCTGAACTTCCAGGGTCCCAAAGGTCGCATAAACCATATTTGCGGCCACCGGACCCTAGAGATCTGCCACTTAGGAGGGCCCAGCTGCAGCAGCTTCCCAAACTTTCCCTAAGGTGCCAGACCAGCAGTGTGCTGTGCTTGTATAAGCTCCGCCTCCTCCTCCGGCTCTACCATAATGCGAGCGCGTTGCTCTGCCACCCACCCACCACCAGTCATCCCTGCTAACACCTTGCAGGGCTGCAGCCTGGCCTGCCATCGCCGGTGTGTGACAGAGGTGAGTGAGCCTGTTTTTGATTACGGCTGCCCTTAATGCATTGACTGGCACTGGGCGCGGGAGTGCACGCAACATGTCGCGGGGCCATATGCCATCACATGCTTTTGGTGCTGCACTGCTTGGCGTGCGGACCATCCATGAGTCACTACTATGCTGGCTGAAAAGATGTCCAGCTTCCTTCATATCGGTCCACTAAACATCAGTTATACTTTACCCCATACAGTAACCCCCACTATACACATCAGTTATACTTTACTCCAAACTGTATGGGGTAAAGTATAACTGAGGTGTGTAGTGGGGGTTATTATTATATGGAATAAAGTATCACTGATGTGGGTATTGGGGGTTACTGTATGGGGTACAGTATAACTAATGTGTGTAGTGGGGGTTACTGTATGGGGGTAAAGTATAACTAATGTGTGTAGTGGGGGTTACTGTATGGGGTACAGTATAACTAAACTAATGTGTGTAGTGGGGGTTACTGTATGGGGACGGGTAAAGTATCACTGATGTGTGTAGTGAGAGTTACTATATGGGGTACAGCATCACTGATGTGTGTAGTGGGGGTTACTATGGGGTAAAGTATAACTGATGTGTGTAGTGGGGTTTACTATATGGGGTAAAGTATCACTAATGTGTATAGTGGGGGTTACTGTATGGGGTAAAGCATAACCGATGTGTGTAGTTAGGGTTACTGTATGGGCCATACAGTAACCCCCACTACACACATAAGTGATACTTAACCCAATACAGTAACCCCCACTACACACATTTGTTATACTGTCCATACCTCATAAACAATAACCCCCACTACACACATTAGTTATACTGTCTGTACCCCATACAGTAACCCCCACTACACACATCAGTTATACTTTACCCCATACAGTAACCCCCACTACACACATTAGTTATAGTGTACCCCATACAGTAACCCCCACTACACACATCAGTGATACATTACCCCATATAGTAAAAACCCCCACTACACACATCAGTTGTCTGGTTAGAGCTTAGACTAGAGCATCTGTATTTCCTACATTTGATTTATTACATGTGATTTGCTATGCAGCACACCCACTTTCTTATTTGTTATGCAGCATAACCACTGTTTGATTTGCTATGCAGCACAACCACTGTATGATTTGCTATGCAGCACACCCACTGTCTGATTTGCTATGCAGCACAACCACTGTCTGATTTGCTATGCAGCACAACCACTGTCTGATTTGCTAGGCAGCACAACCACTGTCTGATTTACTATGCAGCACAACCACTGTCTGATTTGCTATGCAGCAAAACCACTGACTGATTTGTTATGCAGCACAACCACTGTTTTATATGTTATGCAGCACAACCACTTGCTGATTTGTTATACTGAAAAAACCTAATCACTGAAGGGGGCGCTCAAGATGCAGTATAATCAATAATCTAGAACAAAAGTATATATGATGGGGCAATGTTAAGCTATCATAGATGAGTATATACACAATAAAGGCAGAAAACAGTAAATTCTTAGATACTGTAGTGAAAATACACTTGCAATTGTGAAAAATTAGACAGTCCTTTATACGTTCTTCAAAGGATAATGATTGCTGTAGCGGCTGCCTCCTCCTCACTGGATGGTCCAGGTGGTACTATATAAGATAAAACAGAATGGAGGGGCGCCTCATGTGTGGTATCATCTATTAATTAACGAGTCACAGAACTATTGCCAAATGGGTACTCACAAATTTGGAGAGCACACTTATGTGCTGGTAGGGGCGGGCTGCAGAATTAGAAAGGTGTGACAGCTCACCCACTTGAAGGCGCTCTTGGCGTAAGATGGTGGTGCTATAAGGGAGACAAGAAATACGGGCACCACATGTGCAGACTATTAATGGTACAACCACAACAGATTCCTTAATGTGGAGGGTACTCACATATTCCCAGAGCACACCAATGTGCTTGTAGAAGCAGGCTGCAGATTGGTAGAGGTGTGGCAGCTCACCCAAACTCTAGGTATCTTGATATTTGTATGATAATGTGTTCCCTCAGGTGCTGGGCTGGTCTCTCATAGGTGAACAATGGCAGATGGTGGGTAGAAATGATTTTATCCACTCAAAGGATAAAAGATATATCCAAATTTATTTAAAAAAGCATAAAAGTTTGCACAATGATTGCTGATGAGAGTGGATAACAGGGTGTCCAATAATCACCCAATCATGCAACGCGTTTCACGGTTCACAGACCGTTTCATCAGGCATAAAAAAATCATAATTATGATTTTTTATGCCTGATGAAACGGTCTGTGAACCGTGAAACGCGTTGCATGATTGGGTGATTATTGGACACCCTGTTATCCACTCTCATCAGCAATCATTGTGCTGTTGTTTTTAAACTTTTATGCTTTTTAAAATAAATTTGGATATATCTTTTATCCTTTGAGTGGATTCATTTCTACCCACCATCTGCCATTGTTCACCTATGAGAGACCAGCCCAGCACCTGAGGGAACACATTATCATACAAATATCAAGATACCTAGAGTTTGGGTGAGCTGCCACACCTCTACCAATCTGCAGCCTGCTTCTACAAGCACATTGGTGTGCTCTGGGAATATGTGAGTACCCTCCACATTAAGGAATCTGTTGTGGTTGTACCATTAATAGTCTGCACATGTGGTGCCTGTATTTCTTGGCTCCCTTATAGCACCACCATCTTACGCCAAGAGCGCCTTCAAGTGGGTGAGTAGTCACACCTTTCTAATTCTGCAGCCCGCCCCTACCAGTACATAAGTGTGCTCTCCAAATTTGTGAGTACCCATTTGGCAATAGTTCTGTGACTCATTGTTAATTAATAGATGATACCACACATGAGGCGCCCCTCCATTCTGTTTTATCTGATTTGTTATGCAGCACTTCCACTGTCTGGTTTGCTATGCTGCACTACCACTGTCTGATTTGCTTTTGCTGCACTACCACTATTTGACTTGCTATGCTGCGCTACCGCTGATTACATTTCAATTTAGCCACCAATCAGCAAGCTCTACCCAGGTGCTGAACCAAAAAAATGGGCTAGCTCCTAAGCTTACATTCCTACTTTTTAAATATAGATACCAAGAGAATGAAGGAAAATTGATAATTGGAGTAAGTTAGAAAGTTGCTTAAAATGTTATGCTCTAAAAAAATTGGGTTTTATATACCTTTAACTATCAAAGGTGTGGTATGTAATGGGTGGGGGGCGGCAAAATGTATCCTTGCCTGTGTGGCCAAAAATCCTAGTACCGGCCCTGTGTGACTTTATTACATTCTTGAGTCATTGGTGGTTAGGAGTACAAATATAAATGCCATGTGTTCATAAAGACCAGTGTCCTCTCATAAGCACAATATGATATGCCCTATAATTAATATGGGAATGTAATATCTATATATGTATATATACTGTGGTTAATATGGTTGTAAGGCACCTTCAATGAATCCTGGTTATGTCTAAGTGTTAAATAGTCCCACACAGGGGTACATAGGTAAACCCTCAATCAGTATATTAAACTATATAGGAGGATGAATGTATATAGCTGCTTAAATAGTGCTTGCTGGATCGTATCTGGTATATAAGTCCTCAGACTCTATATGTAATGGCTTAGTGTCAGGGTTTTTTCCCTGCTTTGTTTGCCATGTGAATTTTACTCACCTTTCTTGCTGAATCTGGTTCATAGTGTGTGATGCTGCTCATTTCCTGCACACCCTCTTATGGCCAGACTGTTGTACATCATCCGTGTGAGACAGGTTGCAGTCTCAGAATTGTGATGTCATCACTTATTATTTAAAGGGCCTCTGTTCAGTATGCTTTGCCCTTGCGTTGTCTCAGACCTGTTTGTGAGTTCCTGTGTATTACCTGGCTAGTCTGACGTCTCTTCTGGTTCCTGATCCCTGGCTTGTTCCTGACTTTGCTGTTCTCCTTGTTCCTGATTCCGGCTCGTCTGAATACTCGCTTTGGCTCCTGACTCGGCTCGTCTGACTACCAGGTCTGGTTTTGACTCCTGGCATGTTATTTGACTTGTGGACTTTTTATTATTTTTGTTATATAATTAAGGTGTGATTATTTTTGAACTTCTTGTCTCAGTCTGATTCCTGGCACCCTGACATTATGCAAGGGCCATGAATACAATTATTTCCAGGATTGATGAACATAATCACCGCTTGGATCAATTTGCACTAGCCCTGCAAACCCTGCTGACTCGCACTGCACATTTGGACCAGAGTGTCCCACAAGTTATGGCTGCTCCTGTTTCCGCTGCTGCACCTAGTCCTACCAGGAGCATGTCCGGTTCTGCACCTCTACCTCAGCATTATGGAGGCGATCCTAATCAGTGCAAAGGGTTTTTGAACCAGGTGGGCATTTATTTTGAGATGTTACCTCAGGCATTTCCCTCTGACAGAGCTAAGGTGGGATTTCTCATCTCTTTACTCTCTGACATGGCCCTTGCCTGGGCTAATCCCTTGTGGGAAACTAATAAATCTGTGATTTCTAATTACCCTGAATTTGTGGCCTCCTTTCGAAGGGTTTTTGATGTTCCGGCTCGCTCCTCCTCTGCTGCCAAATGACTCATGTCCATTCAGCAAGGTAAGAGATCTGTTGCTCAGTATGCCATTGAGTTCCGTACGCTTGCCGCAGAGGTTGGTTGGAACAATGAAGCCCTTGTTGCGGCCTGCTTTCATGGGCTTTCTGATGTGATTAAAGACGAAGTTGCTTCCAAAGATTTATCAGAGGATCTCAAGGCTTTGGTGTCTTTTTTAATCCAAATTGACATCAGACTCAGAGAGAGGCCCTCTTTCAAGGAGCGCTTGTGGAAGCCTCCTGTACCGCTGTCTCCTACGTTGTCATTCCCACCCATGCCTCCCTCTCCTCCCATGTCTCCTGGACCAGAGTCACCAGGTACTGCTGTACCGATGAAGTTGGGATTTACGCGTCTCTCCACGGTGGAGAGGGCCTTTAGGAGGATGGAGGGGCTCTGTCTCTATTGCGGGTTACAGGGCCACCTTTTAAAGTCTTGTCCTACACGTCTGGTTAAATGCTCGCACCTAGGGTCCTGTCGGGGGCAGACCTTGGGTGGTTTATACGCGTCCCCGGAACTGCTAAAGGAGAAACCTTTGGTCACGGTTGTCCTTTCCTGGGTGGACTCCTCCATAGTCACCCAGGCTCTTGTTGACTCCGGTGCTGCGGGATAGTGCTTTTGTATCACAGCATTTCATTCCTGTATTGCCTCGGTCCGTTCCGTTTGCTATTGAGGTCATTGATGGCAGGCCTCTTCAGCCTACACTCATTACTCATGAAACTACTCCATTATCCATGGCTGATGGGGCTCTCCATTTTAAAACCCTCCAGTTCCAGGTGATTAACTCTCCGCATTTTCCAGTTGTTCTGGGTTATCCCTGGCTCCAAAAGTACAATCCCAGTCTCGACTTGCATAGGTCCGAAATTTTGTTATGGTCTCGAAATGTATTTCCACTTGTCTTCGGAAACCAGTCAAAGTCCTGTGCACTTCTTCGGTATCTCAATTGCCTGAGGAGTACCGAGAGTTCCAAGATGTTTTTGACAAGGTGCGTGCCAGTATGTTGCCTCCTCACCGGTCAATCGATTGTGCCATAGACCTGCAACCCGGAGTCATTCCTCCTGGGGGCCGGGTTTACCCTCTCTCGGTTGCAGAGAATTGTGCTATGGAGGAGTATGTTGCCGATGCTCTGTCATGGGGATCATCCGCAAATCCTGCTCTCCTGCAGGGGCTGGCTTCTTTTTCATGAAGAAAAAGGGTGGCGAGTTAAGACCATGCATTGATTATAGGGGTCTTAATCGTCTTACCATTAAGAATGCTTACCCTATTCCACTCATTACGGAACTCTCTGACCGCCTGAAGGGAGCTACAGTCCTTTCTAAACTTGATTTGAGAGGAGCATACAATCTCGTTAGGATTAAGGAGGGCCACGAATGGAAAACAGCATTTAACACCAGGAGCAGGCATTATGAGTATCTTGTAATTCCCTTTGGCGTATGTAATGCTCCAGCTGTTTTCCAGGAATTTATAAATGATGTTCGACGAGATATGTTGCAACAGTGTGTTGTGGTATACTTAGATGATATCCTCATACAATCATCCACTCGAGAGGCTCATCGTTCTGATGTTACACGGGTACTTCAGAGACTACGTGAGAATGGCCTGTTTTTTAAACTCGAGAAATGTGAGTTCCATCAGACTCAAGTAACCTTTATAGGTTATGAAATCTCCGTTGCAGGGTTCTTCATGGATCCTGACAAGTTGTCTGCAGTCCTGCAGTGGCCTCGCCCAGTTGGTCTTCGCTCTATTCAACATTTTTTGGACTTTGCCAATTACTATAGGAAGTTTATTAAAAACTTTTCTTCCTTGGTCAAACCTATCACTGACATGACCCGTAAGGAAAATGATCCACTCCATTGGTCACCTACTGCCAATAAGGATTTTGAGAGTCTTAAGACTGCCTTTGCTGCCGCTCCCTTTCTGGGTCATCCTAACCCTGTCCTGGCTTTTGTTCTTGAGGTTGATGCATCTGAGACTGGAGTAGGTGCCCTCTTGTCTTAACGTCCTATGCCTGACGGTTCCTTGAATCCATGTGGTTTCTTCTCTAAGAAATTGGGGATAGGGAATTAATGGCCATCATTTTGGCACTCAAGGAATGGAGGCACCTTCTTGAGGGTATTAGTGTACCAGTGCTCATTCTTACTGACCACAAGAATTTGACTTATCTATCCGAAGCAAAATGTTTGTCCCCCCGACAGGCCAGATGGGTGCTATTTTTCTCTTGGTTTAATTATGTGGTCTCCTACCTGCCTGGTAGTAAGAATGTTAGGGCTGATGCCCTCTCTCATCAATTTTCACCTCTGTCCAAGGAAGAGTCTGTACCTATTCCAGTTATACCTCCTGACCATATTTTGGCCACCATACATACTAATTTGACTTCTCCCTTAGGAGAGGAGATCCTGGCTGCACAAACCAATGCACCTCCTGAGAAACCTAGTGGTAAGTGCTTTGTACCTGAGAATCTTCAAACTAAACTATTGCACACTTACCACTATCCTAAAGCCGCAGGTCACCCATTCAAGAACCAAATGATTTGGTCTGTCACTCGACAATTCTGGTGGCCAGGTCTTTGTTCTGATATTTCAAATGGCAATACTGTTATCCTAATGGTGGCTGACCGTTTTTCTAAAATGTCACATTGCATTCCCTTGAAGAAGTTGCCTACTGCTCAGGAGCTTGCTTCAACTTATGCTCAGGAGGTCTTCCGTTTACATGGGTTACCCAAGGAGATAGTCTCGAACAGGGTAGCCAGTTTGTCTCCAGATTTTGGCGTTCCTTTTGTGCTCAAATGAGGATCCAGCTTTCCTTCTCCTCAGCATATTACCCTCAATCCAATGGGGCTGAGGAACGGTCTAATCAAGCGCTGGAACAGTTCCTCCATTGCTATGTCTCAGATCACCACAATAATTGGTCTGAACTGTTACCTTGGGCAGAGTTCGCTCGTAATAGTGCTATTAATGCTTCCTCCAAGTTATCTTCATTCATGGCGAATTATGTGTTTCAACCATCCTTGTTGCCCGATTCATTCATGTCTCAGGGTATTCAGGCTTTGGAGGAGCATCTCCGGCAACTCCGTTCCACGTGGGTGCAGATTCAGGATTGCCTTCATCGTTCTATGCAGCGCCAAAAGTTCCAGGCTGATCGTAGGCGTCTGCCCGTGCCTTCCTACCAGGTTGGTAAGAGGGTTTGGCTGTCCTCCCGCAACTTGAACCTTCATGTGCCTTCCAATAAACTGGCTCCCCGTTATGCTGGTCCTTTTTGGATACTCCTACGGGTCAATCCTGTGGCCTACGCTCTTGACCTTCCTCCTGCAATGCGCATCTCCAATGTTTTTCATGTCTCCCTCTTGATACCATTGGTTTGTAATCGGTTTACCACTGTGTTGCCTCGTAACCGTCCTATCTTTGTTGACAGCCATGAAGAATATGAGGTCAGCAGCATTGACTCTCGTATATCTAGGGGTCGCATACAGTATTTGGAGGGGTTACGGTCCGGAGAAGCATTAATGGTTTCCCTCCTCTGATGTTCATGCTCCCGCCCTCTTCCGTGCCTTCCATGCTGTTTCCCTAATAAGCCTTTTGTTCTCCCACGGGGGAGGGGTCATGTGGGGCGGGTACTGTCAGGGTTTTTTCCCTGCTTTGCTTGACATGTGCTGCTGGCAGCCATTTTATTCACCTTTCTTGCTGAATCCGGTTCAGAGTGTGTGATGCTGCTCATTTCCTGCACGCCCTCTTATGGCCAGACTATTTTAAATCATCTGTGTGAGACAGGTTGCAGTCTCAGAATTATGATATAATCACTTATTATTTAAAGGGCCTCTGTTCAATATGCTTTGTCCTTGCGTTGTCTCAGATCTGTTTGTGAGTTCCTGTGTATTACCTGGCTAGTCTGACATCTCTTCTGGTTCCTGATCCCTGGCTTGTTCCTGACTTTGCTGTTCTCCTTGTTCCTGATTCGGCTCGTCTGACTACTTGCTTTGGCTCCTGACTCAGCTCATCTGACTACCAGCTCTGGTTTTGACTCCTGGCTTGTTATTTGACTTGTGGACATTATATTATTTTTGTTATTAATAAAGGTGTGATTATTTTTGCACTTCTTGTCTCAGTCTGATTCCTGTCACCCTGACACTTAGTTAGCACATTAATAAAAAGCAGTTATTTGTCACAATTGCCTATTTGTAAATTACCCACTATATTCATTGATGGAGGAAATTGTGCGTGAAGGTTAATATGAGAGCCACGAGTAGTAAGTGGATATTTTAATATATTGCAGTTCTCCAGTGTCTAAGTTAGCTAGTCTTGATTGGCTGTCACAACAACCTGTTGCCTAGATTACGAGTTTTGCGGTAAAGTGAAAAAGCAGCATTATCAGGTCCTAACGCTGCTTTTCCACGCCCGCTGCTATTACGAGTCTTGCAGGTTTAGGGGCAACGCACACTTTTTTGGCCTTACTGCAAACCAACTTACGCAAATTGAGTATAGTCTTTTTCAATGGGACTTCCATAGCGCCGGTATTACACGTTTGCCCTGGGAGGCCAAAAAGTGAGTGGTACACCCTATCCCGTCAACATTTATAACGCATTTTAAAGTCAGTAGTTATGAGTTTTACACTACAAAGCCGTAGCATAAAACTCATAACTAAAGTGCTAAAAAGTACACTAACACCCATAAACTACCTATTAACCCCTAAACCGAGGCCCTCCAGCATCGGAAACACTATAATAAAAATATTAACCCCTAATCTGCCGCTCCGGACATCGCCGCCACTAGAATAAACATATAAACACTAGTTAACTATTATTAACCCCTAATCTGACGCCCCTAACATCACCGCCACCTACCTACATTTATTAACCCCTAATCTGCCGCTCCGGACATCGCTGCCACCTACATTATACTTATTAACCCCTAATCTGATGCCCTTAACATTGCCGACACCTACATTATATTTATTAACCCCTAATCTCCCTCCCCCAATGTCGCCGCAATCTACCTACATTTATTAACCCCTAATCTGCCGCCCCCAACGTCGCCACCACTATTCTAAATTTATTAACCCCTAAACCTAAGTCTAACCCTAACCCCCTAACTTAAATATAATTTAAATAAATCTAAATAAAATTACTAACATTAACTAAATAATTCATATTTAAAACTAAATACTTACCTGTAAAATAAACCCTAAGATAGCTACAATAACTAATAGTTACATTGTATCTATCTTAGGGTTTATTTATTTTTTACAGGAAAGTTTGTATTTATTTTAACTAGGTAGAATAGTTACTAAATAGTTATTAACTATTTACTAACTACCTAGCTAAAATAAATACAAATTTACCTGTAAAATAAAACCTAACCTGAGTTACACTAACACCTAACATTACACTACAATTAAATAAATTACCTAAATTAAATTCAATTAAATAAATCAAATACAATTAGCTAAATTATACAAAAACTCCCACTAAATTACAGAAACTAAAAAACAAATTACAAGATCTTTAAACTAATTACACCTAATCTAATAGCCTATCAAAATAAAAAAGCCCCCCCCCCCAAATAAAAAAACCCTATCCTAAACTAAACTACCAATAGCCCTTAAAAGGGCCTTTTGCTGGGCATTGACCCCAAGAAATCAGCTTTTTTACCTGTAAAAAAAAATACACACATCCCCCCAACAGTAAAACCCACCACCCACACAACCAACCCCACAAATAAAACCCTAACTAAAAAAGCCTAAGCTCCCCATTGCCCTGAAAAGGGCATTTAGATGGGCATTGCCCTTAAAAGGGCATTTAGATCTATTGCGGCCCAAAGCCCTAACCTAAAAATAAAACCCACCCAACACACCCTTAAAAAATCCTAACACTAACCCCCGAAGATCCACTTACCGGGAGAAGTCTTCATCCAAGCGGCAAGATGTCCTCAACAAAGCCAGCAGAAGTGGTCCTCCAGATGGGCAGAAGTCTTCATCCAGATGGCATCTTCTATCTTCATCCTTCCAACATGGAGTGGGTCCATCTTCAAGACATCCAGCGCGGAGCATCCTCTTCCAACGACTACGTGTCGAATGAAGGTACCTTTAATTGACGTCATCCAAGATGGCGTACCTTATATTCTGATTGGCTGATAGAATTCTATCAGCCAATCGGAATTAAGGTTGAACAAATCCTATTGGCTGATGCAATCAGCCAATAGGATTGAACTCTCAACCTTAATTCCGATAGGTTGATAAAATTCTATCAGCCAATTGGAATCTAAGGGACGCCATTTTGGATGACGTCACTTAAAGGTACCTTCATTTGTCGGGTAGTCGTCATTGGAAGAGGATGCTTCGCGCCGGATGTCTTGAAGATGGACCCGCTCCACGTCGGAAGGATGAAGATAGAAGATGCTGTCTGGATGAAGACTTCTGCCCGTTTGGAGGACCACTTCTACTCGTTTGGAGGACCACTTCTGCCGCTTCGTTGAGGACATCTTGCCGCTTGGATGAAGATTTCTCCCGGTAAGTGGATCTTCGGGGGTTAGTGTTAGGATTTTTTTAAGGGTGTATTGGGTGGGTTTTATTTTTAGGTTAGGGCTTTGGGCCGCAATGGAGCTAAATGCCCTTTTAAGGGCAATTACCATCCAAATGCCCTTTTCAGGGCAATGGGGAGCTTAGGTATTTTTAGTTAGGGTTTTATTTGGGGGGTTGGTTGTGTGGGTGGTGGGTTTTACTGTTTTCACAGGTAGAAGAGCTTATTTCTTGGGGGCCCTGCAAAAGGCCCTTTTAAGGACTATTGGTAGTTTAGGTTAGGCTAGGTTTTTTTTTTATTTTGGGGGGGCTTTTTTAATTTTGATAGGGCTATTAGATTTGGTGTAATTAGTTTAAAGATCTTGTAATTTGTTCTTTATTTTCTGTAATTTAGTGTTTGTTTTTTTGTAATTTAGCTAATTGTATTTGATTTATTTAATTGTATTTCAGTTAGGTAATTTATTTAATTTTAGTGTAGTGTTAGATGTTAGTGTAACTTAGGTTAGGTTTTATTTTACAAGTAAATTTGTATTTATTTTAGCTAGTTAGTAAATAGTTAATAACTATTTACTAGCTATTCTACCTAGTTAAAATAAATACAAACTTGCCCGTAAAATAAAAATAAACCCTAAGCTAGATACAATGTAACTATTAGTTATATTGTAGCTATCTTAGGGTTTATTTTACAGGTAAGTATTTAGTTTTAAAAAGGCATTATTTAGTTAATGATAGTAATTTTATTTAGATTTATTTAAATTATATTTAGGTTAGGGAGGTTAGAGTTAGACAGGTTTAGGGGTTAATAAATTTAGAATAGTGGTGGAAACGTTGGGGGTGGCAGATTAGGGGTTAATTAATGTAGGTAGGTTGCAGCGACATTGGGGGAGGGAGATTAGGGGTTAATAAAACATTGGAGTGATCATGTGATACTAATTTGACGGACAGGTTAATTACTCTCAGTGCGTCAGTCTCATTTTGGAGAAGGGACTTTCTGACCTTTTGTATGGTTTCCATCGTGTGTTGTTCCCTTTGATTTTTGGATTTCAGTTGTTTTTGTTTTGGTTTGGCCCCCCCCTTCCTCTCCTTGTTGGTTTCCATCTGAAGAGGCCTCTTCCCCTAAAACATTCTTCGTTTTTCTTCTTTCTTGTCTGGTCTCCATATTGGATGTACTAGGGGTCTCATTCTAGCTTTCACTGTTACTGGTGTCCAACTCCTCACTCTCTGTTTCTGAGATGTCACTAACTATGGTTTGTACTCTCTGTGGTCTCCGGCTGTTGTGTCCAAGCTTTTTCCCCCATTTATATACTCTTTGATTGCTAAAATCTGCTACATCTCTGCTTAACTTGATTTGTTTTGTCTCTTTGATTTCTTTTTCATATTTGTCCAATTCAGCTTGATATTTTTTATATCTGGTTTCAAAATCTCCTAGGGCTTCAAATTCTTTTAGTTGTTTATTTTGCTCTTTGACGATTCCCTTCAGCCTCTCATGTTCTCCATTGTCATGTTTTATAAGAATTTTCATCATCTTAGCTGAGCACTCTGAAAGAGCTTCTTCCCATTCTGTATTTAAGCTTGGATCTTTAAACTCAAATGCAGGGAAGATTTGGATCCTCTATCCCCTAGGTATGAGATTCTTTTCAATGTATTTATCAAAGACATTTTTATTCCACCAGACTAATAACTATTTAGTAACTATTCTACCTAGTTAAAATAAATACAAACTTGCCTGTAAAATAAAAATAAACCCTATCGGCTAGATTTAGAGTTGGGCGGTAGCCGTGAAAACCAGCGTTAGAGGCTCCTAACGCTGGTTTTTACCGCCCTCTGGTATTTAGAGTCAGTCATTAAAGGGTCTAACGCTCACTTTACAGCCGCAACTTTTCCATACCGCAGATCCCCCTACGCCATTTTCGTATCCTATCTTTTCAATGGGATCTTTCTAACGCCGGTATTTAGAGTCGTGGCTGACCTGAGCGTTAGAAATCTAACGACAAAACTCCAGCCGCAGAAAAAAGTCAGTAGTTAAGAGCCATCTGGGCTAACGCCGGTTTATAAAGCTCTTAACTACTGTGCTCTAAAGTACACTAGCACCCATAAACTACCTATGTACCCCTAAACCGAGGTCCCCCCACATCGCCGCCACTCTATTACATTTTTTTAACCCCTAATCTGCCGACCGCATGCCGCTGCCACCTACATTATCCCTATGTACCCCTAATCTGCTGCCCCTAACATCGCCGACCCCTACATAATATTTATTAACCCCTAATCTGCCGCCCCCGCTATCGTTGACCCCTGCATATTATTATTAACCCCTAATCTGCCGCTCCGTACACCGCTGCCACCTACATTATAGCTATGTACCCCTAATCTGCTGCGCCTAACACCGCCGACCCCTATATTATATTTATTAACCCCTAATCTGCCCCCCTCAACGTCGCCTCCACCTGCCTACACTTATTAACCCCTAATCTGCCGAGTGGACTGCACCGCTACTATAATAAAGTTATTAACCCCTAATCCGCCTCACTCCCGCCTCAATAACCCTATAATAAATAGTATTAACCCCTAATCTGCCCTCCCTAACATCGCCGACACCTAACTTCAAGTATTAACCCCTAATCTGCCGATCGGAGCTCACCGCTACTCTAATAAATTTTTTAACCCCTAAAGCTAATTCTAACCCTAACCCTAACACCCCCCTAAGTTAAATATAATTTTATTATAACGAAATAAATTAACTCTTATTAAATAAATTATTCCTATTTAAATCTAAATACTTACCTGTAAAATAAACCCTAATATAGCTACAATATAAATTATAATTATATTGTAGCTATTTTAGGATTTATATTTATTTTACAGGCAACTTTGTATTTATTTTAACCAGGTACAATAGCTATTAAATAGTTAAGAACTATTTAATAGTTACCTAGTTAAAATAATTACAAAATTACCTGTAAAATAAATCCTAACCTAAGTTACAATTAAACCTAACACTACACTATCAATAAATTAATTAAATAAAATACCTACAATTATCTACAATTAAACCTAACACTACACTATCAATAAATTAATTAAATAAAATACCTACAAATAAATACAATTAAATAAACTAACTAAAGTACAAAAAATAAAAAAGAACTAAGTTACAAAAAATAAAAAAATATTTACAAACATTAGAAAAATATTACAACAATTTTAAACTAATTACACCTACTCTAAGCCCCCTAATAAAATAACAAAGCCCCCCAAAATAAAAAAATGCCCTACCCTATTCTAAATTAAAAAAGTTCATCCAGATGATGGACTTCCGACTTCAGCCCGATGATGGATTTCTTCAGCCGCCGCTTGGATCCAGACTTCAGCCCGAGGATGGACGTCACTCTTAAGCCCCCCGATTGGGCTTGGATCAACACTTCCGAGGCTTGGATCAAGACTTCCGAGGACCGATCGGTGAACCTGACATGGTGAAGACAAGGTAGGAAGATCTTCAGGGGCTTAGTGTTAGGTTTATTTAAGGGGGTTTGGGTTAGATTAGGGGTATGTGGGTGGTGGGTTGTAATGTTGGGGGGGGTATTGTATGTGTTTTTTTTACAGGCAAAAGAGCTGAATTCTTTGGGCATGCCCCGCAAAGGGCCCTGTTCAGGGCTGGTAAGGTAAAAGAGCTTTGAACTTTTTTAATTTAGAATAGGGTAGGGCATTTTTTTATTTTGGGGGGCTTTGTTATTTTATTAGGGGGCTTAGAGTAGGTGTAATTAGTTTAAAATTGTTGTAATATTTTTCTAATGTTTGTAAATATTTTTTTATTTTTTGTAACTTAGTTCTTTTTTATTTTTTGTACTTTAGTTAGTTTATTTCATTGTATTTATTTGTAGATATTGTATTTAATTAATTTATTGATAGTGTAGTGTTAGGTTTAATTGTAGATAATTGTAGGTATTTTATTTAATTAATTTATTGATAGTGTAGTGTTAGCTTTAATTGTAACTTAGGTTAGGATTTATTTTACTTGTAATTTTGTAATTATTTTAACTATTTTAGCTATTAAATAGTTCTTAACTATTTAATAGCTATTGTACCTGGTTAAAATAAATACAAAGTTACCTGTAAAATAAATATAAATCCTAAAATAGCTATAATATAATTATAATTTATATTGTAGCTATATTAGGGTTTATTTTACAGGTAAGTATTTAGCTTTAAATAGGAATAATTTATTTAATAAGAGTTAATTTATTTTGTTAGATTTAAATTATATTTAACTTAGGGGGGTGTTAGTGTTAGGGTTAGACTTAGCTTAAGGGGTTAATCCATTTATTACAGTAGCGGCGAGATTCGGTCGGCAGATTAGGGGTTAATAATTGAAGTTAGGTGTCGGTGATGTTAGGGAGGGCAGGTTAGGGGTTAATACTATTTATTATAGGGTTATTGAGGCGGGAGTGAGGCGGATTAGGGGTTAATAACTTTATTATAGGAGCGGTGCGGTCCGCTCGGCAGATTAGGGGTTAATAAAGGTAGGCAGGTGGAGGCGACGTTGAGGGGGGCAGATTAGGGGTTAATAAATATAATATAGGGGTCGGCGGTGTTAGGGGCAGCAGATTAGGGGTACATAGCTATAATGTAGGTGGCGGTGGTGTACGGAGCGGCAGATTAGGGGTTAATAATAATATGCAGGGATCAGCGATAGCGGGGACGGCAGAATAGGGGTTAATAAGTGTAAGGTTAGGGGTGTTTAGACTCGGGGTACATGTTAGAGTGTTAGGTGCAGACGTAGGAAGTGTTTCCCCATAGCAAACAATGGGGCTGCGTTAGGAGCTGAACGCAGCTTTTTTGCAGGTGTTAGGTTTTTTTTTCAGCTCAAACAGCCCCATTGTTTTCTATGGGGGAATCGTGCACGAGCACGTTTTTGAAGCTGGCCGCGTTCGTAAGCACCGCTGGTATCTAGAGTTGCAGTGGCGTTAAATTATGCTCTACGCTCCCTTTTTGGAGCCTAACGCACTGAAAACCCAGACATTCTGTGAACTCTAAATACCAGCGGTATTTAAAAGGTGCGGGGGGAAAAAAGCACGCGTAGCTAACGCACCCCTTTGGCCACAGAACTCTAAATCTAGGCGTAAGCTAGCTACAATGTAACTATTAGTTATTAGTTATATTGTAGCTAGCTTAGGGTTTATTTTACAGGTAAGTATTTCGTTTTAAATAGGAATCATTTAGTTAATGATAGTAATTTTATTTAGATTTATTTAAATTATATTTAAGTTAGGGGGGTTAGGGTAAGACTTAAGTTTAGTGGTTAATAAATTTAGAATAGAGGCGGTGACTTTGGGGGTGGCAGATTAGGGGTTAATAAATGTAGGTAGGTTGCGGCGACATTGGGGGAGGGAGATTAGGGGTTAATAAATATAATGTAGGTGTCGGCGATGTTGTTGGCGGCAGATTAGGGGTTAATAAGTACAATGTAGGTGTCAGCGATGTCAGGGGCGGCAGATTAGGGGTTAATAAGTGTAAGATTAGGGGTGTTTAGACTCGGGGTTTATGTTAGGGTGTTAGGTGTAAACATAAATTTAGTTTCCCCATAGGAATCTATGGGGCTGCATTACTGAGTTTTATGCTACTTTTTTGCAGGTGTTAGGCTTTTTTATTTTTTTTCACCCTGCTCTCCCCATTGATGTCTATTGGGAAATCATGCACAAGCATGTACAACCAGCTCACTGCTGACTTAAGCAGCGCTGGTATTAGAGTGAAGTGTGGAGCTCAATTTTACTCTACGCTCACTTCTTGCCTTTTATCGCCGGGTTTATAAAAATCTGTAATACCAGCGCAGCAGGAAACTGAGCGGTTAGAATAACGTGCAAGTTAGCACCCCACCCCTGTTACCGCAAAACTCGTAATCTAGCCTCACATTCTATTAGCTGATCCAATCAGCCAATCGGATTGATTTAATCAATCAATCGGATTTTTCCTACCTTAATTCCGATTGGCTGATAGAATCCTATCAGCCAATCGGAATTTGAGGGACGCCATCTTGGATGACGTCATTTAAAGGAACCGTCATTCGTCGGATAGTTGTCGGTCGAGGAGGATGTTCCGCACCGGAGGTCTTCAAGATGGAGCCGCTCATCGCCGAAAGGATGAAGATAGAAGATGCCGCTTGGATGAAGACTTCTGCTGGATGGAGGACCTCTTCTGCCCCGATCGGATGAAGACTTCTGCCGGTCCGGATGTCCTCTTCTGCCCCATCGGATAAACACTTCTGGATGGATCGGATGACCACTTGTGCCCGGCTGGGTAAACACAAATCAAGGTAGGGTGATCTTCAATGGGGTAGTGTTAGGTTTTTTTAAGGGGGGATTTTAGAGTAGGGGTGTGTGAGTGGTGGGTTGTAATGTTGGGGGGGTATTGTATTTTTTTTGTATGTTTTTTTTACAGGTAAAAGAGCTGATTACTTTGGTACAATGCCCTGCGAAAAGCCTTTTTAAGGGCTGGTAAAAGAGCTGATTACTTTGGGGCAATGCCCTGCAAAAAGCCCTTTAAAAGGCTGGTAAAAGAGCTGATTACTTTGTAATTTAGTTTAGGATAGGGAATTTTATTATTTAGGAGGGCTTTTTTATTTTATTAGGGGGCTTAGATTAGGTGTAATTAGTTTAAAATTCTTGTAATATGTTTTTATTTTTTGTAATTTAGTGTTTTTTTTTGTAATATAGTTTAGTTTATTTAATTGTATTTTTTGTTAGATAATTGTAGTTAATGTATTTCATTAATTTATTGATAGTGTAGTGTTAGGTTTAATTGTAACTTAGGTTAGGATTTATTTTACAGGTAATTTTGTAATTATTTTAACTAGGTAGCTATTAAATAGTTATTAACTATTTAATAGCTATTGTACCTAGTTAAAATAAATAAAAAGTTGCCTGTAAAATAAATATAAATCCTAAAATAGCTACCATGTAACTATTAGTTATATTGTAGCTATATTAGGGTTTATTTTATCGGTAAGTATTTCGTTTTAAATAGGATTAATTTATTTAATTTTAGAAATTTGATTTAGATTTATTAAAAATAGATTTAACTTAGGGGGGTGTTAGGGTTAGACAGGTTTAGGGGTTAATAACTTTATTATAGTAGCGGTGACGTTGGGGGCGGGAGATTAGGGGTCAATAATTGTAGGTAGGTAGCAGCGACGTTGGGGGGTGCAGATTAGGGGTTAATAAAATGTATTATAGTGTTTGCGAGTCGGGAGTGCAGCGGTTTAGGGGTTAATACATTTATTATAGTGGTGGCGATGTCCGGTTGGCAGATTAGGGGTTAATAAGTGTAAGTAGGTGGCGGCGACATTGGGGGCAGAAGATTAGGGGTTAATAAATATAATATAGGTGTCGGCGATGTTAGGGGCAGCAGATTAGGGGTTCATAGGAATAATGTAGGTGGCGGCGGTGTCCGGAGCGGCAGATTAGGGGTTAATAGTATAATGCAGGTGGCGACGATGTTGGGGGTGGCAGATTAGAGGTTAATAAATGTAAGGTTAGGGGTGTTTAGACTCGGGGTTCATGTTAGGGTGTTAGGTGTATACTTAAAAAGTATTTTCCCATAGGAAACAATGGGGCTGCGTTAGGAGCTGAACGCTGCTTTTTTCAGCCAGCTCAGCCCCATTGTTTCCTATGGGGAAATCGTGCATGAGCAAGTTTTTCCAGCTTACCGCTACCATAAGCAACGCTGGTATTACAGGTAGAAGTGGAGCTAAATTTACTCAACGCTTACTTTTCTGAGGCTAACGCAGCCATTCAGAAAACTTGTAATACCAGCGTTGTTTAAAGTAAGCGCTGGAAAAAAAAGGCTTGTTAGCCCCGCAAGTTTTTACCGACAAAACTTGGAATCTAGGCGCATGTGTTGAGATGAGTACAGCTATTGATTTTTTAATTTTTGATGAGAGGTAAAATTTATAAATGAGAAATAGTTGTTATTCTCATTCAGGCCAAAAGGTTAGACAGAGTTTAGAAAGTAAATCCACCGTGTTTCAACTTTGAGTAGTGATTGTTCTATGGTCCCTCCCCGTATTCCCAGGGAGACTTGTTGTATCCCAAAGCATCTGAGTTAAGATTTTTTGCTTTGGTGAAAACATAGAAAGTGATTTGCTACACTTGTGATTCTTTTGTCATATTCCAAGCCTTTTTTGGCATTTTTAAATTTCTCAGGTGTTCTAAGATTCTGACCCTCAATTTACGTGATATCATGCTCATGTAGGTAAGATTGCATTGTCAACAGATACCATATACAACTCCTTCCAATCAATATACAGTATGTTTGAATAAGATGTGTTTTACCAAATCTATCGGTGATAGATTTAATTTTGTCAACATGTTTGCAGATAGAGCGTGATCTGCATGTATAGTTTCCTGGTTTGAGTCTGGATGTTTTTCTTTTATCCTCATAGTGGCTGTGACTGATTAAGTCCTTAAGATTTTTAGTTCTTCTAAATCCTACTTGGATTTTATCCCCAATGATTTAATTTATTATTGGGTCAGTTTTTAGGATATCTGTATGGTTATGGTTAATTTCTTCTTCTTCTTCCACTTGTGGATTATATGTGAGGATCAGTCTGGTTTCTGCATCCTGACTTCTCTTTTTAGGTTCTAATAGTTATTTTCTATCTGTTTCTTCAGCTCTTCTTTGAGCTTTTTTTAGGGATCTTTGGCTATAGCCTCTTTGAATTACTCTCTTTTCAAGTTTTTTGGCTCTCATCCTAAATGTTGGTATATCTGTACAGTTTCTTTGATATTCTCCGGTGGGGAGGGCTTTGACTGTATGTGGGGAATGCACACTTGAGTGATGCAGAATATTATTGGTAGCTGTTTCCTTTCTGTAAAGGTCAGTGTGTATTTCTCCATTTGAATTGATAAAGATTTTTAAATCCAAAAAGTTCACTTCTTTATTATCAAAGTGCTACATCAATTTGATGTTAAGATCATTTTGGTTTAGATCTTTTAGAAATTCCTCCAGTAATGACTGCGGACCTTCCCTCATGAAGAAAATGTCATCTATATATCTGAGCCAGATGGCAAAAAAGTCAGTGTATTTGGTTTTATCATCTGTGAAGACGATGGCGCATATTTATCAAGCTGGAGCTTGATGCCCTGTGTTTCTGGTGAGTCTTCAGGCTCGCCGGAAACACAAGTTATGAAGCAGCAATCTAAAGACCGCTGTTCCATAACCTGTCCTCCTGCTCTGAGGCGGCGGACATACATCGCCACAAATTAACCCGATCAAATGCGATTGGGTTGATTGACGCCCCCTGCTAGCTGAATCTGCAGGGTGCGGTATTGCACCAGCAGTTCACAAGAACTGCTGGTACAATGATAAATGCCGAGAGCATGTGCTGTCAGCATTTATCGATGTGAAGTGGACATGATCTGCAATATTGGATCATGTCCGCTCGCACAATGGTAATTCAGCCCCTTTATGTTGTTCCCACCAGCCCAGAAATAGATTTGCATAAGTGGGGGCACATGCTGTTCCCATGGCCGTGCCTCTAACCTGCAGATAGAACTGATTATTGAAGACAAAGAAGTTGTATTGTAGGACAAAATTCAGTAGTTTGATGATGAACCTATAATAGATTGGTTCTTCTTCTGACGATGATGAGAGGAAGCTTTCAACAGCTTTGATACCCATATTATGGCCAATACTTGTGTAGAGTGCTTCTACAGCTGTGGTAACAAATAAGGTATTTTCTTTAGCAGTGACGTAGTGTCTTTAGCAGTGACGTAGTGTCTTTTACATAAGAGGGTGATGATAGAACAAATTCTTGTAATCTGTAATCTATGAATTGACTGGCTTTTTCAGTTAGGTTACCCATACCCGAGACTATTGGGCATCCTGGAGGGTTTTTGGGATCTTTATGTATTTTTGGTATTACATAGAATGTCGCATTTCTGTGATTTGTTACTGTTTGGAATTTTTTCTCTTTCGTGGTGATGATTTCATCTTTTAAGGCATCTCTTAGTATGTTTTAATACATTTCCAAGTAATCTTTACTTGGGTTAAAGGTACGTTTTCTGTGGCATGATTCATTGTGCAGTTGTTTTTGCACTTCTCTGAGGTACTGATTGGTAGGCCATAAAACCACGTTGCCTCCTTTATCTGAATTGCGTATAATGACATTTTCCCATTTTTGAATCTCTTGTAATGCTAGTTTCTCCTTTTTAGAGAGATTTGTAGATGTTTGTTTCAATGATAGATTAGTTATTGCATTGCATACCACTTCATTAAATACTTAAAAATGTATGGAGTTACTTATTTTAGGTATGTGATTTATTCTTGATTAGTTATTTACAATCTTTAATATGAGTTTGGGGTTCATTATCATTTAAGAGTGCTTCAATTGTTTGTAAAGTTTGATGTTCTTCTGTTGTCCAGGTATGTATTGATTCTTCTATCCCACATGTAGCATCTTTCTTTTTCTTGAATTCTTTCTTAAGTAGTAATTTTCTTAGGTATAGATGAATATCATTTACTACTTCAAATTTATCAAGTTGAGAGCTTGAACAGAATGACATACCTTTGGATAAACATTGGAGTGATCATGTGATACTAATTTGTCAGACAGGTTAATTACTCTCAGTGCGTCAGTCTTATTTTGGAGAAGGGACTTTCTGACCTTTTGTATGGTTTCCACCGTGTGTTGTTCCCTTTGATTTTTGGTTTTCAGTTGTTTTGGTTTTGGTTTGGCCCATCCTTCCTCTCCTTGTTCGTTTCCATCTGAAGAGGCCTCTTCCCCTAAAACATTCTTCGTTTTTCTTCTTTGTTGTCTGGTCTCCATATTGGATGTACTAGGGGTCTCATTCTTACTTTCACTGTTACTGGTGTCCAACTCCTCACTCTCTGTTTCTGAGATGTCACTAACTATGGTTTGTACTCTCGGTGGTCTCCCGCTGTTGTGTCCAAACTTTCCCCCCCATTTATATACTCTTTGATTGCTAAAATCTGCTACATCTTTGCTTAACTTGATTTGTTTTGTCTCTTTGGTTTCTTTTTCATATTTGTCCAATTCAGCTTGATATTTTTTACATCTGGGGGGATAGTTATCAACGTGTCTACTTTACCTGCCTTCGCCGGCCAAATCACGCCCGCCTAAGTTCGCCTACCATCGCCGCCGCGGACCTGAAAAAATTTGCCTAAGTTATCAATAAATCTGTCAAAAAGCCGCGCACCAAGTACGGGGCGATGAGGAGCGGATTGTGAGAGTTATCACTCATCCGATCTCGCTGCTCTTCGGCTTTTTTACAGCTTTATTGCTAGCCTGTCACTAAGCACCCACACTAAACTACACTGTTCTACCCCCTATACCGGCGCCCCCGGAGCACGCCGCAACTCAATAAAGTTACTAACATCTAAACCGCCGCTCCTAGACCCCGCCGCAAGTCTTATAAATGTATTAACCCCTAAACCGCCGCTCCCGGACACTGCCGCAACCTACATTATACCTAGTAACCCCTATCCTGCCCCCCTATACCGCCGCCCTCTATAATAAAGTTATTAACCCCTATCCTGCTGATCCCGCACCTCGCCGCAACTAAATAAATAGTTTAACCCCTAAACCGCTGCTCCCGGACCCTGCCATAACCTATATTAAATTTATTAACCCCTAATCTGCCCCCCCTACACCGTCGCCACCTATAATACATTTATTAACCCCTATCCTGCCCCCCACTACACCGCCGCCACTGTAATAAATTTATTAACCCCTAAACCTAAGTCTAACAGTAATCCTAACACCCCCTAACTTAAATATTAATTAAATAAATCTAAATAATATTTTTATTATTAACTAAGTTAATCCTATTTAAAACTAAATACTTACCTTTAAAATAAACCCTAATATAGCTACAATATAAATAATAATTATATTGTAGCTATCTTAGGATTTATTTTTATTTTACAGGCATCTTTCAATTTATTTTAACTAGGTACAATAGCTATTAAATAGTTATTAACTATTTAATAGCTACCTAGCTAAAATAAAGAGAAATTTACCTGTAAAATAAAAACTAACCTAAGTTACAATTACACCTAACACTACACTATACTTTAATAAATTATTCCTATTTAAAAATAAATACTTACCTGTAAAATAAACCCTAAGATAGCTACAATGTAATTAATAATTACATTGTAGCTATTTTAGGATTTATATTTATTTTACAGGTAACTTTGTATTTATTTTAGCTAGTTAGAATAGTTATTAAATAGTTATTAACTATTTAATAACTACCTAGCTAAAAGAAATACAAAATTACCTGTAAAATAAATCCTAACCTAAGTTACAATTAAACCTAACACTACACTATCATTACATTAATTAAATAAATTAAATACAAATAACTACAATTAAATACAATTACATAAACTAACTAAAGTACAAAAAATAAAAAAAGCTAAGTTACAAAAAATAAAAAAAATAAGTTACAAACATTTAAAAAATATTACAACAATTTTAAGCTAATTACACCTAATCTAAGCCCCCTAATAAAATAACAAAGCCCCCCCAAATAAAAAAAATCCCTACCCTATTCTACATTAAAAAAGTTCAAAGCTCTTTTACCTTACCAGCCCTTAAAAGGGCCTTTTGTGGGGCATGCCCCAAAGAAAACTGCTCTTTTGCCTGTAAAAGAAAAATACAACCCCCCCAACATTAAAACCCACCACCCACATACCCCTAATCTAACCCAAACCCCCCTTAAAAAAAACCTAACACTAATCCCCTGAAGATCATCCTACCTTGAGTTGTCTTCACTCAGCCGAGCCACCGATGGAACTGAAGAGGAGATCCGGAGCGGCAGAAGTGAATCAGATTGAGCTTGCATTCTATTGGCTGATCCGATCAGCCAATAGAATGTGAGCTCAATCTGATTGGCTGATTCAATCAGCCAATCAGATTTTTCCTACCTTAATTCCGATTGGCTGATAGAATCCTATCAGCCAATCGGAATTGAAGGGACGCCATCTTGGATGACGTCCCTTAAAGGAGCCTTCATTCGTCGGTAGTCAGTCGGGAAAGAAGGATGTTCCGCGTCGACGGGATGAAGATTGAAGATTGAAGACCCCGCTTGGAAGATGACATCGCCCGGATAGAAGACTTCTTCAGCGCCGCTTGGAAGATGACATCGCCCGGATGGAAGACTTCTTTAGCGCCGCCTGGAGGATCACTTCATCGGATGGAAGATTTCTTCAGTGCCCCTTGGAGGATCACTTCTGCCGCTCCGGATCTCCTCTTCAGTTCCATCGGTGGCTCGGCTGAGTGAAGACGACTAAAGGTAGGATGATCTTTTTATTTTTTGTAACTTAGCTTTTTTTATTTTTTGTACTTTAGTTAGTTTATGTAATTGTATTTAATTGTAGTTATTTGTATTTAATTTATTTAATTTATTTAATGATAGTGTAGTGTTAGGTTTAATTGTAACTTAGGTTAGGATTTATTTTACAGGTAATTTTGTATTTCTTTTAGCTAGGTAGTTATTAAATAGTTAATAACCATTTAATAACTATTCTAACTAGCTAAAATAAATACAAAGTTACCTACAATAAATATAAATCCTAAAATAGCTACAATGTAATTATTAATTATATTGTAGCTATCTTAGGGTTTATTTTACAGGTAAGTATTTAGTTTTAAATAGGAATAATTTATTAAAGTATAGTGTAGTGTTAGGTGTAATTGTAACTTAAGTTAGTTTTTATTTTACAGGTAAATTTCTCTTTATTTTAGCTAGGTAGCTATTAAATAGTTAATAACTATTTAATAGCTATTATACCTAATTAAAATAAATTGAAAGTTACCTATAAAATAAAAATAAATCCTAAGATAGCTACAATATAATTATTATTTATATTGTAGCTATATTAGGGTTTATTTTAAAGGTATTTAGTTTTAAATAGGATTAATTTAGTTAATAATAGAAATATTATTTAGATTTATTTAATTAATATTTAAGTTAGGGGGGTGTTAGGGTTAGTGTTAGACTTAGGTTTAGGGGTTAATAAATTTATTACAGTGGCGGCGGTGTAGTGGGGGGCAGGATAGGGGTTAATAAATTTATTACAGTGGCGGCGGTGTAGTGGGGGGCAGGATAGGGGTTAATAAATGTATTATAGGTGGCGACGGTGTAGGGGGGGGCAGATTAGGGGTTAATAAATTTAATATAGGTTGCGGCGGGGTCCGGGAGTGGCGGTTTAGGGTTTAAACTATTTATTTAGTTGCGGCGAGGTGCGGGATCAGCAGGATAGGGGTTAATAACTTTATTATAGAGGGCGGCGGTATAGGGGGGGCAGGATAGGGGTTACTAGGTATAATGTAGATTGTGGCGGTGTCTGGGAGCGGCGGTTTAGGGGTTAATACATTTATTATAGTTGCGGCGGGGTCAGGGAGCGGCGGTTTAGGGGTTAATATGTATAGAGTAGCTTGCGGTGGGCTCCGGGTGCGGCGGTTTAGGGGGTAATAACTTTATTTAGTTGCGGCGGTGTAGGGGGGGACAGCTTAGGGGTGTTTAGACTCGGGGTACATGTTAGGGTGTTAGGTGTAGACGTTTCCCATAGAAATCAATGGGATATCGGGCAGCAGCGAACTTGTACTTTCGCTATGGTCAGACTCCCATTGATTCCTATGGGATCCGCCGCCTCCAGGGCGGCGGATTGAAAACCAGGTACGCTGGGTCGGAAAAGTGCTGAGCGTACCTGCTAGTTTTTTGATAACTAGCAAAAGTAGTCAGATTGTGCCACACTTGTGTGCGGAACATCTGGAGTGACGTAAGAATCGATCTGTGTCGGACTGAGTCCGGCGGATCGAAGCTTACATCACAAAATTCTACTTTTGCCGGTATCTCGGGCTTGATAACTAAGGCGAATCAGCCTCGCCACAAATACGCTGTGGAATTCCAGCGTATTTGAGGTTGACGGCTTGATAACTAGACCCCTAAGTTTCAAAATCTCCTAGGGCTTCAAATTTCTTTTAGTTGTTTATTTTGCTCTTTGACGATTCCCTTCAGCCTCTCATGTTCTCCATTGTCATGTTTTATCAGAATTTTCATCATCTTAGCTGAGCACTCTGACAGAGCTTCTTCCCATTCTGTATTTAAGCTTGGATCTTTAAACTCAAATGCAGGGAAGATTTGGATCCTCAATCCCCAAGGTATGAGATTCTTTTCAATGTATTTATCGAAGACATTTTTATTCCACCAGACTTTGTCTTGTTTGTGCATATTCTTGTGTAATTCCCTTAATGTGTTTTCCATTATTTCCTTATTGTTTGCATTAGGATTTGTGGCAGTATCATCAAATACTTCATTGAAATCTGCCATAATTTTTTGCTGTCTATTTTGTCTGTCAGATTCACAGTTTGTGATGTGGGGGGTTGGGGGATTAAGGGTTAATAGTGTAATAAGATACTTTGCATTTTGGGTGGGTGGCAGATTAGGGGTTAATAACTTTATTAGGTACTTTGTGATATGGGGTTGGCAGATTAGGGGTTAATACATTTTATTTAGTTATTGCGGTGGGGGGATGGCAGTTGACAGGTAGATATTGCGCATGCATCAGGTGTTTGTTAAAACTTCCAGGGAATTACGATGCTCATTTTCTTATTGCAAGGCTTTCTGTGCCTGCCTATGTGTGGCGAGGTGAAAATGGTGTAAAATTTCTCCATTTTCACTGTGTAAGTCCTTGCGCTGAATATGTGATATGGACTTGTGACGCCGGTTCTATGTTAGTTTATGGAAGTAAAAATAGCGGGCGATGGGTGAAATATACATGTATGCGGCGCCATATATGTGATATATGTGATTGCAACATCCGACAAAAAATAGCCGACAACGGCTTTTGCAGGCGACGCTGCATATGTGATCAAGCCCCTTATGCTGATTTATGTAGGGGTGATAATTAGATACTCCTGCAGATATGATGCCGCTCTCTCCTTTCTGGGATGTTGCTGATGCTGCAGATCCAGCTCCGGCTCAGAAGACACTGTGGTCACATGACGGCTAAAACCATGACGTAAGGGAATAGATCCTTCCCGTATTGCACTTGCACAAAATCTGGAAAAATTCAGAGTGCATGCGCGAGTTCTAAAAGATTACGTACACTGCAGAACCAAGGTTGCTCACAGTGATTGGCTAATGCAAATTATCCTCACTGTGAGTTTGGAAATCCACCTACTCCTGAGTGAAATTTTGCTGGGAAACAGCTAGGAATGCAAAACGGAAGGTATATTAGCAAAACTTTAATATATATAGCCCTAGACAATGAGAGATTAATAGATGTTGCTTTTCATATCCTATTAAGAATTACCATTTTTAAAATGTAAATCACTTATTTTTAAGATAAAAAAAACCCCAAAACTTATATTCTGTTTAAAGCACAAAATATATTTTCATAATAGAAAACATGGGCAATCAGTGAAACGTGAATTCACTATAACTAATTTGTAATTAAAATGGACTTTTGCCGAATTTTTTAAATAGCCTATGAAACATAACAAATTAAACAAAAATAAATAAACAAACAAATACAAACTTTGGATTAAAAAGTTGCAAGTGACCTTGACTGAGCTAATGTGCTTCTACAAAACAACTTTTTAATAGGAACCTAATTTCCCAGTATGCAAACAATTCCTGACAGTAGCTGGCTCTAGTGAATTATGCAAGTGATTAGGATGCAGTAGACACTACAGGACACGGTGATCATAAACAGTTACCCAAAAGCAGTTTTATCTGGTGCTTCCATAAATTACAGATAAAATTACAGATAAAGAGATCATAACTCTAAGCGCAATGGGGAATTATGTACGGATGGTGGAATAAACACGATCATTTTATGCCGGAGCACAATTTATCCAGAAGCTAGCTGCAATAATCAGTACAGTTTTCTTTCAAGAGCTTATAATAAAGATATTCAGGGCTCTCATATCACTGAAGGCAAATTAAAGGTTGACTGGGAAAACATTTTCAAATAAAATATGTGAGGTGAACCTATGCAAATGTTAAATGTAAAATAGAAGTAAAAACATTGTTATATAATAGAGATTACGTTTCTGTGTCTTCTGGTATGATTTTGCTTTAACATTTTCTCCCCTTTAAAGAGACAGTGTAGAGTAAAATTGGTTTGTGTTAATGTGTTTCGTATGACTTGTTATACCAGCTGAAAAGTATAAAATGTATGAGAAATTGTTCCTTTGTGTTTATTTGTGTACTTAAAATAGTTGTTTTTGCTCATTTTAATCATAACCCATTCCGATGGGCGGATCTTACAAGGAGAGCAGACCTGTGCATCTTATAGTTCTCTCTCTATTCAAATCCCCAATCTTATAGCTGATATGTATACCCAAATGCCAATACTTAGAAAGGACAGTTGAACATCTACATTTTATTATTTATCTTTCCAACAACCACTTCTTATTTTTTACATAGATTTTCTATAGCCAGTACTGCAGTATTGACATTTTTAGTATAGATTTTAGTAGGCAAAAGTATCCATGTCAAATGTCAAAATACAGGTAATGAAGCTAATCGTAAACAATTTAATACAATGGATCATTGAAAACACATTTAAGGGGAAAAAAGATTCTGATTATCATAGCCTTGGTGCATGTATAATCTTGAGAGACTTTCTTGGGACATGGGACTTTCTTGGGATGTCCAAGGAGAAAGAAATCTGTACATGTAAGAAGCTGAAATAAAGAACAAAGTTATAAGAAATGTAATGTGAGAAAGGAATATAAGGGAGGGAATCATAAAAAAGGTCTCTGTGTCCTTAATACAATCTTGATCATACTTGTACCAAGGCTATGATAATCTGAATTCCACTACAGGACCAGAGATTCGTATTTCGCTAGTTCAAATCAAAATGAATTGGGACAAAAGTGATGAGGCCACTCAAGAAATTGGTTTAAAGTAAAATTATCAAAAAGTAGCATCACTGGACCAATCAGCAGTATTCAAAATATCTTGCAAAGAGGCTAATTTTATAAAAGCTTTAAACGCCAAAGTGCTTCTAGAATGTGCTGAAAAATCTTTCTCAATACGAGCTTGTGTCATGATCCAGTTTACCCATCTAGCAATGGAAGCATGGTTTGTAAAGAAGACCAGAAGAAATGAGAAGTTGTAAAGCAGAAGGATTTTGAAGGGAAATAGTTTTAGCTTCATATTCTTTAGCACAAAGCACAATGCACAAATTAGGGTGATGTGTGAAAAGGGAAAAAAAAAATAGAAGAGGATAAGGTTTTAGTCCTGTGACAAATAGAAAAGGCGACACCAAAAGGTTTTAGCATTATAGTCAATAGCAACATTTTTAAAGGCAAGAAGGATGGTTTTCTCTTTGTTAAAAGAGAAGTAGTAAGAAGAAGATTTTGGAAAGCAGGAAGGTGTCATAACAGCCAGTTGAATAGAAGAAGAGTTTCTGTTCCTGTTGCTGTATTGTGTACTGTAACTTTAAGGAGGACTACAAGATCAATTAGGCCTTGATTGTAGTAGTCTTTATAAGCTCGGTGGTTGCTTGTGTATTGGGTTATTATCTCTTACCCTAGAAGTTTACTATTTGTATATACTGGTTTGACTTCTGCTTCTCCTTACTATGCTTTTGCATTAACTTTTTATTTTGGACAAACTTGCTATATGACTTTAGCTTGATTATGGAAGCTTCATTTTTTTTTTTTTTTCAATGGGCTTTATTAGCGAAATGTGAATAGGCATACAAATAATGCAGGTACAACATATCCTTCAGTCTTACATGACACTATATAATTGTACATATTGTTCAGGACATTTCACGAATAGTAAAAAGATCAAATCAAACAGCATAAAAAACTCCATCAGTTACTATAAAAATGTATACTGACTATACTACATAAACATCTAACTTCAGCTGTTTAGTGATATATAAGATTAACTCTGATATTCCATCTTACACTTGACAAAGTGGACATAAAGAAAAATATAAGTCATCGAGTACGGATCTGTTGGATGAGATAACGTTTTAACAGCTTACTTACTACACACAGCTGTAGATAAGGATGTACTCGGTATGAAGGTTCCTATCTAAATAAAGAAAGAGAATTAAGTAGAAGAAAGGAGAAAAAAAACAAACAAAAAAAAAAAATGAGAGGGGGGGGGCTAATAGGTATTATTGCATTTCATCACATCTACCACCAGTCTCATACCACATGATCAAATTCCTCGTCCCTCCCAAGTCAGCAACATCAACTCATGTGTGCACAATTTCCCGATTTTAAGATAGTGATATCTTTCAAGTCTCAACAGGTCAGCTACTTTGTTTTTCCACTCTTGTATACTAGGGATAGTCTGTTTTTTCCAATATAGGGGAATCAAGCTTTTTGCACCATTAAGCATTAACAATAGAAGAAGGTATTTGTCCTCCCTAGCAATCTTAGGTAATTGGTGGTATAGTAGGTAGCAGGGGTTAGGGGGGATGATTGTTCCCAGGACCCTACTCATTTCGGCCAATATGTCATTCCAATAGGGCAGTATTAGGGGACACGTCCACCAAATGTGTAAGAGGGTACCCTCATTTCCACAGCCTCTCCAGCATCCCCCATTCAAGTGTGGGTATATGTGTTTCAGTCTTTTGGGGGTTAGATACCACCTGCTTAACAATTTGTATTGTGATTCCTGGATCCTGGCTGAAACTGAGGCCCGCTTTGTCCTATCAAAAATTTTGTTCCAATCTTTGTGTTCTATCACTAGGCCCAGTTTGTCCTGCCATGTCTGTGTATAATTTGGAAGGTGAGGGTCCCCCCCCGTTGCAATAGTTTGTATAATTGTGAAATCAAGTGAGTCGGGTGCTGAGTCATCATGCACAAGGTCTCAAAGTGGCTTCTGCGTCTCGTCAAGTCTGGTCTTGCCTTGTGAGTGTCAAGGTAGTGTCTGATCTGGGCCACTGTGAACCATGATGCAAAAACCTCACCATCCCACGCACACAACTCTGTTTGGGACTTCAATTTATCTCGCTGAAGTATGTTATATATGGCCGTTTCCCCGAGACCACAGGTCTTGATCGAGAGATTAGGCCTTGATAGGAAGTTCATATCCGGGTTTTCCCTAAGAGGGGTAACCGGTGAACATGAGGTAGAAATATAAGGAGCTTTTTTAAGCAGTTTATCCCAGCTCGTGAATATTTACTCTATCATCGGATAGAGCTTGACTGCAGTGGGCCTATTAGTAGGAGTGATCCACGTCAGGGCTCCCACATTTCCTCTCCTCAAGATTGCGTTATCGACCTGAATCCAGGCCTTTTGAGCTGAGTTTTGACACCACTCCACCAATCTTTGGAGGGATATTGCCTTCTGATATACCCTTAAATCTGGTATTCCCAATCCACCTTTATCTCGTGGTAGAAAAGTAGTTTTTCTGTTAATTCTTGGCTTAGGGTCTCTCCAAATGTAGGACTCTATAGCGGATTGTACCTGGTGAATGATGTGGGAAGCGGGATGGTCTGCATGATATAAAGCACCCGCGGGATAACATTCATTTTGACCACCCCAATTCGGCCCAACCAAGAGATGGTTTTATTTCTCCAGTTCGATAGATCTCTGAGGATTTCATCTCTGATGATTTTATAATTCAAGTCCACTGTCTCTTTTGTACTAGGCGTCAGATAGATACCAAGGTATTTCAGCTTGCCATGTGCAACCTTTACTGGGCAGTTGTCCTCAAATATCTTAAATTCAGTTTGGGGAGTTGTGACATTCATAATTTCAGACTTTAAGGGGTTCAGGAGGAAATTTGACACGCTGCCAAAGTGCGCAAACTCCTCCAAGGCCACTCTAAGGGATTGTCCTATGTCTGATATCAGTAATAAGACGTCGTCGGCATACATGGCAAGCTTGTGTTTGGAGCCCTCAATAAGGATTCCACTCACCTCGGGATTTGCTCGGATCCTACTTGCTAGGATTTCAATTGTTAACGCAAACAAAAGAGGGGACAGGGGACAACCCTGCCTGGTCCCATTACGAATTGTAAAGGCATTGGAAAGCATACCATTTACTCTTACTCTAGCATTTGGTGATGAATATAAGGACATGATCCTATTTATGATTTTAGATCCAAAACCAAATTTCCCTAAGGTGTGTCGCATAAACATTCAGCTGACCCGGTCAAACGCCTTCTCGGCGTCCGTGGAAACCAGGGCCAGCGGGATTGTGTTGTTACGAGCATACGTTATTATCTGGAGGACTTTTAGGGTATTATCCCTGGCCTCCCTTCTTGGAATAAAACCCACTTGATCAGTAGAGATCAGTTGGGGGAGATATCTATTGAGGCGATTGGCTATTAATTTCGCTAGGATCTTGACGTCCGAATTTAGTAGCGAGATGGGGCGAAAGTTCTCTGGTTTGTTTTCTGGTTTGCCTGGTTTGGGAATCACCGTGATATGGGCTTCTAGCATCGAGCCAGGTAAAGATGGGGCATCTGAAAGTTGATTAAAGAGGAGCAACATTTCGGGTGCTAGTATATCCCCAAATACTTTATAGTATTTGGCCCCAAATCCGTCTGGGCCCGGGCTTTTTCTGGATGCCAAGCCTTTGATGGCTTGTTTGATTTCTGCCAGGGTAAATGGAGACTCCAGAGCCTCCGAATCTTGCTCTGAAAGTTTAGGGACCTCAACGCTAGACAGATACTCACGAATCTTCTGCGTTTCGCGTGCCCGAGAGGAAGGATCATCCCCCATCCCATCAACACCGTGGATGTTATAGAGGGTTTCATAGTAAGATCCAAAGATCTCAGCAATTGATTTCTCATCCTCTCTTGGTCCTCCATCAGGATGAATCATGCTGTGCACATAATGTTTCTTTTTTTTCCGGGCTATAGCCCTGGCCAACATCCGCCCTGCCCTATCCCTTTGCTCAAAAAATTGTTGCCTTAAGATCAAGGCCGCCCTTTGGTAATCGATTTGAAGGAACTTCAAAAGTTCCGCTCTCGCCTGCGCTAATGTCTTGCTTAGCAAATCATCCGTTGGTGCTAACTTATGCGCTTTCTCCACTCTGGTCAGTAGATTTCTATACATCTTCCTTCTCTTCTTGACTAATCTGGCTTTCTGCTTGAGGAATATGCCTCTTATTGTGCATTTATGAGCCTCCCATATCACTTCGGGTTGGGAGTCCGATCCTCTATGTATTTGAAAGTATTCTATTAGTGCTTTTTCTATTTCGAGCTTGAAAACCGAATCATCTAACATAAGATCATCTAGCTTCCATATGTAAGGTGTGACCGGAGCATTAGGCCATAATACAGTGCATGTCACCGGGGCATGGTCTGACCATGTGATGGGAAGTATGTTGTTGCTCGTGGTAATTGTAAGCCCTGTTGCGTCTGTAAACCAGTAGTCTATTCTGGAGTATTTTTTGTGGGGGTGGGAGTAAAATGTGAAGTTCCTGGAGGTGGGGTGCTGTGACCGCCATATGTTGTGTAGTCCTGCGTCCCTAAGTGAAGATTATATACGCTTAAGAGTTCTAAGGGGGATGCTAGAGACTCCGTTAGAGGTATCCAAGGCTGGTTCTATAGAAGCATTTAGATCGCCTCCCAGGAATAAAATGCCAGATTGTATTTCAAGTACCTTATGCAGAACCTTTTGAAAAAAGGTCTGTTGAGATTGATTGGGGCAATAGACATTAATCAACGTTACAGGTCTACCATATATTAAGCCTACGAGAATCATGTATCTACCCTCAGGATCTCTGTAAATTTGTGTTGGTTGGAACGGTACGTCAGTACTAAAGAGGATGCCCACCCCATTTTTTTTTGAGGGCCCGATGCAAAAAAAGCGTTTAGCTGGGCTATTTAGGCCTTTTGCATTTATAGAAATCATCTCGACAGGTCGGGACGTGACTCCTACAAGTGGATTTAACATGTTTAATGGCTCATGAGGAGAGGGGAAAAAAAAAAGGGGAGTAGGGGGCGAGAAAGTAGAAGGGGAAGAGAGAGAAGAGTGGGGAAGAAGTGGTACGAAGCTACAGAAAAGGGTACAAAGCGGGAGAAAAAGAAAAAAGGTGACTTAATTCACCGTACAATAAGTGTGAGCAGTACCAAACCTATTTGTTGAACACTTAATAATAACTTTAACCTGTATCTTGTCACACACAGGTATAGTTCGATTTGGGAAATAACAGTTACTAACAACAAACAACAAAAGCAGGGGTAGTGTTCCCTGCCTACTTACACTAAATATATTTTCTTTGAAAAACAATAAACAGTAATAAGTACATTTGAAAGATGCATTTTTCATTTTACACGACTTACCCTCTATATATTTAAGAGCAAACATATACAATGGACCTTAAATACACACATGAAGAGCAGTATGTTATTATCATTGATGGTGGGAGGCCATAGCCATTTCAGTCTGTAGTAAAAAGTTATAGGGGTTAGGTAATGGTCCTTTTACGGTGGTATCTATGGATTTAGAATGAACTGGTCACTCAGAGAGCAATATCCATATCTTGTTCTAAACTGTGAATTGGTTCTTGGATATGATCCAAACCAGTATGGTTGCATCGTAACAAAGTTAGTACAAGTATTATATACATTTACCTAGTAACTTTTAACCTAAGTGAGGTTTTAACTAACCATAACAGTTATCTCAACTGAACATTACACAAAATTCAACATCAATAAACAAACTTATCTGTGAAGACTCTCGATGTCCGATTAGCTGAGGCCCCTACTTGGGTCCCATTCAAGGTCCAGGTAAGTCAGAACACTGCAAACACCCATAGGAGAATGTTCATATTGCTCAGACTGGGACAAGTTGTGGGCCATTGGGTTCCTCCTCCGCTGGACCCTCCGGAGCCGCAGGAGCCCCCACAGGAAGCCTGATGTTTAGGCCTAAGGCCTGGTTGAAAGAAGGTAGATCTGCTGGGGTTTTGAGGACATGTGTGACATTATTTTTGGTGACTATGAGGCTTGTGGGAAAGCCCCACCTGTATGGGATTCTGTTGGCTTTCAGAGTAGATGTGACAAATCTGAGGTCCCTTCTCTTTTGGAGAGTAGTTGGGCTTAAATCAGAATAAACCTGTATTTCCATTCCTCTGAATTCTATACGTTGTTTATTTCTGGCCAGTCGTAGCACTTCTTCTTTTTCTTTGAAAGATAGCAGCTTTATTATGATGTCTCTGGGTGGGGCCCTTCCTGGGGGCTTAGGACGTAGTGCCCTATGTGCTCTTTCTATTTGGATCTCAGGGCCCATGTCCTCATTTCTGAGGTATTTGACAAAGTCTTGGATATACACTTGAATATCAGGAGGTTCTATAGACTCAGGAACACCACGCAGTCTGAGGTTATTCCTCCTACTGCGGTTTTCAAGATCCTCGATTCTCTCCAATAATGTGTGGGCAGTGCTCTCTTGTGCCTGGAGAACGCTAGCTTGTTGTTGTAGGTCTGAGTTAAGGGCCTCATGTTTTTCCTCTACTTGCGTTACCCTGCGGTCAACAGCTGATATATCTCTTTTAAGTTCATGAAACATAGATTTGAAATCCCTCATAGCTTCTTTTATATCCTCTTTGAAGAAAGGAGCCTGAGATCCTCTTTGGTAACACAGTTCTGATGAACAGACGTTGTTTCAATGTTATGTATCTGTGCAGTTGTGGCCTTCTGGTGTATTTAAGGTTTCCCTATTGGTGCTGCAGGATCATTGGTTATTAAATAGTTTTCCATCATGGTCGTTTGGAAATTTTTAGGTGGTTTGGGGTGTCTTTTGTTCGACATCACACATATATAGGTGCTTTGAATGTAAGGCAGTGGGAGTTGCAGTTCTAATCCTATGAGTGAGGTCTTATGGCTGTGTATGCCTCAGGAGTGGAACTGAGAGAAATTAAGTGCAGTTTATGTAACTCTGTCTGGAGCTAGATCACTCCCCAGGGGACTCTCAAGGCCAGGGACACAGAGAAAAAACAAAAATATAAGGTTGTAGCTTAAAGCACCCTTCTGTGTTAAAAAGGCAATGCTGTGTTTGACTGAAAGGCTATGTTGGGAATATTCCCGTGTGCACTACAGCTTCTAATCACACAAACTAGGCTGCTAGTTGATCAGGCAGTTATCTACTTTGTCCCTACTATCAGTTAGTGCAGGGGAGTAATCCGGTTAGATTCCGGTGCTAATCAGGCAGATGTGTTCCCCTATTATAAGCCCGTACCAGGCAATGTCTCTACCCACCACGTGGGTTCTTCTTACCTTTGTGAGTCAGACACCGCGACCCCGATGGGGCCCACACCACTCTGTGCTAAGTGATTGACCTGCCCGCTTTATTCGATCCCACAACCTGGATGGCCAGTGTCAGGTAAGCGGATCCTTTCAGATTCAGCCTGCAGGTAAATTTACTCAGCGCAACCGCCGGGCCCAGCACTTCCTGCCCTAAAATGGAAAGGCCCACACCGGCTCCGACAGACACCGGGATCTCTCAAGTAGCCCCCACTGCTTTTGTGGTGTACCGCTTGGCCAGACCGCAACCGGCTTTTGATACAGTGGGGTAAATCTTCTGTTAGGGGTTATCCCCTGTGTCTGATGACCTCGGGTGGGACCGAGCCCAATCTCTGAGACGAGGATTCCCGGTTCCTCAAATTGATCCTCTGATAGGTCACCTAGCCTCTAAATGTATCGTAAGTCTGGGTGTTATATTTCGGATGATGAAAAATGCGATTTCCTGCAAATAATTATAGCTTTGAATGTACTTATTTTAGCGTAAGCTCGACAGGGACATCAGAGCTTTTCTAAAAAGCAGCCATGTCCAACTATGGCTAGGCTCCGCCCCCGGAAGCTTCAATGATTTTGTGCTGCCTTTCCCTGTGATGCCTTGTCAGGGACGTTCTATCTTTAGTTTTCCATTACCCTTGATTCCTCTGCTATTAGGAGATCTACATTTAAGTGACTTATGCAAGTTTGTCTTCATCTGGATTGCAAGATTAAACTTTTACAAAATGATGATTTCCTTTTAATATTTGTATTTATAAACTTACAGTAAGTTTCTAGTACTTAATTGTTGTTTTGCTTTGTAGGAGCTGATTAAAGTACTACAGAGAGTTCAGCTGCTAAGCTTAGCCTCATTACTCTCTTGCCCCTGGCCTTTGTTTTGACACTGTGTTTATTTCAAATAACACAGTAAGGTGTTGAGATGAGCTGGGCCTCTCAGCCATTGATTCCAGCTTTTTTAATCCTGTAACAATAGTACTCCACCTGACACTGGAGAAGACATGTGCCCGGCCAAGGAAGCGGTTTGCTGTTTGTTACAGAACCTGATTAATTAAGAGAATGTCATCTAAGTAAATGCTGTGAAGATCCAAGCAGCTGAGTAAAGACTGAAAGGAAGATAGTTCAAGTGAAATAGGGTGCCATCCCAGTAGAAACTGAAGTATGTTTTGTGAGAGGGATGAATGGGGATGGTGAGATAAGCATTGGAAAGATCAAATTGAACCATACAATCTTTGTCTTGTAAACAATCTCTTAGTAAATGAATAACTTCCATTTTGAAAAATGCATTTTATTTTTTTACTAAAAATAAATTACTTATGAAGTTTTTATTTAATTATACCAATTTTTTATCTGGAAGAGAAAAGGGAGTTGGAGGAAGGGGAGAGAATTGCAACAGAGGGGAGACAAAGGCATCTATTTATCAAAGCGCCAACTTACCTGCATTCGATGGCACCAATACACTCGCCTAAGATCGCCTAACATCGCTGCCGTGGACCTGAATACGTTCTCCAAAATTATCAAAAAATCTGTCAAAAAGCTGTGCACCAAGTACGGGACGATGAGCAGCGGACTGTTGTTAACTAACAGTCATTGATCTCACTGCTCTTCGGCTTTTTTACAGCTTTCTTGGTACCCTGTCACTAAACACCCACACTATATTATACAGTTTACCCCCTATACCACCGCTCCCGGACCCCGCCGCAACTCTAATAAATGTATTAACCCCTAAACTGCCGCTCCCGGACCCTGCCACAACTAAATACAATTATTGACCCCTAAACTGCCGCTCTCGGACCCCACCGCAACTAAATACAATTATTAACCCCTAAACTGCCGCTCTCGGACCTCGCCGCAACTAAATGCAATTATTAACCCCTAAACCGCCGCTCCCAGACCTCGACGCAACTAAATAAACTTATTATCCCCAAAGCCGCCGCTCCTGGAGCCCACCACCACCTACATTATACTTATTAACCCCTAATCTGCCACCCCCTACACCGCTGCCACCTACATTATATTTATTGACCCCTAATCTGCCCACCCCTACACCTCTGCCACCTACATTATACTTATTAACCCCTTATCTGCCCCCCACACCGCCGCCACCTACATTATACTTATTAACCCCTAATCTGCCCCCCCTACACCGCCGCCACCTACATTATATTTATTAACCCCTAATCTGCTGCCCCAATGTTGCTGCCACTATATTAAATTTATTAACCCCTAAACCTAAGTCTAACCCTAACCCTAACACCCCCTAACTTAAATATAATTTAAATAAATCTAAATAAATATTCCTATCATTAAATAAATTATTCCTATTAAAACTAAATACTTACCTATAAAATAAACCCTAAGCTAGCTACAATATAACTAATAGTTACATTGTAGCTAGCTTAGGGTTTATTTTAATTTTACAGGCAACTTTGTATTTATTTTAACTAGGTACAATAGTTATTAAATAGTTATTAACTATTTAATAACTTCCTAGTTAAAATAAATACAACTATACCTGTAAAATAAAACCTATGTTACACTAACACCTAACACTACACTATAATTAAATAAATTTCCTAAACTAAATACAATTATTTACAATTAAATAAAACTATATAAAGTACAAAAAAACAAACACTAAATTACAGAAAATAATAAAATAATTACAAAATTTTTAAACTAATTACACCTAATCTAATCCCCCAACAAAATAAAAAAGCCCCTAAAATAAAAAAAAAGCCCTACCCTACACTAAATTACAAATAGCCCTTAAAAAGACCTTTTGCGGGGCATTGCCCCAAAGTAATCAGCTCTTTTACCTGTAAAAAAAAAATTTTCAACCCCCCCAACATTAAAACCCACCACCCACACAACCAACCCTACTCTAAAACCCACCCAATCTCCCCTTAAAAAAACCTAACACTAACCCCTTGAAGATCACCCTACCTTGAGAAGTCGTCACCCAACCTTCATTCTTCAGTCGCTGTCAAAAGAAGAGGATGCTCAATGTCGGATGTCTTGAAGATGGATAAAGATAGAAGATGCCACCTGGATGAAGACTTCTGCCCATCTGGAGGACCACTTCTGCCCATCTGGAGGACCACTTCTGCCGGATTTGTTGAGGACTTTGGCCCAGTTGGGTGAAGACTTCTCAAGGTAGGGTGATCTTCAATATGGTAGTGTTAGTTTTTTTAAGGGGGGATTGGGTGGGTTTTAGAGTAGGGTTGGTTGTGTGGGTGGTGGGTTTTAATGTTGGGGGGGTTGTAATTTTTTTTTACAGGTAAAAGAGCTGATTACTTTGGGGCAATGCCCCGCAAAAGGCCATTTTAAGGGCTATTTGTAATTTAGTGTAAGGTAGGGCTTTTTATGTTGGGGGGATTTTTTATTTTGTTAGGGGGATTAGATTAGGTGTAATTAGTTTAAAAATCTTGTAATTATTTTATTATTTTCTGTAATTTAGTGTTTGTTTTTGTACTTTAGATATTTTTTTTTAATTGTATTTAATTGTATTTAGTTTAGGGAATTTATTGAATTATAGTGTAGTGTTAGGTGTAATTGTAACTTAGGTTAGGTTTTATTTTACAAGTATATTTGTATTTATTTTAACTAGGAAGTTATTAAATAGTTAATAACTATTTAATAACTATTCTACCTAGTTAAAATAAATACAATGTTGCCTGTAAAAAAATATAAACCCTAAGATAGCTACAATGTAAATATTAGTTATATTGTAGCTATCTTAGGGTTTATTTTATAGGTATTTAGTTTTAAATAGGAATAATTTATTTAATGATAGGAATATTTATTTAGATTTATTTAAATGATATTTAAGTTAAGGGGTGTTAGGGTTAGGGTTAGACTTAGGTTTAGGGGTTAATAAATTTAATATGGTGGCGGCGACGTTGGGGGCAGCAGATTAGGGATTTTACCTGACTTCCTTAGGCAGAGGATTACTAATATAATAATCCACATTGTGTGCAATGTCAGCTGAAGTGAACCAGGAGGAAGATTTGAGATTAAAGGCATATTGAGTCCCAATACTTATTCTTTATTACTTATTGTTACACACCAGACAAGCAGCGTGCAACAGGTTCCACCTCTATTAATTTGTTAGAAGTGCATTCAACATTTAAATAATCATCATTTGTTAGCAGCCAAAAATGGCCACCAAGCTCTGCCTACAGCTTTCTTCTTGTCCAGTTAGATGTTTTCTTGTCTAACAGTTTAGCAGTGCACATTTAATATGTTTCAGTTGCTATTTTAAAGATGTGGTGAGTGTATATTAGGAGAGAAAGAAGAGCATCAGTGGTTGCAAGAGTGAAGAAATGAAGAACCGGAGCTGGTGGGAAGCAAAAGACACAAGGAGAAAGGTAAGGGAAAAAGGATGGCGGTAGAAGGAAATCCTGGAATAGGAGAATAGGGAAAACAAAGTTTAGGAAAGAAAGTAAGATTTGAAACACAAATAAATAAATTACCAGGAAGAAATTAGAAAAGGGGAAAATATAAATGTTGGCAGTGAATTATAAATAAATACTAGATAAAATAAATACTATTAAAAAAGAAATAAAACTTTTAAGAAATAAAGAAAATAAAGAAATGTTAATAGTAAGGGGTCTATTTATCAATACTTCAACTGATAATATGCTTGAATTTTATATCAAATTAGATGCAAATTTGATCCGCCGTATTTAATAAAGCTTCAACATCGTCAACTGTTGCAATGTTCAACGTAATATACACTCCCGTGAGATCAATCCAAATCATATTGATGCTTATGATCTTCGATCGGAATACTGATGAACCGCCTTCTTATTTCCTGAAATTTTAGCGTAATCTGATGATCCGCCTTCACATTCGATGCAGCGTACCTGTCATTCAAACCGCCACCTCTGAGGCTGCGAATGCCCTAGGAATCAATGGTTATGAAAATATTTGCTATAATGATTTTTTGTCGTCACAGACAGTTAATAAACATACTTACTGAATAATTTATATTAGTGGAACTTTTTTGTCAGTGAAGGACGATATATATGAACTATCAGAATCCTGAAGTATAATTAAAAATATTAATGTCCCTTTTATCTTTTGTGATAAAATACATGTTGACATGGTTAACTTCTGTTCTCATGGGACAGTTATAAGTCTGTGTAGGGCATACTCAGATCTCTCTCTCTCTCTCTCTCTCTCTCTCCTTCTCTCTCTTCTCTCTTCTCTCTCCTCTCTCTTCTCTCTTTTCTCTCTCATGTTTTTTTTATAAATAAGGGTGACGTATGTAGGTTTGCGGCAGCGATGTCTGGCGAGCGTGTTGACCCTGGCAAATGCAATATAGTTGACGCAATGCTAAATTGACCCCTAAGAGAGATCACAAAGAAAAATAAAAGAAACAAAGCAATTTCCCAATGGAGTTGATCTTATTTGCAGTCCATATGTGGACTGTATATGGTCAGTTAGATAGTTCTTATTGGTTGAACTCCCCAGCACCAACTATAACTGCCCTTTCATTGGTCATTTATTTTGTGTTGTTTCTCTGTTTGTTTGTTTTCTGTTCTATTACCTGTTTTATGATGTACTGTGAAAAGCTGCATAGAGTAGTAAAGAAAGAGTTAAGCAAAATACACTGTCCTTTTAATGTGTTTCCATTGATCTATTTTACCTGCTGGAGTGTTTTGTTATTTACAAATAGCTCCTTTAACTTTATTTTGTCATTTAGCCACTTTTGCCTTTTGAAAATACAACCTACACTGAAAATGTCAATACTATAGAAAAGCTGTGTAAAACCCAACAGCAGAAATTAACCTTCCAGTTGTGGGATAGGAAAGAGACAGAACCCAGCCCATTTGGAAGGGTGTTACTGTTCTTGTGTTGAATACAATACATTTTTATCAGCTGCTTTCTTGAGTATATTGTCCCTTTAAGGGGACTGCAAATGTAGTTGTTAATGCTACATAATTCTGTAGCGGGACTTGTAAAAAAATAACAAAAATTTAAGATTTAACCCCCAAAAGTTTATTTACCTTTATTGCTCTCCTCTTCTGCTGTGCTGTATTTTTCAAAACCATTTCCTGGTCTCACTGTCTAATCACAGAGTGCCTGATAGTGGCATTGAACTAAATGTAGCTGTCGGCTACTTTACCCACAGTAGGAGCACACTATATTTAGTTTAACGGCATAGTTTTGAAAAAAAAAACAGCAGATGAGGACGGCAATTAAGGTAAGTAACCTTTTGGGTGGTTAAAATTTTGATTTTCTTAAACAATTTTTTAAAGGTACTGCTTTAACCTGCACATAGAGCAGAATGATATAATATTAATAGCTACATTTACTGTCCCTTTAAAGTGACATTAAACATTATACATACTGTAAAATATTCAAAATAAGCTAAAGAATATATATATATATATATATATATATATATATATATCTACAGGTAGCCCTCAGTTTACGCTGGGGTTATATTCCAGAAGGAATGGTTGTAAATTGAAACCATTGTAAATTGAAACCCAGTTTATGATGTAAGTCACTGGGAAGTGAGGGAGATAGGTTCCAGGCCCCTCTCAAAATTGTCATAATAACACCTAATACATTATTTTTAAAGCTTTGAAATGAAGAATTTAAATGCTAAACAGCATTATAAACCTAATAAAATAATCACACAACACAGAATATATAATTAAACTAAATTAAATGAACAAAAACGTTTGCTAAACAGCATTATAAACCAAATAAAATAATCACACAACACAGACTTCACTTGCATTTTTCTGCAAACAGTTCTTTCTATGCATTCCAATCTGGACTGATTTATAGACAGGAAGATCTTGTTCCTTTGAAATCTGCTCGATAGCTCAGGCCTGGTTAAACTGATTAATTTCAGCCTGCTTGACTTTGCTGCAACACAAGTGGACAGCTCCACCTACAGGCTATTTTAATAAATGCACTGCTTCTCAATGCTTTTCAATAGCAGTCACATGACTGGAAAAAAAGGTTGTTATTCTGAAACGGTGTAAATTGAACAGTTGTAAAACGAGGGCCACCTGTATATATTTATTATAGTATGTATAATAATTTTAAATATTTTTGATTAATATTTATCAATAGTTTATACTTAATATTTCAATAATGCGCATTGAAGAGAGCAATTATTCATGTACGTTAACCCAAACGCCTTAGTCCTAAATTGCAAACCTTGATGCACGTTACACATATTTTACATTCCTATGTTCTTCACTTTCGGCTACATTACGAGTTTTGCGTTATGAGGGGTGCGGTGCTAACTTGCACGTTATTGTAACCTCTCACTTACCTACAATGCTGGTATTACAGGTTTTTATAAACCCAGCGTTAAAAGACAAGAAGTGAGCATAGAGCAAAATTGAGCTCCATACCACACTCCAATACCAGCGCTGCTTAAGTCAGCGGTGAGCTGATTGTACGTGCTCGTGCACGATTTCCCCATAGACATCAATGGGGAGAGACGGCTGGAAAAAGAGCCTATCCCCCGCAAAAAAGCAGCGTAAAGCTCAGTAACGCAGCCCCATTGATTCCTATGGGGAAACAAAATTTATGTTTACACCTAACACCCTAACATGAACCCCGAGTCTAAACACCCCTAATCTTACACTTATTAACCCCTAATCTGCTGCCCCCGACATCGCAGACACCTACATTATATTTATTAACCCCTAATCTGCTGCTCCAGACATCGCCACCACTATAATAAACATATTAACCCCTAAACCACCGTACTCCCACATCTCAAACACTAGTTAAATATTATCAACCCCTAATCTGCGGGCCCTAACATCGCCGCCACCTACCTACATTTATTAACCCCTAATCTGCTGCCCCCAACGTTGCCGCCACTATATTAAAGTTATTAACCCCTAAACCTAAGTCTAAACCTAACCCTGTAACTTAAAAATAATTAAAATAAATCTAACTAAAAATTCCTATCATTAACTAAATAATTCATATTTAAAACTAAATACTTACCTATAAAATAAACCCTAAGCTAGCTACAATATAACTAATAGTTACATTGCATCTAGCTTAGGGTTTATTTTTATTTTACAGGCAAGTTTGTATTTATTTTAACTAGGTAGAATAGTTAGTAAATAGTTATTAACTATTTACTAACTACCTAGCTAAAATAAATACAAATTTACCTGTAAAATAAAACCTAACCTATCTTACACTAACACCTAACCTTACAGTACAATTAAATAAATTACATAAATTAAATACAATTAACAAAATTAAATACAAATACCTAAATTACAAAAAAACAAAACACTAAATTACACAAAATAATAAACAAATTACAAGATATTTAAACTAATTACACCTAATCTAATATCCCTATCAAAATAAACCCCCCCCCCCCCAAAAAAAACAAACAAAAAAAAAACCTAGCCTAAACTAAACTACCAATAGCCATTAAAAGGGTCTTTTGCGGGGCATTGCCCCAAAGAAATCAGCTCTTTTACCTGTATAAAATATACAAACAACCCCCCAACAGTAAAACCCACCACCCACACAACCAACCTCCCAAATAAAACCCTAACTAAAAAAACCTAAGCTCCCCATTACCCTGAAAAGGGCATTTGGATGGGTATTGCCCTTAAAAGGGCATTTAGCTCTATTGCAGATGGGTACATTGTATTCATAAAGGTATGGACATGGTCAGCAACAATAATCAGGTAGGCCGTGGCATTTAAACAATGCTCAATTGGTACTAAGGGGCACAAAATATCCACAACACCATTACACCACCAGCCTGTACAGTTGATATAAGGCAGGATGGATCCACGCTTTCATGTTGTTTACTCAAAATTCTGACCCTACCATCTGAATGTCGCAGCTGAAATTGAGACTCATCAGTCCAGGCAATGTTTTTCCAATCTTCTATTGTCCAATTTTAGTGAGCCTGTGCGAATTGTAGCCTCAGTTTCCTGTTCTTAGCTGACAGGAGTGGCACAGGGTCTTTTCTTCTGCTTTAGCCCATCTGCTTCAAGGCTCGACATGTTGTGCGTTCAGAGATGGTATTCTGCATACTTTGGTTGTAACGAGTGGTTATTTGAGTTACCGTTGCCTTTCTATCATCTCGAACCAGTCTGCCCATTCTCCTCTGACCTCTGACATCAACAAGGCATTTTCGTCCACACAACTGCCGCTCATTGGATATTTTCTCTTTTTTTGGACCATTCTTTGTAAACCCTAGAGATGGTTGTGCATGAAAATCCCAGTAGATCAGCAGTTTTTTAAATACTCAGAAAATACCATCTGGCATCAACAACCATGCCAGGTTCACAGTCACTTAAATCCCCTTTCATCCCCATTCTGATGCTCGGTTTGAATTTCAGCAAGTCGTCTTCACCACGTCTAGATGCCTAAATGCATTGAGTTGCTGCCATGTGCTTGGCTGATTAGCAATTTGTGTTACCAAGCAAATGAACATGTGTACCTATTAAAGTGGCCCATGAGTATGTATGTGTGTATATATAAAAGTGTGTTTGTGTATGTATGTTTTTCTGTGTGTGTAAAAACTAGTCATCCTACGCTCCCTTTTTCTGCCTTTATTTACTGATATATCTTGTATGTTTGATGAGTGGTATACATGAACTGTCATTGGGGAAGGACGACTTGTGACATTGCTGTAAAAAAAAGAACAATAAAAAACAATATGATGACTTCAGTTATTACCAAGGTAACTGGTGAGATATGTTGAGCTAAAAAGAATTATAACTACAGTCAATAAGTGTGTGTGCTCAGCTTGTATTATGCTGCAGGGCTGGCTCAAGACAGTGTGCTACCTAAGTCTAAGAATTAAATTACGCTCCAACAAGTTTCTGTCCCCTACTGTCTAAAACCAACCATACGCAGTAGCCTCAAAGGTTAAAGTTCAGTCAGTTCACATGACAGTATACTGATACCTAGCTGATTGACATCATATGATATAACATTATAATCTGGAATACGCTTTCCCCTATCAAATGCTATCTGGGTCCCACCTGTTGTCCTGTTGTGCATTGCCCTTAGATGTTTCTCTGCAAATCATCAGTGTTGTGTTAATATTTACATTAAAACTAACTTTGCCTAGTGTCAGATTTAGCACTGCTTTGCACTATGAGTATGAGAAGCAATGCTGGGTCTATAATTAGTTTATAAGGATGGGACCCAGGTACATAGACTAAGTGGGACCTATCTATCAAGCTACAGATGGAGCTTGAGACCCCGTGTTTATGGCTAGGCTGCAGGCTCGCCAGAAACACCAGTTATGAAGCAGCGCTCTAAAGACCGCTGCTCCGTAACCTGTCCGCCTGCTCTGAGGAGGCTGACAGACATCGCCGGAATTCAACCCGATCGAGTACGATCGGGTTGATTGACACCCCCCTGCTGGCGGCCGATTGGCCGCGAGTCTGCAGGGGGTGGCGTTGCAATGCTGAATTCGGAGAGCGTATTGCTCGTCGTATTCAGCGATGTCTGTCGGACCTGATCCGCACTGTTCGATCAGGTCCGACAGACATTTGTTAAATATGCCTCAGTGCATGGCTATTTACACAATTAACAATAAATGATACTGTAAACTTAACATGCTGCACCACAGCATTTCTTTCTTTTAGTATATGTGTAATCCTTTCATATGAGTTAAATACATAGTCAGAATTGTGCCACTCCAGATAAGGATACTGCCTGGGCAAGCAGGTGAAGTTGCACCAGGGCCCAAGTGCATAGCAGCCAGTCTATACACAGGTGCATGCAGAATGTGTGCAACTCTAATGCAGGGAAGCCTTTTATTAGTGCAGGTTGCCAGTTTATTTATCTATCTATCATCTGTCTGTCATTTATCTATCTAACACATCATTATACAGAGCAGCTTTTGATGACTACTATGTTACCTTTGTGGAGCCAAAACAAAATTTTCACCAGGGCCCTCTGTTAAGTATAGGTCTGCTACTGGATACAGCCAGTGAATACATGAGACATATTTTTTTCTTTCATAGTTCAGATAGAGCATACAATTTTAAACAACTTTCCAATTTACTTCTGTTATCAAATTTTCTTTGTTTTCTTGTTCTCCTTTGTTGAAAAGCTGGTATGTAAGTTCATGAGTGTGCACGTGTCCACAACACTATATGGAAGCAGTTTTGCAACAATGTTATACATTAGCAGGAGCACTAGATGACAGCACTATTTCCTGTCATGTAGTGCTTTAGGCATGTGCACGCTACCTACCTAGGTATCCCTTCAACAAAGAATAACATGAGAACGAAACAAATTTGATAATAGAAGTAAATTGGAAACTTTTAAAAAATTGTATTCTCTATCTAAATAATGAAAGCTTTTTTGGGGGGGTTTACTGTCCCTTTAATTAAAATGGGTCCTAGTTGGAAACCTGAATAAATAATGCATATCTACGTGTATTACAAATTCTCATCAGGATTCAGGAAACTGCACAGTAGTGTTCAATAGCCGATGATTGTACTGAATTATCCAGTGATGGTAAAATATAAACATGTTCAGTGTCAATAGTTTAGTGCTGTGTTAGACCTTATAGAACATGATATTTTAGTTCTGTTATCAGATTTACTTTGTTCTCTTGGTATGTTTTGTTAAAAAGCAGGCACATGTCTGTTTCACTATATGGCATCAGTTTTGCAAGAATGCTTTAAAGGGACAGTCTACACCAGAATTTTTATTGTTTTAAAAGATAGATAATCCCTTTATTACCCATTCCTCAATTTTGCATAACCAACACAGTTATATTCATATACTTTTAACCTCTGTGATTATCTTGTATCAAAGCCTCTGCAAACTGCCCCTTTATTTCAGTTCTTTTGACATACTTGCAGTTTAGCCAATCAGTGCATGCTTCCAGATAACTTTACGTGCATGAGCACAGTGTTATCTATATGAAACACATGAACTAACACCCTCTAGTGGTGAAAAACTGTTAAAATGCATTCTAAAAAGAGGTGGCCTTCAAGGTCTAAGAAATTAGCATATGAACCTCCTAGGTTAAGCTTTCAACTGAGAACAAAGCAAAATTGGTGATAAAAGTAAATTGGAAAATTGTTTAAAATTACATGCCCTATCTGAATCATGAAAGTTTATTTTGGACTAGACTGTCCCTTTAAACAATGTTATACATTGTGGAAACACTGTTGCCAAATCTTTTCTGAAACATTCTTGTAAATCTACTGCCATACAATTCTTCAGATACTTGCAGGCTATCATATCAATCTAGGTATTCTCTTCAAGAAAGGATACCAAGAGAATAAAGTAAATGTCATAATATATGTAAGTTGAAAAATCTTTTACAATTACATAATCTATCTGAAAGTTTAATTTTTGACCTTCATGTCCCTTTAAGATAGTGGTTTCTATTGCTAAGCTGATTTATCACACATGTTCCTATTATAACCCAGAATGAGTGATTAAGGAGAAATTTAAAGGGACACTGAACCCAATTTTTTTTCTTTCAGAATTCAGATAGAGCATGAAATTTTAAGCAACTTTCTAATTTACTCCTATTATAATTTTTTCTTCATTCTCTTGCTATCTTTATTTTAAAAGAAGGAATGTAAATCTTAGCAACCAGCCCATTTTAGGTTCAGTACCATGGATAGCTTGGAGGTTTACATTTACCCACCAATAAGCAAGCATAACCCAGGTTCTCAACCAAAAATGGGCTGGCTCCTATGCATCACATTCCTGCTTTTTAAATAAAAATAGCAAGAGAACAAAGAAAAATTGATAATAGGGGTAAATTAGAAAGTTGCTTAAAATTGCATGCTCTATCTGAATCACGAAAGAAAAAAATTGGGTTTCGTGTCCCATTAACTTTTGGTTCTAGGCTAACTTGAGCAAGCTGCACTGAACCAGTTTGGAATATGCCTACATTGTTTTTTTTTTTTTTGTTTTTTTTTTATTTGGGGTAAATGGACTTTGTCATTAAATAAAATTAAAAAACAGTAAAAATAGAAAACAGTTGTTTAATACCATGTTTGTCTGCTCCAGTCCTCATTTGTTCACAGAGCAGATTTTGTATAAATTATCTTCTTTCATTCTGAGCTTTATCTGTATTATTAACTCACCTATACTAATTTTTTCCTTTACATCTTGTCTGTTGGCTAAGATGGAGACTGGTGTAGAGAGACACTCACCGAGATTATGAGTTTTGCGTTAGCCTTAAAAAGCAGCGTTGAGAGGTCCCAACGCTGCTTTTTACCTAACGCTGGTATGACGAGTCTGACAGGTACAGGCTCACCGCTCGCTTTTCTTCCGCGACTCGAGACTACCGCAAATAACCCTTAAGTCAATTGCGTATCCTATCTTTTTAATGGGATTTGCCTAATGCTGGTATTACGAGTCTTGGAAGAAGTGAGCGGTAGACCCTCTCCTGTCAAGACTTCTACCGCAATTAAAAGTCAGTAGTTACGAGTTTTAACGCCGTAACATAAAACTCTTAACTAAAGTGCTAAAAAGTACACTAACACCAATAAACTACCTATTAACCCCTAAACCAAGGCCCCCGCACATCGCAAACACTAAAATAAAATTTTTTAACCCCTAATCTGCTGACCGGACATCGCCGCCACCTACATTATACCTATGAACCCCTAATCTGCTGCCCCTAACATCGCCGACACCTATATTATATCTATTAACTACTAATCTGCCGCCCCCAACATCGCCGCCACCTACCTATAATTATTAAGCCCTAATCTGCCGACCGGACATCACCGCCACTTTAATAAATGTATTAACCCCTAAACCACCGCACTCCCGCCTCGCAAACACTAGTTAAATTTTATTAACCCCTAATCTCCCGTCCCTAACATCGCCGACACCTACTTACATTTATTAACCCCTAATCTGCCACCCCAACATCGCCGCCACTATAATAAAGTTATTAACCCCTAAACCTAAGTCTAACCCTAACACCCCCCTAACTTAAATATAATTTAAATAAATCTAAATAAAATAACTACAATTAACTAAATTATTCCTATTTAAAACTAAATACTTACCTAATAGTTACATTGTAGCCATCTTAGGATTTATATTCATTTTACAGGCAATATATTTATTTTACAGGCAACTTTGTATTTATTTTAACTAGGTACAATAGTTATTAAATAATTATTAACTATTTAATAACTACCTAGCTAAAATAAATACAAAATTACCTGTAAAATAAACCCTAACCTAAGTTAAAATTACACCTAACACTACACTATAATTAAATTAATTCCCTAAATTAAATACAATTAAATAAAATTAGCTAAAGTACAAAAAAAACACTAAATTACAGAAAATAACAATATCATTAAATAAATTACCTAAAATACCTACAATTAATTACAATTAAATTAAATAAACTAAATTACAGAAAATAAAAAAGAATTACAAAAATTTTAAACTAATTACACCTAATCTAATCCCCCTAATAAAATAAAAAAGCCCCCCCCAAAATAATAAAATTTCCCTACCCTATACTAAATTGCAAATAGCCCTTAAAAGGGCCTTTTGCGTGGCATTGTCCCAAAGTAATCAGCTCTTTTACCTGTAAAAGAAAAATACAATACCCCCCAACATTAAAACCCACCACCCACATACCCCTATTCTAAAACCCACCCAATCCCCCCTTAAAAAAAAACCTAACACTACCCCATTGAAGATCTCCCTACCTTAAGCCGTCTTCACCCAGCTGGGCACAAGTGGTCATCCGATCCGGGCAGAAGTCTTCATCCGATGGGGCAGAAGAGGACATCCAGACCGGCAGAAGTCTTCATCCTATCTGGGCAGAAGAGAACATCCAGACCAGCAGAAGGCTTCATCCAAGTGGCATCTTCTATCTTCTTCGATCCGACGAGGAGCGACTCCATCTTGAAGAAATCCGGCGCGGAGCACCCTTCCAGCATGACGGACTAATGATGAATGACGGTTCCTTTAAATGACGTCATCCAAGATGGCGTCCCTCGAATTCCGATTGGCTGATAGGATTCTATCAGCCAATCGGAATTAAGGTAAGAAAAATCCGATTGGTTGAATTAATCAGCCAATCGTATTGAAGTTCAATCCGATTGGCTGATTGGATCAGCCAATAGAATTGACCTTGCATTCTATTGGCTGATCCAATCAGCCAATCGGATTGAACTTCAATCCGATTAGCTGATTAATCAACCATTTGGATTTTTCCTACCTTAATTCCAATTGGCTTATAGAATCCTATCAGCCAATCGGAATTCGAGGGACGCCATCTTGGATGACGTCATTTAAAGGAACCGTCATTCGTCGTTAGTCCGTCGTGCTGTAAGGATGCTCCGTGCCGGATGTCTTCAAGATGGAGCCGCTCCTCATCGAATGGAAGAAGAAAGAAGATGCCGCTTGGATGAAGCTTTCTGCCGGTCTGGATGTCCTCTTCTGCCCGGATAGGATGAAGACTTCTGCCGGTCTGGATGTCCTCTTCTGCCCCATCGGATAAAGACTTCTGCCCGGATCGGATGACCACTTATGCCCGGCTGGGTGAAGACGGCTCAAGGTAGGGAGATCTTCAATGGGGTAGTGTTAGGTTTTTTTAAGGGGGTATTTGGTGGGTTTTAGAATAGGGGTGTGTGGGTAATGGGTTTTAATGTTGGGGGGGTATTGTATTTTTCTTTTACAGGTAAAAGAGCTGATTACTTTGGGGCAATGCCCCGCAAAAGGCCCTTTTAAGGGCTATTTGTAATTTAGTATAGGGTAGGGAAATTTTATTATTTTGGGGGGTCTTTTTATTTTATTAGGGGGATTGGATTAGGTGTAATTAGTTTAAAATTCATGTAATTCTTTTTTTATTTTCTTTAATTTAGTGTTTTTTTTACGGTAATTTAGTTTATTGAATTTAATTGTAATTAATTGTAGGTATTTTAGGTAATTTATTTAATGATAGTGTAGTGTTAGGTGTAATTGTAACTTAGGTTAGGGTTTATTTTACAGGTAATTTTGTATTTATTTTAGCTAGGTAGTTTATTAAATAGTTAATAACTATTTAATAACTATTCTACCTAGTTAAAATAAATACAAAGTGGCCTGTAAAATAAATATAAAACTGTAACTATTAGTTATATTGTAGCTATCCTATGGTTTATTTTATCGGTACGTATTTAGTTTTAAATAGGAATAATTTATTTAATTGTAGATATTTTATTTAGATTTATTTAAATTATATTTAAGTTAGGGGGTGTTAGGGTTAGGGTTAGACTTAGGGGTTAATAACTTTATTATAGTGGCAGTGACGTTGGCGGCGGCAGATTAGGGGTTAATTAATTTAATATAGTTGCGGCGACATCGGGGGCAGATTAGGGGTTAATAACTATAATGTAGGTGTTGGCGATGTTGGGGGCAGCAGATTAGGGGTTTATAACTTTAATGTAGGTGGCGGCAGTGTCCGGAGCGGCAGATTAGGGGTTAATAGTATAATGCAGGTGGCGACGATGTCGGGGGAGGCAGATTAGGGGTTAATAAGTGTAAGATTAGGGGTGTTTAGACTCGGGGTTCATGTTAGGGTGATGTGGTGCAGACATATTTTTTATTTTCCCATAGGAAACAATGGGGCTGCGTTAGGAGCTGGACGCTGCTTTTTTGCAGGTGTTATTTTTTTTTTCAGCCAGCTCAGCCCCATTGTTTCCTATGGGGAAATCGTGCACAAGCACGTTTAGCCAGCTTACTGCTACCGTAAGCAACGATGGTATTGAGGTGAGATGTGGAGCTAAATTCTGCTCTACGCTCACCTCTTTGCGGCTAACGCCAGGTTTAAAAAAACCTGTAATACCAGCGTTGGCTTAAAGTAGCGTTAGAAAAAAAAAGCCTCATTAGCAGCGCACCCCTGTTAACGCCAAACTCGTAATCTCGCCGACTGTTTTAAGGAACAAATGTATAAAGATTCCAGAAAAGTACTTTATAATTCAAAAAACACAGATTCACATTCAATCTAACCTACCAAAATTGTACAAATTTGCATTCATGTAGTTATCAGTGGCAAGAAGGTGATTATAATGCTTGATGAACAATATTAACTTGCTTTAGACATTGATTGCAATTTGGGTTCATCTAATAGACATTACATTATTCTGGATTTGAAGAATATGATCAGAATTTAAATACAATTGCAATGTCATGGAACAGGAATGAAAAAAATGACAAGAACTAAAGAACAGTTTAAAATAAAAAAATCAACATTGCTGGTTTCTTTAAGGGACCAATAATGTATCTTTAACAGTTTAAAATTAAAGGGACATGAAACCCACATTTTTTTCTTTCATGATTTAGAAAGAGCATGCAATTTTAAACAACTTTCTAGTTTATTTCTATTATCTAATTTGTTTTATTCTCTTGATATTCTTTGCTGAAAAGCATATCTAGATAGGCTCAGTAGCTTCTGATTGGTTCTGATTGGTTCCTGCACATAGAAGCATTGTGTGATTGGCTCACCCATGTGCATTGCTTTTTCTTCAACTAATATCTAAATAATAAAGCAAAATAAATAATAGAAGTAAATTGTAATGTTGTTTAAATTTGTATTCTCTATCTGAATAATGAAAGAAAATTTTAGGGTTTAGTGTCCCTTTAAGAATGAATGGTCTTAGAGGGATATAACACACTAAATAGATTTAATGCACCTCCCTCTAATTATGGGTGCCGTCATTTTAGAACCTAGGTTTCACTACAGATATCTGAAGGAGAATTGCTTCACATGTGCAAACACATCAGCACTAGAATGCAGTAAACGATAGGTTTCAAAGTGGTGGGACCCATAAATAGAGGTAGGCAGAGAATAACCTGAATATTATGGTTAGGGTTGCCACATGTCCAGTATTCAACTGGACAGTCCAGTATTTTAGCAGGCAGTCAAGTAAAATCTTCACAAAAATACTGGACACTTAAATGTACATTTTGTTTAGTATCAATGAGTGTTAAATGTATGTCTCCTATGCCTCAATGTATTACAAATATGGAGCAGAATAAAGTGAGGGTCAGTCAAGGGAGCCAAGTCTCTTCACTATTTATATGTGTTACTGCCAATCAAAGGGTTACAACTGATTTGTATGTTACTGGAAGCCACAGACCATCATGCCCATAATAATAATAATAATAACAATAATAATTCACCTTCAGATTTTTTTGTATTTTTAGGGCAAGCCTAACTATGATTTTGTATATATATATCTTCAGTAAGGTATGCATGTATATTTCAACCGCCAAGGTGCTAACAGAAAACCATAATAATCCAGTGTGGACTTCTTCCCATAAAGTGTAACTTTTAATATAACGTTTAAAATATCATAAAGTTTCGGGCACCGGTCCGGTCCATTTATCAAATGATCCCCAGATATACGTTCAGGATAACATATATAACATTCCCCACACAAACACCCTTGATATATACATACAAATAATGATACTTAAACCAATTAACCAATCCAGCTGTCATCTTCTGCAAACCCGCCGCATCCGTGTTGCCATGACGTCATCCTGGTGTGGCACGCCTTGATTCATCAGGATACAAATGAGGGGCCGGTACAGGCTTTGACAGCTGTCAAAACATCAAAACATGCTGCGATTGTGTTTACATTGCTTCCTATAGTACACAAATATAACATTTTCACTTTTTTATCATAAAGCTGATCACCATACAATAGATCAACACACAGAGGCTATGTATCAAACTATAAAACAATTGGCTAACAAACTTATCATATAGACCTTAAGAAAAGTACAATCTAAAACATTAATATCTAAAAAAGTGATAATTAAAATACACAGTGTTTGACAATAATTTTCTTCGAGTGTCAGATGGAGTATGGTAGAAAAAACACAAAGGCAGTCAGTCCTTAACTATTTGTGACACAGTCCAGAGTCCACCACTTCAGATATTGAAAGGGATGTCCATATGGCTTCTGGATTCTGGGGGGACAGCTTAATTTCCCCTTTCACCCCTACGTGGGAATTCACATGTATCCTTTAAGTTATGGATATAGAAAAGGGATAGTTTCCAAGTGTAGTTCTACTTCCTGAGAGGCTAGTCGTAAAAAGGGCTAAAAACCATTTGAGTGTTGAGTCCTCTTGGTACCATCATATCTAACGTATGGATCCACTTTGTTTCTCTCCTCAGTAGTTATTTAGCTCTATTGCCACCCTAGGCTCTGGGGTATGTGGTTGATTAGTTCTTAAACCTGATATATTATGTTTCTTCTGACAGAAGTGGTGTGCCACCGGTTGCTCAGAGTCACTATTCTTAATGGCTTCTCTGATTGTAAATCTGTGGTTGGCCATGCGATCTCTAAAAGAGGTCACCGTCTTACCCATGTAAAATAGAGAACACAGACATATAAGGATATATATTATGTGGTCATTTGTACATGACAGTCAGTGGTTTATCTTGAGTCTCTTGTTAGAGTGCGGGTGTTGGAAAGAGGATCCTTTAAGCATGCTATTACACGTGACACAATCGCCACACTGAAAGCATCCTTTCTGGCTTGATTTTAGCCAGGTTGTTTTCTGGTAGCATCTTACAGGGTCAGTTTCCACCAATATGTCACGTAAATTACGTGCACGTCGGTATGCCATCTTTGGGGATCTGTATGCTAAAAAAGGTAAGCATTTATCCACCTTAACTAATTCACAGCGCTGCCTCATTGAGTACTCACATTTCCATAGAGCACCCTTATGTGCTAGCAGACGCAGGCTGGCAGTATAAAGGTAATTCAGCTCACCTCCTCCCAACAGCTGCACAGAGTCCAGGGACAGCTCAAACACACTCACAATGATGAACTAAACAGTAGACCCAACACATATTTGCACCTGGCAATTAGGGCCAGTTTAAAAACTGATTTATTAAAACCATATAAAATTCAAACAATACAGTGTTAAAAGCTGGTAGGTATGCACAGTCTGTACCCCCAGATATGCAATGCGTTTCTCAGCAGTTACGCTGTTTCCTCAGGCATAACAAACCCTATACTGATGCACTTATTTAAATGCTATCCTTTCCAATAAGATTCTGAGAGCTCAGGTGTAAGGAACATGTCATCTAATCACCAAAAGTCTTTAGCTGTTGTGTCAAACAGTCAGCTTCAAAACAGTGTTAGATCTAAAATATGGCTACATTATATATACAATCAATCAATCCCAACTGATTAATCCTTGTATACAAAGCTATTTCACAGATAAAATCATATGTACAAATATCCTATTGGAATAGTAATGAAAAATGCTTATGATGATACAGAATAAAATAAATAACTGCCACAACACATATGATAGATCAAAAGTAGATGACACATTTATGCTGACATTAAAAAAGTTAATTTATAGTGTATAGACAAAATAATACAATGTAACAGCTTTGTTGAATAATACAATGTAAAAATTCTGTTGAAGCTGTCAGAAGCTGCCAGAAATAACCCACAGCCTAAAAAAATATAACTAATAATAAAAAAATTTAATGTGTTGACTTCAAATGAATAATGTACAAAAATGCCTATAAGGGTGTGCATAAACTTCTATATGTGTGTGCACAAACTGCTATCACAACTCTAATTCTAATACAATATGTGTCTTACCTAAAATATCTATTGACAGTGAAAACTCTATGGAGGTGGATCTTTAATCGTGTGTGAGCTTATTGCTCACTTTAAATGAATTATATGCGTAAATGCCTATAAGTGTGTGCACAAACTGCTAAATGTGTTTGCACAAACTGCTGTTCACAATTCAAATTCTAATTCCATAAGTGTTTTTAACAAAATTCTATATTAGAAACTCCATGAGGGTGGATCTTTAATCGTGTGTGAGCTTATTGCTCACTTTAAATGAATTCTGTGAGTAAGTGCGTATAAGTGTGTGCACAAACTACTATATGTGTGTGCACAAAATGCTATTCAAAATTCTAATTTTAATTCCTTATGTGTCTATACCTAAATTATCTATTGAAGGTGAAAACTCCAAGAGGGTGAATATCTAATCATGTGTGAGCTTATTGCTCACTTCGAGGGGATTATGTACGTAAATGCCTATAAGTGTGTGCACAAACTGCTGAATGTGTGTGCATAAATTGCTATTCTAATACTAATTCCATATGTATCTATACATAAATTATCTATTGGAAGTGAAAAACTCCATGGAGGTAGATCTCTTATCGTGAGTGAACTTATTTAAAAATTATTATATATGTGAGTGCCTGTAAGTGTGTGCACAAACAACTATATGTGTGTGCACAAACTGCGATTAACAATTCTAGTTCTAATTCTGTGTGTGTATTTACCTGAATTATCTATTAGCAGTGAGAACTCCAGGGAGGTAGATCTTTTAATTGTGTGTGAGCTCACTTGATGGTAATAATGTACGTAAGTGCCTATAGGTGTGTGCACAAACTGCTATTCGCAATTCTAATTCCATGTTTGTCTTTTGAAGTGTAAACCCCCTGGGGGTGGATCTCTGATCATGTGTGAGCTTATTGCTCATGAAATGTAAAAATTTGTATATGATGATATAAGTTGTCATATGTATTTAAATGCACATGGCAATCAAAAAGCAGCTGAATCAATTACTTCATTTAACCCTGTGGGAAAGAGAGACTGAAACTGAAAGATCCAATAGGTTTCTCTCTGACGTAGCCTGGTGTACCTATTATATTTTTGGACTAAGGGGATTACTTCAAGGGGTGTGATGGAAAAGCTAAACACTGTGTTTAAGGGAGCTTTTTTTGATGTTACGAAGATGTTCACTCCATCTGGTCCTGATCCTCCTACAGGTGTGCGCTCCAGATACTGTACACCACATACACATGTTAAGACATAAACCACAAATGTAGCATCACAAGTGATGTTTTGTTTGATAGTGAATGTCCCCCAGTTGTAAATGAAGTAATTTCTGTCTTCCCATGTGTAATATGTGAACACATCAGACATCTCACCTTTCTGCATCTAAATGTACCTGGCTGATGATTATTGGTGAGGTGACTAGGAATTCTTTTTGAGGAAGACATTTTATTAGGTGACCACTTGTGTCTTTTGGAAATCACTACCTTACTGGGTGCCAACTTTTGTTTCAGTGTAGGTGCTCACCTATATACCATTTTCTGATTTTTAGACAATCATTTTTAAAATACTGATCTTTAAGCAGAATCGGCCAATGTCTATGTATGGCTTGCCTTATTTTCCTATGATAGGAATTGAATTGTGTAATGAATAATGGGGTTGATGTAACACTGGTATTCATCTGTGAATCATCCCCAATGTCCTTGACTTGTAGTATGCTGACCCTATTCACATTTTTGGCTCTCTCATAGTCGTCCATAATCAAACTTGTGGGGTATCCCTTGTCCTTGAAATGAACTAATAAAATATTAGATTGTTCACTATATTTATCAAGGGTACTACAATTGTGGCGTATTCGCATAAACTGACTATAGGTCATGTTGGTTTTCCACCCCTTTAGATGATTAAAATGTAAAAATATGTTACTGTCTACATATTTTAAAAAGTAGAAGACGCAACATTCCCACTCTCATCCCAATCGAGAATTACATCTAGAAATTAAATCTTATTAGGTTGTAGGTTATAAGTAAAGGGAAGTCACATGGAGTTAGTATTCAAACTTTCCATAAAATGACTGGCTTCTTCAACAGAACCCTTCCATATTAAAATAAGGTCATCAATATAACGGCCAGAGGATACCAGGTTGCCCCTCCAGTTAGCATTGTATATATAAGTCTCTTAAAAAAAAGAGATTTGCAAATCTGGGGGCAAACCTGGTACCCATGGTTTCCCTTTAACCTGTAAATAAAATTTGTCCAAAAATTGGAAATAGTTATAAGACAATATAAAAGATATGGATGCCAAAATTAACTCATGTTGTGCTGTAGGTAAATATTAATCTTCTTCCAAAAATCTGCCAATGGCTTGTAGACCTAGTTCATGATCTATAGTAGAGTAGAGTGCTCCTACATCACAGGATAACCAGTAGTAGTCATCCATTCTCTTAACCTCTGATAATTTATTAAGGCGGTCTGTAGCATCTTTTAAATACGATAGTAAGGTCTTTACATAACCCTGTAAGAAGAAATCTATGTACTCTGATAGTTTATCAGTGAGGCTTTTAATGCCCGTAATTTTTGGGCCTGCCAGGGGGATTTTTTTTATTTTTTTGGATCTTGGGCAGGTGGTAATAGTAAGGCGTGTTGGGGTGGTCAGGAGTCAGATAGTTTCTTTCTTTTTTATTTAAAATTCCTCTAGATAGACCCTGTTCCAATAGAAGACATCATCTGACGCATTTCAGGCCGTTCTGGCACATTTTCAAAGATCTAAATAAAGGTATGTTTCACTTATCATCTTCCTAGCAGCTTAGTATATATATATATATATATATATATATATATATATATATACACATTTATTTTCTTTACTTTCTTTAAGCAGACAATTAGTAATTTTAAATCTTTAAACAACCAAAAGCTTAGATTATAGCATCAGTGTCCTGTGCCATAAAATCATAAAGCCATCTTGTTTTGCCTTCTCTTCTAGTTGAGCAAAAAGTAAAACCTGAAATTATAAGCAGTGTTCCTAATGCAAACAGTTCTGACACAAGATATCAAAAACTTGGGGCAAAATAAGTAAATAAATAAAAAATAAAAAATCCATATAAACAAGTTGCAAGAAATCACATTTAATTACTTGTACAGGAATAGCTTAAGGTATCTTATACTTCGATCATAAACTGGTTGCAATTAGTTGTGACCTAATGATATGTACATGCAAACCCCTTTCTCATCAACCTTGAGCTGATGTTAAGGGGACACTGTACTTTATTTATTTATTTATTTAGAATGTTTTGCTTTTTAATGTATTCCTAGTAACTTGTTATACCAGCTGGATAATATTACGTATATAGGAAGTTGTTACTTTAGTCTTATTCTTGCATTTGAAATAGCTGGTTTTGCTCATTAAACCCAATACCCATAATAAAAATTTCAGTTCCTAAGTATTTTGCTTTGTGTGTAAAGAAAGAGAGATAAGAGATAGAGGTCTGCTCTAATGGATTTTTTATTTTTAAAATACAAAAATAAACATAAAGTCAGATCAAAAGAGTCTCTGAGCACTTATTATTATTATAGTTTATTTGTAATACAAATTTTGTAGCCCTGGAATTAACGAAAAATAGCTTGTGATCGACGTGTGGTGAGTAATTCATGTAATATAATATAAGTCTAAAATATACTGTATATTTATATAAGGTGTTTTGCTAGGAACAATGTTCACTGCTCAAGCATTGTATTTCATTTTTACTGTGCTTTTAAAGGGACATAAAAGTGCAAAAATTAAAATTATACATATATTACAGCATTTTATTATTAAACTACTGCTTGTTTATAACCCCAGTTTTTCATTAGATGGACAAAGCTCCCAGCTAGGGAACTTACCCACCTTCCTTCACAATGAGCAGGCAGCAGATTGTTGTGCAAGTCTTTTCTTGTGCAGTTCCAAACCCTGCTCTCATTTGTTCTGGTAATTTTTCTGTTCAACTTCTGAGGTGGCAGAGAGGTAATAAGAATCAGCAATTGTTTGATCAATGCTTCTTTACTTGTGGTAAGCAGACTGGCATGTGTGAATGAATACCACAAGGGCTTTAAAGCAGTCTCTGCTGCTTAATAAATGGCGTTAAACACATAGTTACAGTCAGAATCAGAGCAGCAACACACTACTGAAAAAAAAATATATCAGCAGTGTCCTTTAATCCAGAATGAATGTAATCCAGACATGTATGCGTGTACAGTAGAGAAGACATGTAAAAAACTAAAATATTAATTAATTTGCGTATTTTACATGAATGATGTCTAACCCATTTGGACGGCCACCTTACCCTGTACACCTTCCTTCACACAGCACTTCTAGGGATGTAAGAGTGAAGGCCTAGCCACTGTCATTGAGATCTGTGCTCCTACCACCCTAGGAGTGCCTTTCGAAATTCAGGGTATTGTGGCATGCACAACATGGTTAAATTAATACCTATTATATGTTTTTCCTTATCATATAATTTAAATATTTAGGGCTAGATTACAGGTGGAGCTCTAATTTAACAGGCAAATTTGCCCATTTATGGGTATGCGATAAATAACCAGATCAGATCTCTGGCTAAATTTCTAAAAGTGCCCCAATTGGCCCCAAAATAAAGTATACTTTAGTTTTTAATTTAAAAAAAATTAGCGTTTTATTAAAATAAAAAACAACTGTACTGAGCAATTTGTGGGGGCTAAGTAGTTTGGGGTATTAGAAAATATATATGTATATGCTTATATACGTATATATGTATGTGTTAAAATGTGTATATATATATATATATATACGTATATAGTCATATAATATTTATATTTGCTGCCCATCATTGCGCAACTTACCCCCCTCTCTGCGCTAGTTCTCATACTGTGTCTGATGGCATGACAACAAGGCTCCAATTGGAGTCTATGAAATTGATGAGCTCTCGTGAGCACTAAGCTTCCATGCAATGCATGCGCTGGTATTACTAAGTTGAGCGCAAATATCGCTTTCGCACTGACTACGCTAATTCTTTAATTTTTCTATTTGGCTACATTATAATTAAAGTGAGCTAGGGTTAAATTATAATTAAAGTGTCTTATAATGCTAGGGCTAACATTATATCTTACGTTGTTAAGGGGCCAGGTCTATGTATATCTTTCAGAGAATATAAAGATGGCTGGCATGTGCTGTGGTCAGACTATTTTATGGTTATTGTACATAGCATCACATACCTATCATTTGCTGGGATTTATGCTTAGAGCCAGACAGGAGACTTTCATATAGTCCAAGTATCACATTAAAAAGCCCTGGGCAATGTTGTCAGAACAAGATGCTGTAAAGTGAGGTTTTGTATCGGTAAATTACACAGAGCAAGAATAGGTCAGTTGATGTGATGCAGAGTGACAAGTTGTCTGAAGCCTAATTCATCATGAAACTTGCAGCAAAGCAAAGGTCTTAGATCATACAGGGTGGAAAGAAACTGTTTAAAATAAAAACAATAGCAGTTCTTAAAGTTGTTTTTTTAACCCCTTAATGACCACAGCACTTTTCCATTTTCTGTCCGTTTGGGACCAAGGCTATTTTTACATTTTTGCGGTGTTTGTGTTTAGCTGTAATTTTCCTCTTACTCATTTACCGTACCCACACATATTATATACCGTTTTTCTCGCCATTAAATGGACTTTCTAAAGATACCATTATTTTCATCATATCTTATAATTTACTATAAAAAAAATATAAAATATGAGGAAAAATTGAAAAAAAATACACTTTTTCTAACTTTGACCCCCAAAATCTGTTACACATCTACAACCACCAAAAAACACCCATGCTAAATAGTTTCTAAATTTTGTCCTGAGTTTAGAAATACCCAATGTTTACATGTTCTTTACTTTTTTTGCAAGTTATAGGGCAATAAATACAAATAGCACTTTGCTATTTCCAAACCATTTTTTTTCAAAATTAGCGCTAGTTACATTAGAACACTAATATCTTTCAAGAATCTCTGAATATCTATTGACATATATATATTTTTTTTTAGTAGACATCCCAAAGTATTGATCTAGGCCCATTTTTGTATATTTCATGCCACCATTTCACCGCCAAATGCGATCAAATAAAAAAAATTGTTCACTTTTTCACAAATTTTTTCACAAACTTTAGGTTTCTCACTGAAATTATTTACAAACAGCTTGTGCAATTATGGCACAAATGGTTGTAAATTGTTCTCTGGGATCCCCTTTGTTCAGAAATAGCAGACTTATATGGCTTTGGTGTTGCTTTTTGGTAATTAGAATGCCAAAAAATGCCACTGCGCACCACACGTGTATTATGCCCAGCAGTGAAGGGGTTAATTAGGGAGCATGTAGGGAGCTTTTTGGGGTAATTTTAGCTTTAGTGTAGTGTAGTAGACAACCCCAAGTATTGATCTAGGCCCATTTTGGTATATTTCATGCCACCATTTCACCGCCAAATGCGATCAAATTAAAAAAAACGTAACATTTTTCACAATTTTAGGTTTCTCACTGAAATCATTTACAAACAGCTTGTGCAGTTATGGCACAAATGGTTGTAAATGCTTCTCTGGGATCCCCTTTGTTCAGAAATAGCAGACATATATGGCTTTGGCGTTGCTTTTTGGTATTTAGAAGGCCGCTAAATGCCGCTGCGCATCACACGTGTATTATAGCTAGCAGTGAAGGGGTTAATTAGGTAGCTTGTAGGGACCTTGCAGGGTTAATATCACATTTAGAGTAGAGCTCAGCCTCCCACCTGAAACATCAGACCCCCTGATCCCTCCCAAACAGCTCTCTTCCCTCCCCCACCCCACAATTGTCCCCGCCATCTTAAGTACTGGCAGAAAGTCTGCCAGTACTAAAATAAAAGCTATATTTGGTTTTTTTGTGTGTTTTTAAAAAGGCATATTTACATATGCTGCTGTGTACTATCCCCCCTTAGCCCCTAACCTCACTGATCCCCCCCAAACAGCTCTATAACCCTCCCACTCTAACTTAATCTGCGCCATCTTGGGTACTGGCAGCTGTCTGCCAGTACCCAGTTTAGAAGAAAAACATGCTTTTTTTTAATTTTTACTAATTTTTTCTGTAGTGTAGCTTCCCCCCACACCAAACCAACCGCCCACCCCTCCACGATCTCTTTTTGTGCTTTTGCACAAACAAGATTTGGGCATTTCTTATTAAATATATTTGCCGTAGTGTAGCGGTTCCCACCCGCTCCCGCCCGTGCACGCGCCCGCCCGCCACCCTCCATGCACGCGCGCGCATCCGCGCGCGCCCCCTAACGTTCCTGCCCCCGATCCCGCCCCCCTTGACTTCACAGCACACACCGATGGCCGCCCACCCGCCTCCCAAGCCGGCTCCCACCCACCAACGATACCGGCCATCGATGTCCGGTGCAGAGAGGGCCACAGAGTGGCTCTCTCTGCACCGGAAGGCCATGTAAGGTTATTGCAGGATGCCTCCATATCGAGGCATCACTGCAATAACCGGAAAGCAGCTGGAAGCGATCAGGATCGCTTCCAGCTGCTTTCCACACAGAGGACGTGCAGGGTACGTCCTCAGGCATTAACTGCCTTTTTTTTGAGGACGTACCCTGCACGTCCTCGGTCATTAAGGGGTTAAATAATGTTATATAAATTAGCAGATGATGAGCCAATTTTGTGAGTGGTCCAGCAGTGAAACCGTTAATTAGAGCAATTAGCAAACACTACAATGCAGACTGCAAGGTGTGGCTCCCTTATTAACAGTTTAACTGCCAGGAACACTGGCGTTAACCATTATAGTTTATTCATCTGTGCAGATATTTATATAACTTGTTACCTTTAATACTTTTGCTGTAACACTGTTTCATGAAGGTAATTCTTCCCACACTAAAGGGACATAAAACATATTGAGATTGAAATATATATATTTTTTTCATTATGGGTAGTAAAGCAATTGTGGGATTTCAAATTTTGAGAATTGGAAATGCACACTTCAGATTGCCTTCCTCTGCTACTTATTTGTCCTGAATTGACTTATGTGTGTGGGGGAGGGGGCAGAATAAGCTACAAAAAAATTACAAGTCTTGTCTACTCCAATAACAGGTTCAGGTTGCATCCTACAAATACAGCAAATGGTAGAGGAGTTTGCAGTTGCAGCAAGCAATGTGTTATATTTATACTTAACTAGCATGCTAAATGATTAATGGACTACAGAAAAGTATTGTAATAACAAACCTAGATTACGAGTCTTGCGTTAGCCTTAAAAAGCAGCATTGAGGGGTCTAGTTACATTTTATTAACCCCTAATCTGCTGGCCCTAACATCGCCAACACCTACCAACATTTATTAACCCCTGATCTGCCGCCCCCAACATCGCCGCTACTATGTTAAATGTATTAACCCCTAAATCTAAATCTAACCCTAACCCTAACACCCCCCCCAATTTAAATATATTTTAAAAAAATATAAATAAAATTAATACAATTAATTAAATTATTCCTATTTAAAACTAAATACTTACCTGTAAAATAAACCCTAAGATAGCTACAATATAACTAATAGTTACATTGTAACTAGCTTAGAGTTTTTTTTATTTTACAGGCAACTTTGTATTTATTTTAACTAGGTACAATAGTTATTAAATAGTTATTAACTATTTAATAACTACCTAGTTAAAATAAGTGCAAATTTACCTGTAAATAAACCCTAACCTAAGTTACAATTACACCTAACACTACACTATAATTAAATTAATTACCTAAACTAACTACAATTAATTACAATAAAATAAAATAAAATAAATTACGAAACCCCCCCCCACTAAATTACAGAAAATAAAAAAGAAATTACACATTTTTAAACTAATTACACCTAATCTAATCCCCCTAAAAAAAAAGCCCCCCAAAATAAAAAAATTCCCTACCCTATACTAAATTACAAATAGCCCTTAAAAGGGCCTTTTGTGGGACATTGCCCCAAAGTAATCAGCTCTTTTACCTGTAAAAAAAAATACAATACCCCCCCAACATTAAAACCCACCAGCCACACACCCAACCCTACTCTAAAACCCACCCAATCTCCCCTTAATAAAACCTAACACTATCCCCTTGAAGATCACCCTACCTTGAGATGTCTTCACCCAGCTGGGCAAAAGTGGACCTCCAGAGGGGCAGAAGTCTTTATCCGATCCGGCCAGAAGAGGACATCCAGACCGGCAGAAGTCTTCATCCAGGCGGTATCTTCTATCTTCTTCCATCCGGAGCAGAGCGGGTCCATCTTGAAGACATCTGACACGGAGCATCCTCCTCCATCCGATGGCGACTGAAGAATGAAGGTTCCTTTAAGTGACTTCATCCAAGATGGCGTCCCTTCAATTCCGATTGGCTGATAGAATCCAATCAGCCAATCGGAATTAAGGTAGGAAAAATCCTATTGGCTGATGAAATCAGCCAATAGAATGGAGCTCACATTCTATTGGCTGATTTGAACAGCCAATAGAATGCAAGCTCAAACCTATTGGCTGATTGGATCAGCCAATAGGATTGAACTTCAATTCTATTGGCTGATCCAATCAGCCAATAGGATTTTTCCTACCTTAATTCCGATTGGCTGATTCTATCAGCCAATCAGAATTGAAGGGACACCATCTTGGATGACGTCACTTAAAGGAACCTTCATTCTTCAGTCGCCGTCGGATGGAAGAGGATGCTCCGCGTTGGATGTCTTCAAGATGGACCCGCTCCGCTCCGGATGGAAGAAGATAGAAGATGACGTCTGGATGAAGACTTCTGCCGGTCTGGATGTCCTCTTCTAGCCGGATCGGATGAAGACTTCTGCCCCTCTGGAGGTCCATTTGTGCCCGGCTGTGTGAAGACATCTCAAGGTAGGGTGATCTTCAAGGGTTAGTGTTAGGTTTTATTAAGGGGGGGATCGGGTGGGTTTTAGAGTAGGGTTGGGTGTGTGGGTGGTGGGTTTTAATGTTGGGGGCAATTGTATTTTTTTTACAGGTAAAAGAGCCGATTACTTTGGGGCAATGCCCCGCAAAAGACCCTTTTAAGGGCTATTTGTAATTTAGTATAGGGTAGGGAATTTTTTTTATTTTCGGGGGCTTTCTTTATTTGATTAGGGGGATTAGATTAGGTGTAATTAGTTTAAAAATTTGTAATTTCTTTTTTATTTTCTGAAATTTTGTGTTTTTTCCCCCCGTAATTTAGTTTATTTAATTTAATTGTAATTAATTGTAGTTAGTTTAGGTAATTAATTTAATTATAGTGTAGTGTTAGGTGTAATTGTAACTTAGGTTAGGGTTTATTTTACAGGTAAATTTGTACTTATTTTAACTAGGTAGTTATTAATAGTTAATAACTATTTAATAACTATTCTACCTAGTTAAAATAAATACAAAGTTGCCTGTAAAATAAAAATAAACCCTAAGATGGCTACAACGTAACTATTAGTTATATTGTAGCTAGCTTAGGGTTTATTTTACAGGTAAGTATTTAGTTTTAAATAGGAATAAGTTAGTTAATTATAGTACATTTATTTAGATGTATTTAAATTATATTTAAGTTAGGGGGGGTGTTAGGGTTAGACTTAGGTTTAGGGGTTAATACATTTATTATAGTGGCGGCGACGTTGGCGGCGGCAGATTAGTGGTTAATAAATTTAATATAGTTGCGGTGACATTGGGGGGGGCAGATTAGGGGTTAATAAATAAAATGTAGGGTTTGACGATGTTGGGGGCATCAGATTAGGGGTTCATAAGTATAATGTAGGTGGCGGTGGTGTCCAGAGCGGCAGATTAGGGGTTAATAATATAATGTAGGTGGCGACGATGTCGGGGGCGGCAGATTAGGGGTTAATAAGTGTAAAATTAGGGGTGTTTAGACTTGGGGTTCATGTTAGGGTGTTAGATGTAAACATAACTTTTATTTCCCATAGGAAACAATGGGGCTGCGTTAGGAGCTGAACGCTGCTTTTTTTGCCAGCCCCATTGTTTCCTATGGGGAAATCGTGCACAAGCATGTTTTACCTGCTTACCGCTAACGTAAGCAGCGCTGGTATTGAAGTGAGATGTGGAGCTAAATTTTGCTCAACGCTCACTTTTCTGAGGCTAACACCAGCTTGCAGAAAACTCGTAATACCAGTGTTGTCTTAAGTGAGCGGTGAGAAAAAAAGGAGCGTTAGCACCGCACACTACCGACAAAAACTCGTAATCTAGCCAAAAGTGTTTTATGTCTCTTTAAGCTCATGGCAGCTTGGATGCTACCCAAATAAATAGCACACTAACTGGAATTACTAATAATTTAAAGGGAACATCAAGTCAAAATTAAATTTTTATGATTCAGATAGGGCATGCAATTTTAAACAACTTTCCAATGTACTTTTATCATCAAATTTGCTTTATATTTATTGGTATTCTTTGCTTGAAAGCTAAACCTAGGTAGGCTCATATGTTTATTTAAAGTCCTTTAAGGCCACCTCTTTTGACAGTTATTTGCAGCTAGACAGTGATAATTCATGTGTGTCATATTGATAACATTTTGCTCACTCCCGTGAAGTTATTTAAAGTAGCCACCGATCAGCAAGCGCTACTCAGCATGCTGAACCAAAAATGGTCCAGCACCTAAGCTTACATTTTTCAAATAAAGATTCCAACAGAATGAAGAAAAATTGATAAAAAGAGTAAAGTTCATTAAAATTGCATGCTCTCTCTGAATAATGAAAGAAAACATTTGCGTTTAATATCCCTTTAGCTCCTTAAAGGGACACTGAACACAAAATGTGTCTTTTGTCATTCAGATAGAGCATGCAATATTAATAAACTTTCTCATTTACTCCTATAATCAAATTGTCTTCATTCTCTTGGTATCTTTATTTGAAATGCAAGAATGTAAGTTTAGATGCCGGCCCATGTTTGGGGAACAACCTGTGTTGTTCTTGCTGATTGGTGGATACATTCACCCACCAATAAACAAGTGCTTTCAATGGTTCTGAACCAGAAAATAGCTTAGTTGCCTTATTTTTCAAAGAAAGAAAGCAAGAGAATGAGGACAAATTGATAATAGGAGTAAATTAGAAAGTTGCTTAAAATATCACGAAAGAACAAATTTGGGTTCAGTGTCCCTTTAAGAAATATTAATGTAGGTTTAAAGTGGAATAATGTAAACTGGGTGAAAAATAGAAGCAGATTACACCACACACTAGTCAAGGTTTTAAAATGACTGTATATATTTTCCAAGTGTTTGCATTTTCTTGTAGAAGACCAAAAACTAGTAAATAAGCATCAATTACAAAATCACATGTGGCATTATTAATGTTGTTATATATACTGATGAGAGTTTACATTATCATCAGAAAAAAGCATAATTAAGATTATCTATATGCAGCAAGAGTTGCCTGACATACTAGCTCATCAGTTTTAAAGTAATGATATAGCAAAAGCACCTTGCTAAGGTTAAAGGATAAATTTGTATTCAAAGAGCATGAAAAAGCAATCAGACATCCTTAGGTCATTTGGATTTTATATCATGCTGTGCTACTAGTAGCGGATGTATTGAGTGATGCAGAGACCAGGTGGGTAATCTGTTATGGAAAGGGATATGTGTAAAAGGCAGGCAGCAAGCTATGGCATTTTTGGGTATCTGCAGACTAGGTATTTCTACCTAGGATACTACAGCAATAACATTTCCAAGGACAACTTGCCAATGCAGAGCTTCATGGTACTTTACCCATATGCAAAAATTTGTATTTGCTTTGATACATTTTTATACAAAGAGAGAAGTGCTCTACCAGCAATAAACAACAGTTAAGTAGCTTGTTCTATGGTGAGTTACCACCTAAGAGCAGCCTCTTTTAGCCCAGTTATGCTTTTCACAGAGGAAAACTTTCCTGAAGTATATCAGTCTGATCCCGCCAAGTAAGATCAGCCCAGCCCTGAAATACCAGGCAATTCTCCTCTGAACAAGGAACATGACCCCAGACAATTGTTTTGATCTTCTGTGGGCCTCGTCAGTGAGGTACAACCATATTCCTCTAAGCCTACTGGGCAAGGAGTCCCCATCTGGTTTCCCCCAACACCTGTAGGGAGACCTCCCCAGGGTCATTATACAAATTCATACAAAGAGAGAAGCACTCTACCAAGAACGAACAACAGCTCAACAGCTAGTTCTATGGCGATTTACCACCTAGGAGAAGCCTCTTTGAGCCCAATTGTGCTTTTTACAGAGGAACACTTTCCTGAAGTATATCAATCTGATTCCGCCAAGTAAGGTCAGTCCAGCCACAAAATACCAGGCAATTGTCCTTTGAACAAGAAACATGACAACCCCAGATGATCATTCAGTCTTCTGTGTGCCTCGTCAGGGATTTACAACCATGTTCCTCTAAGCACACGGGGCTGCTCCTAGGTAGTATTTGATCATAGAAAAAGCTACTGAGCTGTTGTACATTCCTGGTATAGCACTTCTCTCCTTGTATGCAGGGTGATGTGAGAAACCAGAAGTGGACTCCTTGTCCAGTCTTCAATCACAGTCCTTTAAAAATACTTATCTAATGATTTAACTCCATATATTTTAATGGTGATTTTCTGTTGATAATTAACTAATTATTGAGGAAATATAAATGTAGCTTCATAATTACTATAAGAATGATTAGTTTCCTACTGTTATACTAAAGACTAATGCATTGCATAAGGTGGTACTTTCAGTCACGCTTGTGACAGATTACTTATTGAATCATTTTCATATATATATAATAAAGATTGATTAGAAACAAAACTCATCAATGTTTCATTATAAATTAATAAAAAAACACCAGAAGGAGAATTTGCATCTATTAGGCACCTCCACTCTTGGTATAAGGTTACCTTTGTTTTCTAAGGCTGAAAAAGTTAATGGTATGTAATGGTGGCACTTTCCTTTTTAAGGGTTTCAATGAGACTTCAGCTTGTGTGTGAACTCGAGGAAAAGAAATCTTACAATATAGATATACCTTCAGACAACAAAGGAAACTAAAGGGAAGATATTCACGAGAGATCTTCTATAATAAGTGTTTATTCCTTAACAAGTATTTCAAACAAAAAGCTTCTACTCAAACAGTGTATTAAAATCTAAACTATTATTCAGCACCAATGCTTATAAAAAGTTCAATGAGTATTTTTGATGCCTTTCTCAAGAGCAAATTACTCTCCAAAAAAGCTGAATTCAGATTTAAATCCTGTTTAAGAAGATGACAGTAAAACTGACAATCATGCTCATGTGAAATAGAAACAAACATTTACAGAATGATCTACACTCCATTTCTAGATATTGCGGCAGAGATTTCTATTTTCTTGCTTTTCCTGCAGATCCCATAAGCTGTATAGGATAACACAAATTAAATACATACACAACTTTGTGTCCTGCCCACTGCAGTCAGACTATACAATATTGATGTTTAGAGCTATAAAGAATATAAAACATGTATACAAAAACACCTCTAAAATGTCATCATTGACCATTTCAGAGTGTCGTGCACAAGCACATCATAATAAAAAAAATCTTGGTATAGTTGCAAATATGCCAGGAAGGCCATTTTGGGACTATATAAAGTATCTTTAGTTTTATTGAATTTGATAACTGAAAAATGGTATTGAAAACTTTTTGAAAATTATTGAGAAATGAGTTTGGAATCTATGAAAAATTTTTGGTTCAATGTTTAAAATAGTTTTTTTTTTCTGTTGAGCTGAAGCCTCGTTCATGCTCTGAGAAGCAGCCAAAAACCTGTAATTGTAATCACGTTAAACAAATGCCCCTTTTTTTCTGATAAATTTGCTTTAACCTCACAATATTTAAATACTCATACATGTTAACATTACCTTGGGAAAAAAAAAATGATGCCGCTTGTAGAATCAGGCATATGGTCAAAATGGCCTGGTGAGTTTTTCTATTATTAATACAAATTAAAGAAGGATATTTGCGTTGATTCCAATCTTTCTGATCACGTTTAGTAGCTCTAGATATGCCTTTTTTCAGCAATCACAATCCAAATAATAACACCAATTCTGAACTAGAATGAGAGTGTAACGGATATGAGTGGAAATCAGAAAATTAAGTGGGTCCATGCATCGACAACATGAACATCAGTGATCACAATCCATTCAACCACAATTTTGCACTATATATCAACAACAAAATGAACACATTGAGTTCAACAATTCAAGAGTGTTGATAAAGTGCAAAAATGGCCTTTAGACATGTTTTAGAGTATTCCATGATGATTCGGAATAATTATATTATCTTGCACATGTGCAATACACTCTAACACTGGCACAGGTACGATTTTATAAGTATATATACATATATTGTCTAATTTCATTAAACCTGGTCGGTTTTACGATATGAGAACTGTTAAAATCCTGATTTCAAAGATGTTTTAAGTTGCAGCCACATTCTTTTTATGGAAATTATTTTCCTGCACTGTTCTTATTGATTTGTGTCAATGAATAAAAAATAAAAATAATTTTAAAATATTAAAGGTTAAAAATGAATAACAGAAAAAATGCCCAGTTTACCCTCCGTGCCTGTATAGAAATGTCATTTAAATTGTTATCAGAAGCACTACTTTTTCCGATTGCAAAACACAAACATAAACTCCATTTACCCTGCTCTGTTTTTCAATGATTGACATCCATTATTGCTAGTTTAGAGTGCTGTTGTGGGGAAATTAAAGATTGAACCTCATGGCATTTATTCAGTTTGACTATTTTTAACTTGGACAAATTGTGATCACTTTGTTAACGGAAAAAAAAAAGGTTCACTTTTTCAGATATCGAAAAAATAATCAGAAAGTTTAGAATCAACACCATTGAGTTTAATGTCTCTATTTGCTGTTATGTGTAAATAAAAGTTACGTGTTGTTGGAGATGTGAAGGGAAAAAATGTTTGTGAAAAGGCTGCAAAATAGTGAAAGAAAAGAGTGAAAATGTTACATAGAATGTTGTGAATGGTTGAGATTTGGGCAGAATTTTGAGGTGAAATATGAGAGATGAGGAAATATGACAAAAGATTGTTTTTTGGGGGGGGGATCAGTAACAAACATTTGGCAGATGTACTCTGAGGAAATGGGAAACCATATTATTTATGTTATTTCTTTTCTGACACTTGAAGCCAGGCACTTTTTTGGCTTTTGGAGAATTGCCTTTAAACCAGTAGACATAGATTATTTTTTAAAGTGAACACATTCCTTTAATGTCACCATATCACTTTACCTGTTTGTATTTGAGAGATCATAACTCTCAATAAACACCATAAAAGATTTATGATTAGGTTTATTTAAATTTCCAGGGCATGGTCTTGATTGACTTTAAGTCTTTGGGGCACTGGTTGAGAGCTGTACACTAATTTCTTATCAGCAATCAATATTTGTTATTTACTTTTAGCGTAAAATATTGTGTGTAAACTACAAGAAAAAATGATGAATGTGGCAACTATTGATTGTTGCAGAAAGCAAATTTGTCAAATGTTCTTTAAAAACAGAATGTAATTTTCATTCTTCCCTTGTCCAACAGAAATGATTCATTGCAGAAACTATGTGAATGCAGCATTTCTTGACTCTGTTCATCCATAATAATCCTTAACGTGCATTTATTTGGAATCATTATGTAATGCTGAGTGATAATATAAAGGGGAGTAATCAATAGAAGAGGGTGGTGACCCATATCAGGGATTCTCATTTAAACCATTTTAACTATTAAGCTTTCAACATACATTACAGGTCTTACATCTAGAGGTTATATAGGAAGCTACGCATTGACATGAAATAACACGTCTCACATGATGACCTCTCCTCTCAGATATGTGATTATATGGTTAAATATCAAATAAAAACTTTGAGGCAAATATTTTACATGTCAGCCCTAAAGCTCTATTTTCTACTCCACTTACCACTGTAGGCTGTAGAGAGATTGATGCTTTTGATACAACTTAAAACAACACTACTAAGTGCAACACCTTGGCATAATCATCAGTATTATGACTTTAGGGTAGGGATTTGGTTAATTCTGGATTATGATTTGACAAATGGTTGCTGGGAAATATACTTGGAAGTTGAGGTCATAGGAGCATCTATAAGAATATTTACATTATAAAGCATGTAAAAATCTCCCTTTTATCAAAGCCTTTTGGGTCTTGTATAAGTGTACTTTGCTGCCAATTATGGGCCATATTACAAGTGAAAGGGTACTTAGCACTCCCACTCGAGCAATAAAAAAAATATACATATAAATACGTTAGAGCCCTTTTTTATAGTTTTAAATGTGTTTATGTTGAGTTTTATGCAACTTGGTATTAACTCACTACCCTTTACGCAAGTTCCTCAGTTGAGCTAGCCTGACGAGTGCAAATCACAATTGTGCTAGAGTAAACGCGTTTACTTTCAACTTGTAATACGTGTGCTATTTCCAATGTGCTCAAAAAGCTTGCAAAGTATAGTTTTTTAAATAATACATTTTATTAATCAGATATTTTATTAGTATTTAATGCTTTGATAATCTGTGATTTTAGAGAAAAAGTATTTTTTTGTGATGTATAAGATTTTTTTTGGGGGGGATAAGATAAGGTGTCATAAGAGCTTGATTTCTGAACGGTGGGTAACGTATAACATTTTTTGAACAAGAAATCATTTCAGTGTGAAACTTTACACACACTGTCCATTTTACTACACTTTTTCTGAATGCAAAACGTAGTTCAGTCTAAGGGTTCAATTTATCAAGCTCCATACGGAGCTTGATGCCCCGTGTTTATAAAGACCGCTGCTCCATAACATGTCCGCCTGCTCTGAGGCAACGGACAGAAATCAACCGGATCGAATACGATCGGGTTGATTGACACCCCCTGCTAGCAGCCTATTGGGCGTGAATCTGCATGGGGCGGCATTGCACAGCAAACTACTGGTGCAATGATAGATGCCGACAGCGTATGCTGTCGGAATTTATCGATATGCGGCAGACATGATACGCTACATCGAATCATGTCCATCCGCACAATAATAAATAGACCCCTATGTGAAGAATTTGGTCCTACAGCCAAATAAATTTATGACTTAGAGAGAGACAACTTTACTTTTGATTACATCAGGTAAATATAGGTTTAATAAAATATACTTTGCTAAAAACACTCAGGGCCAGATTACTAGTGGTGTGCTGTTAGGAGCAAGCAAAAAGGGGTTTATCGAGTCTGTGTGCATTGGGTGTACAAGTTTAAAGTAAATGTGATCACTTAAGCTTGTCGGGATAGTGCATTCTCAGAGCTCTAGTTAACGGTTTTGTGAAACACAAAAGTGTCACAAAACACATAAAAAATTATAACGTACAGTTACACTCATAATAACACTAATAAAAATGATTATAAAACATATTGCACAAAAAAAGGTAAAAGGGCTCAAAGATATGAGGTCTCCGGTGATAGAAAAAAAGGCATGCAAAGGGCTTTAACATAGAGATGCATACATATACATATGTATATGTTTGTATATATATATATATATATATATATATATATATATACATACATGTTTATATGTGTGTATATACTGTATGTATTTGTGTATTTACAGACATATATACACATATAAACACATAAATACATATGTATACATATATAGAAATATACTGTATATATAAGTCCATTGGAGCCCTTTACAGTCAAGTAGATGAAAACATGTGAAATCATATTTATGCAATAATCATATTTAATTAAGTGTTATACTCTGTATTTACTGTAAAGATTTCACATTCCAATGATCTTCACATAGCAGAATATGTTTTATGTATTTTTAAACATATATAACTATATATATATATATATATATATATATATATATATAAAGTAAAGGAGAACTGGATCCAACGGACGGCCTCCGTTGTTGAATGCGATCCAAGAACAGCCGGCACACAGGAAATTTTTCAAACTCCGATTTATTCAGAAAAAAGAGAAACCAGACGTTTCGGCTCTATCGTGAGCCTTTCTCAATGGTATACAGACCGGATAATGTGAACCTACAAACACCACCCCTAAATACCAACCCAACACTTAGTGATAGCCAATCAGCTTGCAAAGTGGTGCCGCTCCCTCCCGCGCATATCAAACACACCTGGACATCCGAAAACAGCTGATTCCCAACACGCGCGTCATGACGTCATCACGGCATAGCGCGCTGTGTGGGAATGTCTGTGTCACAGGTAACCATGGCAAACTCCGGGTAAACACATACCTCCGGTTGCCATGGTGATGCGCGCGAGACGTCGCAACAGCAGCCAAACATCTGATGGGCGCAAATATACAGTGACATAGTGATGAACAAAAAACAAGGGCCCTAGACAAGAGCCCTACCCAAACATTAGTGCAGCAACTTATAGCATAAAAACAGGTATCTATAATACTAGTAATAGGGTAATTAACCACAATATATAGAAAATGGCTAGTAAAGCTACAAAAACCAATGATTCAACATATATCACAGCCCTCTATACCCACTATGGTATCAGGGCATGTGGGCTGTAGCTAGCAACTAGAAGCCAAATATGCTCAAAAAATTAACATAGTATTGGCATCATACTCCAGAGGAGTAGGTAGAAACATATTACAACAGGAGGACTCCCATAGTGTCCATGATTATTTGTAACAGCAGCCAAAGTCTATATTGGCATTCAATCCTCGAGGTGTTACTGTGTCCAAGGTGAAAATCCACCGGGCCTCCAGTTTCAACAATGCTCGTCCTCTGTCCCCACCTCGCCTATGGCGAGGGACATGATCAATAAGAATTACTCGTAGTGAAGCAACACTGTGGCCTGCTTCCGCAAAGTGGCGTGCCACCGGCTGTTCTGACCGTCCCTTATCGATGGCCTGACGGATCGCCGTCTTGTGATTGGCCAGACGTTCCTTGAACGGTGTCACAGTTTTTCCAATGTAGTATTTGGAACATGGACAAATAATAGCGTAAATCACAAAGCCAGTGGAACAGGTAAGTCTGTGTTTAATTTTGTACCTCTTATTGTTGTGAGGATGTTGGAAGGTGGTCCCTGCTAGGAGGTTGTTGTATGTGACACAACTGCCACATTTGTAGCAACCCGGTTTTCCTCTGTTCAGCCACATCTGTTTTTCATAGCAGTGAGTAGGGTCGCTTAGCACCAGCAGGTCCCTCAGGTTACTTGCTCGTTTATACACCACCCTTGGTTCCGGCATATCCTTGAAGGGAAGGCTTGTGTCCTTGGACAACATAAGCCAATTCTTGTTAATCACCTCCTGCGTAAGCCTCGATCCTGGGGTGTAGGTAGTTATAAAGTTCAGTAGTTTAGGTTGTTCACTCCTAGCTCTTTTGGTGGTGGCCAGGTCCTGAGTTAGATCCAGTGCCTTACAGCATTGTTGTTCTATCAGCGTTGGTGGATAGCCCCTCTCCAGGAATTTGTCTGGAAAAAAACTATTTTTGCTTTGAGGACAAATATTTCTTACAGACCATGGGCACAGCGATGGGGTCGAATATGGCCCCGTCCTATGCCAACATTTACATGGCGATGTATGAGGAGGATAATGTGTTCTCCAGACGGAACCCCATCAGATTGTATAGACGGTACATAGATGATGTCTTTCTGGTGTGGAATGGCACATCAGAGAGTCTTGTTGAATGGGTTAGTGGTTTGAATTCCCTTGACTCAACCATCAGATTCAAAATGGAACATAGCAGGGATAAAATCCACTTTTTGGATTTGGAAATTTCTAAGGTCAGAACCATGAGGGGATACAGATTAGAAACCACTTTGTTTAAGAAACTGACCGATAAAAATTCCATTCTCCACTATCATAGCTTTCACCCCAAATTCCAAAAAGAAGGTGTCAGTTCCTCTCAACTCCTGCGGGTGGTCCGCAACAACACGGATGACTCCCGTAAGGAAAAACAGCTGATTGAAATGTCAGAAAAATTCCTGGAGAGGGGCTATCCACCAACGCTGATAGAACAACAATGCTGTAAGGCACTGGATCTAACTCAGGACCTGGCCACCACCAAAAGAGCTAGGAGTGAACAACCTAAACGACTGAACTTTATAACTACCTACACCCCAGGATCGAGGCTTACGCAGGAGGTGATTAACAAGAATTGGCTTATGTTGTCCAAGGACACAAGCCTTTCCTTCAAGGATATGCCGGAACCAAGGGTGGTGTATAAACGAGCAAGTAACCTGAGGGACCTGCTGGTGCTAAGCGACCCTACATACTGCTATGAAAAACAGATGTGGCTGACAGAGGAAAACCGGGTTGCTACAAATGTGGCAGTTGTGTCACATGCAACAACCTCCTAGCAGGGACCACCTTCCAACATCCTCACAACAATAAGAGGTACAAAATTAAACACAGACTTACCTGTTCCACGGACTTTGTGATTTACGCTATTATTTGTCTATGTTCCAAATACTACATTGGAAAAACTGTGACACCGTTCAAGGAACGTCTGGCCAATCACAAGACGGCGATCCGTCAGGCCATCGATAAGGGACGGTCAGAACAGCCGGTGGCACGCCACTTTGCGGAAGCAGGCCACAGTGTTGCTTCACTATGAGTAATTCTTATTGATCATGTCCCTCGCCATGGGCGAGGTGGGGACAGAGGACGAGCATTGCTGAAACTGGAGGCCCGGTGGATTTTCACCTTGGACACAGTAACACCTCAAGGATTGAATGCCAATATAGACTTTGGCTGCTGTTACAAATAATCATGGACACTATGGGAGTCATCCTGTTGTAATATGTTTCAACCTACTCCTCTGGAGTATGATGCCAATACTATGTTAATTTTTTGAGCATATTTGGCTTCTAGTTGCTAGCTACAGCCCACATGCCCTGATACCATAGTGGGTATAGAGGGCTGTGATATATGTTGAATCATTGGTTTTTGTAGCTTTACTAGCCATTTTCTATATATTGTGGTTAATTACCCTATTATTAGTATTATAGATACCTGTTTTTATGCTATAAGTTGCTGCACTAATGTTTGGGTAGGGCTCTTGTCTAGGGCCCTTGTTTTTTGTTCATCACTATGTCACTATATATTTGCGCCCATCAGATGTTTGGCTGCTGTTGCGACGTCTCGCGCGCATCACCATGGCAACCGGAGGTATGTGTTTACCCGGAGTTTGCCATGGTTACCTGTGACACAGACATTCCCACACAGCGCGCTATGCCGTGATGACGTCATGACGCGCGTGTTGGGAATCAGCTGTTTTCGGATGTCCAGGTGTGTTTGATATGCGCGGGAGGGAGCGGCACCACTTTGCAAGCTGATTGGCTATCACTAAGTGTTGGGTTGGTATTTAGGGGTGGTGTTTGTAGGTTCACATTATCCGGTCTGTATACCATTGAGAAAGGCTCACGATAGAGCCGAAATGTCTGGTTTCTCTTTTTTCTGAATAAATCGGAGTTTGAAAAATTTCCTGTGTGCCGGCTGTTCTTGGATCGCATTCAACAACGGAGGCCGTCCGTTGGATCCAGTTCTCCTTTACTTTATGTATTTACCCTGCCGAGCACCTGGTGGATGAATAGCTGGTGAGTGCCGTTTCCCACGAACGATATATATATATATATATATACTGTATATATATATATATATATATATATATATACCTATACTTCCTGCGCAAGTGCAGCTGCTGCTGGCACTGGCAGTGCTGGTCGTTTTCCTCTAGCTGCAAGTGCCGGGTGAAGTAACTTGGAGACACACCCCCCTGAAAACGTCACGTCTGACGTACAACTCAGACATCAACACAGTCGCAGGCCGGGAACTTCGGATAGATGCGGAAGAGTTGGAGATTGGCAGAGGACGCTGCTGACGGATATTGCTCTGATCCTGTTGAATCAGATTCTCCTATCTTCGGTGCGTTTAGTACACCTCTGACGGCTGCTGAACATTGAGACTTTTCTTTGGTGGGACACGGCCAGAGCACTGAGAGATATTGATGTAACTGGAGTGAATAAGGGAACCTTCTTCCGGAGCACAGACATTGGAGCCTGTTATCAGCATGAACTCATATGTGTTAGTTCCTCAAGGGTGAAAGTACCATACACAAGTACCATACACAAGTCTGCATAGAAGACAAACACCAGGATATCTTCTAAGACAGGAGGAGAAACCAAGACAGACTGGAGAGATATTAACCAGATGCGCTGACATTACCTCATATGATTGAGGTACCCTCTGGTAAGGGAAAACCACTTGTCTTTTAGTACCCTTGGTCGCAGTTTTACCACTACTATTACAATTGATATATTGTTTTGCCTAAATGCAAAAATAACCAGGAACTTGTATATCTAACAGACTCTATCCTAATAGATTACTTGCATTACTCTTTTGTAATCAAGGACATTTCTCTACATCGTTTTAGAGACGTTTATCTCTGTGTATATGTTTTTGACACAATAATATCTGCTACTTTTGATATATTTGACATACTATCATTTATACACAATCACATTTGGTATATTTGTAGCGCTGAATTCCTTCCGATATTGATTCTCTTTTATGTAATATAATCATATATATATATATATATATATATATATATATATATATATACATATATATATATATATATATATATATATATAGTATATACAATATTTGTGCAGAAAAACATCAGCTATATATATAGAAATATATATTTATGAATAAATAGAACATATTCTGCTATGTGAAGAACATTGGAATGTGAAAACATAATTTATGTAAGAACTTACCTGATAAATTCATTTCTTTCATATTAGCAAGAGTCCATGAGCTAGTGACGTATGGGATATACATTCCTACCAGGAGGGGCAAAGTTTCCCAAACCTCAAAATGCCTATAAATACACCCCTCACCACACCCACAAATCAGTTTAACGAATAGCCAAGAAGTGGGGTGATAAGAAAAAAGTGCGAAAGCATATAAAATAAGGAATTGGAATAATTGTGCTTTATACAAAAAAATCATAACCACCACAAAAAGGGTGGGCCTCATGGACTCTTGCTAATATGAAATAAATGAATTTATCAGGTAAGTTCTTACATAAATTATGTTTTCTTTCATGTAATTAGCAAGAGTCCATGAGCTAGTGACGTATGGGATAATGACTACCCAAGATGTGGATCTTTCCACGCAAGAGTCACTAGAGAGGGAGGGATAAAATAAAGACAGCCAATTCCGCTGAAAAATAATCCACACCCAAAATAAAGTTTAAATTTTATAATGAAAAAAACTGAAATTATAAGCAGAAGATTCAAACTGAAACAGCTGCCTGAAGTACTTTTCTACCAAAAACAGCTTCAGAAGAAGAAAACACATCAAAATGGTAGAATTTAGTAAAAGTATGCAAAGAAGACCAAGTTGCTGCTTTGCAAATCTCATCAACCGAAGCTTCATTCCTAAATGCCCAGGAAGTAGAAACTGACCTAGTAGAATGAGCTGTAATCCTTTGAGGCGGAGATTTACCCGACTCAACATAAGCATGAAGAATTAAAGATTTCAACCAAGATGCCAAAGAAATGGCAGAGGCCTTCTGACCTTTCCTAGAACCGGAAAAGATAACAAATAGACTAGAAGTCTTTCTGAAATTCTTAGTAGCTTCAACATAATATTTCAAAGCTCTAACTACATCCAAAGAATGCAATGATTTCTCCTTAAGAATAATAATGCTATGAGAATTATGATCTGTTACTTGTTGCGCTAAAGCTTCTAACCAAAAAGTTGAAGCTGCAGCAACATCCGCTAAAGATATAGCAGGTCTAAGAAGATTACCTGAACACAAGTAAGCTTTTCTTAGAAAGGATTCAATTTTCCTATCTAAAGGATCCTTAAAGGAAGTACCATCTGCCGTAGGAATAGTAGTACGCTTAGCAAGAGTAGAGACAGCCCCATCAACCTTAGGGATTTTGTCCCAAAACTCTAATCTGTCAGATGGCACAGGATATAATTGCTTAAAACGTTTAGAAGGAGTAAATGAATTACCCAAATTATTCCATTCCCTGGAAATTACTTCAGAAATAGCACCAGGGACAGGAAAAACTTCTGGAATAACTACAGGAGATTTAAAAACCTTATCTAAACGTTTAGATTTAGTATCAAGAGGACCAGAATCCTCAATTTCTAATGCAATTAGGACTTCTTTAAGTAAAGAACGAATAAATTCCATTTTAAATAAATATGAAGATTTATCAGCATCAACCTCTGAGACAGAATCCTCTGAACCAGAAGAACTATTATCAGAATCAGAACGATGATGTTCATTTAAAAATTAATCTGAAAAATGAGAAGTTTTAAAAGACTTTTTACGTTTACTAGAAGGAGGAATAACAGACATAGCCTTCTTAATGGATTTAGAAACAAAATCTCTTATGTTATCAGGAACACTCTGAGTATTAGATGTTGACGGAACAGCAACAGGTAATGTAACTTTACTAAAGGAAATATTATCTGCATTAACAAGTTTGTCATGACATTCAATACAAACAACAGCTGGAGGAACAGCTACCAAAAGTTTACAGCAGATACACTTAGCTTTGGTAGCTCCAGCACCAGGCAGCGATTTTCCAGAAGTATCTTCTGACTCAGTTTCAACGTGGGACATCTTGCAATATGTAATAGAAAAAACAACATATAAAGTAAAATTGATCAAATTCCTTAAATGACAGTTTCAGGAATGGGAAAAATGCCAGTGAACAAGCTTCTAGCAACCAGAAGCAATAAATAATGAGACTTAAATAATGTGGAGACAATAGTGACGCCCATATTTTTTTAGCCACATCCGGAACGCCGACACTTTTGGCGCAAAAGAACGTCAAAAATGACGCAACTTCCGGCGACACGTATGACGCCGGAAACAGAAAAAAATTTTGCGCCAAAAAAGTCAGCGCCAAGAATGACGCAATAAAATGAAGCATTTTCAGCCCCCGCGAGCCTAACAGCCCACAGGGAAAAGTCAAATTTTAAGGTAAGAAAAAAATGATTTATTCAAATGCATTATCCCAAATATGAAACTGACTGTCTGAAAATAAGGAATGTTGAACATCCTGAGTCAAGGCAAATAAATGTTTGAATACATATATTTAGAACTTTATAAAAAAGTGCCCAACCATAGCTTAGAGTGTCACAGAAAATAAGACTTACTTACCCCAGGACACTCATCTACATGTTGTAGAAAGCCAAACCAGTACTGAAACAAAAATCAGCAGAGGTAATGGTATATATATAAGAGTATATCGTCGATCTGAAAAGGGAGGTAAGAGATGAATCTCTACGACCGATAACAGAGAACCTATGAAATAGACCCCGTAGAAGGAGATCATTGAATTCAAATAGGCAATACTCTCCTCACATCCCTCTGACATTCACTGCACGCTGAGAGGAAAACCGGGCTCCAACCTGCTGCGGAGCGCATATCAACGTAGAATCTAGCACAAACTTACTTCACCACCTCCATAGGAGGCAAAGTTTGTAAAACTGATTTGTGGGTGTGGTGAGGGGTGTATTTATAGGCATTTTGAGGTTTGGGAAACTTTGCCCCTCCTGGTAGGAATGTATATCCCATACGTCACTAGCTCATGGACTCTTGCTAATTACATGAAAGAAATAGTATTTTCATGTCAGGTTAGCACACTTGAAAATATGTGATCGGGTTTGCGTGCGAGTAGGGTGTTAGTTTTTCCCCCACTTTTTTGCTCCATTGACTTCTATGGGGGAATAGGTTTTACTTTCAACTTGTAATGTGAGCGCTACCCAAAACGCGCAAAAAACTTACTTCTAGAGGAGTTAGCGCGCAAGCAGGAGCGTTAAATACAGCTCCCCTTTCAATCTGGCTCTCAATGTTTGGTAACAAGTTCAGAATAAATAATAATAATTATAAACTTTAATCTGGTTTTACATGCAAAGATAGAAGCTTTCATATAATTTTTACGCAAATACTGTATACAAACCTTTACATGGTGTTTACACATAGGCCTCTATTTAACAAGGTCTGGCGGACCTGATCCGACAGACCTCGCTGAATACGGAGAGCAATACGCTCTCTGTATTCAGCATTGCACCAGCAGCTCACAAGAGCTGCTGGTGCAACGCCGCCCCCTGCAGGCAGGGAGGTGTCAATCAACCCGATTGTACTCGATCGGGTTGAATTGCGGCGATGTCTGTCCGCCTGCTCAGAGCAGGCAGACAGGTTATGGAGCAGCGGTCTTTGTGACCACTGCTTCATAACTGTGATAGATAGGCCCCATAGTATTGAGTCTTCTACTGGTGTGTAATACGCATCCGTACATGTAAATGTAGGTTTGTGGGAATTTATTGTTTGGCATAGTTAGTAATCATTAAAATATGCATTTAACTTGATTCTTATGGATGCATATTGTAGCAAAATTTGTGTGCACTCATACAACAGATAATATATTGATTGATGCTGTAGGAGTATTATACACTGTACCTCTCAAGAAGAGGATCGGGTTAATGTGCTCTCCACAGTGCATTAAGGTAAGTATTAAAGCCTTAAAAATCAATTTAAAAGAAACAAATAAATACTGATGACTTTGAGCTCGCTACCATTGAGTCGTTAAAAATGGAGCCGTAAGCTACCGAAGCGGACGACAGCTAAAAGTAATTTACGGCTCCATTTTAGTACCAGGTTTCCATTGAAAAGATTAGCGTGTTGCGCGCAGTCGCTCTTTTCGGCCGTACGTAAGTTTGCGTTGCCAACCGATGTCGGATTTGTCGAAAAGCGCGCCATAACAAGTGCATTGCCATGGTAACCCGACCTCTGTCTATAAGAATAACGGTTTGCGCCTGCGCTCTTTATCTGTGATCGCCTCTAGAGAGAAAGACACGGGAGGTAGTTGCGTTAGTAGGAGTTTTGGGTTTTTGAGAGTTGTTTGAGAGTTAGTGGAGAGTTTGATATTTTATTTTCATATATTCTTATTGTAGGCCTCATATAATATTAGGAACACACACACACATCCATATATTAGTTAATTAACACACATTAGTTTATACACACAAACACACACACACACACATACTTTTATTTGATACAAACACATTCACATTTTTTTTTTATTTCATTAACCCCCCATATCCCCATCTTCCTTTATAACTCCTTTCATTAACCCCCTTATCCCACTTCCCATCCCCCCTTTGACTACCCTTCCCTTCCCCACTATATAATTTTTTTTTTTTATACATTTTGCCCATCCTTTTTTTTTTTTTTACATCCCATATTTTTTGTTTCATTTGACTATATAGCCCACCCCTTTCTTCATTTGCATCCCTTATTATTTTTCGATAATTTTGTTATAATCCTCTTTTTTTTTTTCTTTTTTCATTTACATCCCTTTGTTTATTTTCACCCCCACATTTTATTTTTATTTTGAGGGATATAGAATAGAGATAGTTAGGGTCTAGATAGGTTAGGTAGTTAGTTTTGGGGCTATTTAATTTAGGGTTTAGTTAGGTGAATTAGTGTAGTTAGGTAAGCTAGGGACTTTAGTGTTAGGTTAGAGTTAGGGAGGAAGGAGAAAGGGATGGATAGGCCTAGTGGAGTTGGGAAGGGGGTGGCTAGGGGGAGGGCAGTGGAGAGGGTGGATAGAGGGAGGGGGAGGGGGGAAGTAGAGAGAAGTCTGGGCAGGAATAGGGGCTGAGGTTTGGGTGGAGGATTTGTCCTTCCTCAAACCCTGGCAGAGGAGGGAAGGAGAGAGAGTGTAGGAAGAGTGGAGGTGGGAGGAGTGAGGAGGAGTCAGCCTCAGCTAGGCACAAAAAGAAAAGGGAAAGTGGGGCAGACTGTGGCAAGTGGGAGTGGGGCTGGTGGTAGCCTGTCACAGCCTGCAGGGACAGAGGAGGGAGAGAGGGCTGGTCCCCAGTCACAGGAGGGAGAGTCTGTGTCTGCTGGCCTTTCAGGTGTGAAGGGCAGGCTAAGAGAGGAGAGGTACTCTGAGGAGGAGAAGAAGGCTCTTGTTGAGGCCTACTTGGAGAGGGCAGCTCAGCTGGAGAATCCTAACCTGAGGGCGGGTGTCCGGAATAAGCTGTGGGAGGAGATTCGAGTGGCAGTAAGCTGCTTAGGACGTAATCGTTCTACTGCTAGTATAAAACATCGATATCATGATTGCAGGCGAGAAACAAAAGCGAAGCTGGCACAGCAGGCCAAATATGCACGTGGAACAGGTGGTGGTCCTAGCAAGAGAATACACCTAAGGTCATGGGAGGAGATGCTGTCTAATGTCATCTCGGATTAATCTGTTTACGGATGTAAGGGGACAATGGACACCTCTGTGCCACCTGAAGAGGTGTATGAAGGTGAATATTCAATATTAAATATAACCATATATGTGATGTATATATGTTGTATATCATAAATACCCATCTGTGTTTAGCTATGAATCTAAATTTACATAGTTGTATTTAATATGTTCAGCAAGCACTCTGTATTGTATATCTGCTCCGACAAGCAAGAATATTGATAATATAATATCTAAGAATATTAAGCATTTCATATAAATCATTTGTCATTGTCCTTAAAGGGACACTGTACCCAAAATTTTTCTTTTGTGATTCAGATACAGCATGCAATTTTAAGCAACTTTCTAATTTACTCCTATTATCAATTTCTCTTCATTCTCTTGCTATCTTTATATGAAAAATAAGGCACGTAAGATTTTTTCTAGGTTCAGAACTCTGGACAGCAGTTTTTGATTGGTGGATGCATTTATCCACCAATCAGCAAGGACAACCTATGTTGTTCACCAAAAATGGGCCGCCATCTAAACTTACATTCTTGCATTTCAAATAAAGATACCAAGAGAATAAAGAACATTTGAAAATAGGAGTAAATTAGAAAGTTGCTTAAAATTGCATGCTCTATCTGAAGCACAAAAGAAAATATTTGGGTACAGTGTCCCTTTAACAATGTTCCTTTAAGACACAGTCTATAAAGATTCATCAGTTATGGTCATATATGCTTGGATTTTATCCCAAACACACTATATGTGTATGTGTGTGTGTGTATGTGTGTGTGTGTGTGTGTATGTGTGTGTGTGTGTGTGTGTGTGTATATGTGTGTGTGTGTATGTATGTGTGTGTGTGTGTATGTGTGTGTATGTGTATGGGTGTGTGTGTGTGTGTGTGTGTATATGTGTGTGTGTATGTGTGTGTGTGTGTATGTGTGTGTGTACATATATACACATAAATATGGAATATAATAGTCTGTATTGTTATGGTACAAAGTAATATATTCTATTAGATAGATAATGTAAACATACCGTATATTTATTTGTAGGTTCCGAACAGGAGGAGTATGAAGCTGCACCAACACCACAGCAGGATGTTCCTACATTCACTGAGGAGGAGGAGGATATCTATGGCGACACTACCTCCTATATCAGCCTCTTAGAAGGAGATATGCAGCAGCCTAGGGCATATGAGGTGGAGGATGTATCAGGCCCTTCTCCATCTACCTCGGAGACAACATTTCATGTTCTGGGTTCTGAACCCCAGCAGACTCATCCTCCTCAGCACTGGCAGTTCATGCATACTTCGCAGTAACAAATGGCACAGCCCCCACAGCTGCACCCACCGCAGCAGATGATGCACCCCCCACAACATCCTCCTCAGCAGCAGATGATGCACCCCCCCACAACATCCTCCTCAGCAGCAGATGATGCACCCCCCACAACATCCTCCTCAGCAGCAGATGATGCACCCCCACGACATCCTCTTCAGCAGCAGATGATGCACCCACCACGACATCATCATCCTCAGCAGCAGATGATGCACCCACCACAGCAGCATACAGATCTGCATAATCTGTACTATATGCCTCCCACTCCTATGGCACAACAGGAATCCACACCACCACCCACTGCACCCACCAATGTATTGCCAACAGTGCCATCACAGACAACCTCCCAGTCACCAATACGGAGAGACAGCCCTGGAACCAGCCAATTATTGGTTCCTGAGACACCAACTGTACAACAGGGTCCGGCACAGTCCCAGCAGGATGATCTACTGAGGCTCATACATAGAGAGCTTAGGCTGTCCAGGCTCCAGCAGCAGCAGGCTTTTAGGAGGATACAGAGCCAAATGGACATCCATAATGCCTCACTCGTCCACCTGGCAGAGGCAGTGGAGAGGCTCGCGGATAGGCCTCAAACTCTATCCTCACTTGCATCCTCTGTCATCTCCCTGCAGGACCCTGAATCCCGGTTATTAGCCTCACATTCAGCTGGTGGGCGTCGCACAAGACGCCACACTTCCCCCCTAAGTACCTCTCCTCCAAAGTCAAAATCCCGCCGCAAGAATTAATATTCTTTTTTTTCCACCCAAGATATATCATATCTAATTTTTGCACTAAAGCACTTTTTTAAGTGCGATTTTCATCTCATAAATATGCATCCATTTTTCTAATCCAAATTTGAACATATATCTTAATATTATTCTAATAGCTGTTTATCTGCTAAAAATTAACAGCTTTATTCATTTTTATTTCACATGATGTCAATTAATATGCAGGTGTACATTGTTAATAAATGTATGTGTCCTTTTATTGAGGATATTATGCCATTTAAGAATACTTGGGGATACGTGTCTGAAATTTATACAGTATATGCTATCTAACATTAGTCAACGTGACATGTGTAAATGTTATGATTTATATTCCACAAGCATATGTTGTTTGCTCCTTCAGATGAAGCTAATAAGGGTTATACAGTTATAGAAGAGTTGAAAAGTAAATACTCCTTCCTGTTGATATGGCCAAATACCTTGCATTCATTCTTATAGTCCTATGTGGAATGTAATATCTGAAATATATACCTATCATAACTAATACCTATCATGACTAATGCACTCCTTTTTGTCAAGATTATTATTCAATATTTAGAATAATTATATAAATGTATCTTTATGATAAAATTTAAGCACTGACGTATACACAACATATATGTGATTGCCATGATATAGAGGTGATTAATACATTTTAATTGACATCATATAAACAGACACAGACTCTCCCTGGGACCAATGCACAATGCACTTTTAAATTGTTTCTTCATATCTCTTGAAGTATGTAATATTAAGCACTTATGTATTTTGGTTAATAGTCTAAATATTGCAAATGTATTATCTGCTTTAGCAGACATAACATTACATATATTTTATAAATATTAGTACTATGACACATTATAACTTTAATGTGTCATTGTTTTGTATTGAATAAATATGATTTTCACATTGAAAATTACATTTGAATGAGGGTAAATCTGTAATAATAAAACTCATCTTCATGATAAACAACTTATTTCCTTTGAATTATTTTTCTATATGTATTGAGATTATATATAGCATCCCTGGGCAAAGGTTTCATTTTGAATAGGTAGATATTTTATTTATTTTTATAATATAATTTTACCAGGAAAGATACATTGAGATTTCTATAGTTTTCAAGTATGTCCTGGGTACACAAAACATTGCATTGATACAATGGGTACAATAAAATAAAAAACAATAATAATACATATGCCCAAAAATTTAGCATAGAACAGGTAGGAAATATATAATCAACATACAGGTGCATTCTGTTTTGAGATATGTAGAGAGGGATCTCTTAAAGGATATTAGGCATGGGGAAGGTTTGAAAGTGTGCGGGAGGTCGCTCCATAATTGTGGTGCTTGCATATATTTTTATATGTACATACATATTGATATTTCTATGACAACATGGGTGCAAATATTCCTATACATAGGACCAATAAATGTAGCATATATCATTTCTTTTGGATTTGCAATTTCAATGAGAAACAGGCCTCAAAAAAGCTCTTTTTCCTCCTTTACACCTAGTTGAGCTGGGGGTAATATTTCTCAATGTATCGACAGCCTCTGACAGTGTATTAACGGTTAGCGCTTTCATTGGAAACCTGGTATAATTTATCGATTAACGGCTTCTATTACTTTCTATGGGACGCGAAGATCTTTTTGGCAGCCGAAGTCCGGCTGCCGATATTGAGGTATAACGCGCCATTGGAAACAGTCGATTAACGATATTGCTTTCAACAGCATATTTAACGGTTTGCAAGTGCACGCAAACTGAATAACGACTCAATGGAAGCGAGCCCTTTGTTGGTGCATTTATTCGTATATGCGTTTTCATTTACAAAATCAGATTTTCAGTACAAATTTACATACATCCGAAAATGAATACACATGTCTAATATCTACACATTAAATGTAAAATATATATTTAAATATATAAAAAGTGTTTAAGGAAATATGGCATATGGCAAGGTGTTGGACTTGGAAGGGCACAAAAGTGTATAAACAGTATATATATATGTGTGTATATTTGTATGTGTGTATGTATATATGTGTATGTATGTATATGTACATGTGTATGTACACACATTCATACACACACATACATGCACATATACACATACACACAAGTTTCTCACCATTTTTTTTTTAAATAGAAATACTTGAATTGGCATTGTTCTTCACTCAAAATAAAATAAAAATACATATTTTTAAATATATACAGACTTGTAGTGCACCCAAAAGAAGTCTATGGAGAAAGGAAGTTAGCGTAGCTGTGCTATCCAATTTCCAGATGTTAGCACCCCTGAGACTTTCACTCGAGCGATAACCTTTACTTTCAACGTGTAATATGAACGCAAGAATAGGAGCACTATTAATTTAACTTGATAGATACTAGCGCTCAATAGCGCTAATATTTTTGTGTTTCAGTTGTAATCTAGGCCATTATCAGTATTTATATATAATATAATTTTAATGCCTTAGACTAATTTAGTTCTACAGAGGTGCATAAGGGTACAGTAGAGCTACAATATTTTATGCTACAGCCCCACTGCGTGATGGCACTCATTTCCCGAAGGGTGAAAATTGCCTTATTGAACTGCATAGCCATGGCCCAGGACGCTGATCTCTACTTACTGCATGCTCAGCTTCCCTAACACAACGCCCATAACTCCACCGAACCTGACTCCACTCATGGAACACCTGCCTCCTGGCTCACAGTTTGAAGTGTAAATAAGTGTTCAAGTAACTTGATTAACAGCAAGATTCTGCAAAATAAAATAAACATATGCTAGTCCCAAATACACATACTTAACCATGAATATTAATTAATTCACTTGAGTCTGTAACTTATATTATTCATGGCACATATCCCATTGTTGCTCTTACACTACACGAGTTGAAAGGCACAGCAGGGTGTATTATTTCTATTAAAGAGACAGTCAAATCAAAATTAAACTTTCATGATTCAGATAGGGCATGCAATTTTAAACAGCTTTCCAATTTACTTTTATCATCAAATTTGCTTTGTTCTCTTACGGGTAGATTACGAGTTTTGCGTTAGCTGAAAAAGCAGCATTAACAGGTGCTAACGCAGATTTTTTACTACCGCTGTTATTACGAGTCTTGAAGGTTTAGGGTCACCGCACACTTTTTTGACCTTACCGCAAAACGACTTACGTAAACTTTGTAAAGTCTTTTTTCTATGGGACTTTCATAGCGCCGGTATTACCAGTCTGTCCTGGGAGGCCAAAAAGTGAGCGGTACAGCCTATACCGCCAAGATTCCTACCGCATTTGAAAGTCAGTAGTTATGAGTTTTATGGTACAATGCCATAACATAAAACTCATAACTAAAGTGCTAAAAAGTACACTAACACCCATAAACTACCTATTAACCCCTAAACCGAGGCCCTCCCGCATCGCAAACACTAAATTACATTTTTTAACCCCTAATCTGCCGCTCCAGACACCACCGCCACCTACATTATATTTCTGAACTCCTAATCTGCTGCCCCCAACATCGCCGACACCTACATTATATTTATTAACCCCTAATCTGCCACCCCAATGTTGCCGCAACCTACCTACACTTATTAACCCCTAATTGCCGACACTATAATAAACATATTAACCCCTAAACCGCTGCACTCCCGCCTCGCAAACACTAGTTAAATATTATTAACCCCTAATCTGCCGTCCCTAACATCACCGCCACCTACCTACACTTATTAACCCCTAATCTGCCGCACCCAACTTATTAACCCCTAAACCTAAGTCTAACCCTAACTTAAATATAATTACAAAAAATCTAAATAAATATTAATATCATTACCTAAATAATTCCTATTTAAAACTAAATACTTAACTATAAAATAAACCCTAAGCTAGCTACAATATAACTAATAGTTACATTGTAGCTAGCTTAGGGTTTATTGTTATTTTACAGGCAAGTTTGTATTTATTTTAACTAGGTAGAATAGTTATTAAATAGTTATTAACTATTTAATACCTACCTAGCTAAAATAAATACAAAGGTACCTGTAAAATAAAACATAACCTAAGTTACAATAACACCTAACACTACACTATAATTAAATAAATTAACTAAATTAAATACAATTACCTAAATTAAATTAAATTAGCTAAAGTACAAAAAAACCTAAACACTAAATTACAGGGAAAAAAAAATAAATTACAGATATTTAAACTAATTACACCTAATCTAATAGCCCTATCAAAATAAAAAATGCCCCCCCAAAATAAAAAAAAACCCTAGCCTAAACTAAACTACCAATAGCCCTTAAAAGGGCCTTTTGCGGGGCATTTCCCCAAAGTAATCAGCTCTTTTACCTGTAAAAAAAAATACAAACAACCCCCCCAACAGTAAAACCCACCACCCACACAACCAACCCCCCAAATAAAATACTATCTAAAAAAAACTGAGCTCTCCATTGCCCTGAAAAGGGCATTTGGATGGGCATTGCCCTTAAAAGGGCAGTTAGCTCTTTTGCAGGCCCAAACCCTAACCTAAAAATAAAACCCACCCAATACACCCTTAAAAAAACCTAACACTATCCCCCTGAAGATATACTTACTGTTCTGAAGACCGGACATCCATCCTCAAGGAAGCGACAGAAGTCTTCATCTAACCAGGCCGAAGTCCTTAACGAAGCCGGGAGAAGTCTTCATCCAAGCTGGGTGAAGTGGTCCTCCAGACGGGCAGAAGTCTTCATCCAGATGGCATCTTCTATCTTCATCCATCCGACGCGGAGTGGCTCCATCTTCAAGACATCCGACGCGGAGCATCCTCTTTATCCGGAGTCTTCTTACTGAATGACGGATCCTTTAAGTGACGTCATCCAAGATAGCGTCCCTTAGATTCCGATTGGCTGATAGAATTCTATCAGCCAATCGGAATTAAGGTAGAAAAATCCTATTGGCTGATTGCAATGCTTTGAAGTTTAATCCTATTGGCTGATGCAATCATGAGGCATCCCCTCATGATTTGCCAGTTCCCGTTTAGAGAGACAGCACAGCAGTGAGTGACTCCACTGCTCCACATGTCACTGAGCAGTGAGCACAGATAGGCAGGCAGGTTTAGGCTAGCAGCGCAACTTTGCAAGCCCCACGGCATGCGCACAACATTCATAGAGAAATTGGGCAGGGGAGAAGCAAAGTACAAACAAGCAAAAACAGCCGGGAAAACTATTTGTTGAAATTGCAGCACTGGCTCAAGGGGCAAAAAAATTGTGTGTCTACAACTTCCCCAGTCCCACCAATGTTCACAAATGCCAGCCCCTCTAATAAAAAAAATCTATGCATCTCAACATTGTATTTCTTTGAATTTCAATAAAATTAAAAAAAAAAAAAAAAAAAAAAATTTTTGGTGTCACCCCCTGGAGGGTGTCACCCAGGTGTGGCCCGCACCCCCCTAGTGACGCCACTGGATTAGGGGTTAATAAATATAATGTAGGTGTTGGCGATGTCGGGGGCGGCAGATTAGGGGCTAATAAGTGTAAGATTTGGGGTGTTTAGACTCAGGGTTTATGTTAGGGTGTTAGGTGTAAACATACATTTTATTTCCCCAATCAATGGGGCTGCGTTACTAAGTTTTACGCTGCTTTTTGGCAGGTGTTAGACTTTTTCTCAGCCGGCTCTCCCTGTTGATTCCTATGGGGAAATTGTGCACAAGAACGTTCAACCAACTCACCGTGGACTTAAGCAGCGCTGGTATTGGAGTGAGTTTTGGAGCAAAATTTTGCTCTACGCTCACTTTTTGTCTTTTAACGCCTGGTTTGTAAAAACCCGTAATACCAGCGCTGCAGGGAAGTGAGCGGTGAGAGAAAACTGCTCGTTAGCACCGCACCCCTGTTACGGCAAAACTCGTAATCTAGGCGTTAGTATTCTATGTTAAAAGATAATCCTAGGTAGGCTCATAAACTGATTTCTAAGCCGTTGAAGGCCACCTCTTATCTCAGTGCATTTTGACAGTTTTTCCAGTTAGGCAGTGCTAGTTCATGTGTGTTTTATAGATAACATTGTGCTTACTCCTGTGAAGTTATTTATAAGTCAGCACTGATTGGCTAAAATGCAAGAAATTCAAAAGAACTGATATAAGGGGGCAGTCTGCAGAGGCTAAGATACAAGGTAATCACAGAGGTAAAACGTTTATTAATGTAACCATGTTGGTTATGCAAAACTGGGTAATGGTAATAAAGGAATTATCTATTTTTTTAAACAATAAACATTTTCAAGTAGACTATCCCTTTAATGTAGGAGATTGAAGCATTAAAGATCTCATATAAATTCTCTTAAAGAGAAAAAAAAACAGAGGGTAGTTATAGTGAGCAGAAATGCAATTACATCTTCCTTTTGCAGCCTTTGGTTCATATTGGGAAGGACAATAAAATCTATAGTGTTGTAATTGATCTAAAAAGTAGATGCCGCTGTTGGATTTATTTCAACCTTCCAAGATAAATTCAAGGCCATATAAACCTGAGATATTTCATTGTTTTCTCTAACAAGGGGTTACAAACTAGTACAATATAATTTAAAAATGTGCAAAAGGTTATAAGTACAAATAAGACATTTAGTAGGAAGGAAATTAAAATAAATCACCTAGACAGCTAATACAAATAAAAGTCTAAATAGAATTAGAAAATGGTCTCACATGGCTGTTTAGTCAACTCAATATAATTTAACTTGTGCATCAATATAGATGTAGATTTAGAAAGTTTAGAAATAAATTATTTGACTATGTTCCTAATCCTTTCTGCACCAAGATACCCTTGATTGTTTTAAAAGAAATGTGTTTGTACATTTTTATTATTTTATATATATATATATATATATATATATATATATATATATATATATATATATATATATATATATACTGTGTGTGTATATATATATATATATATATATATATATACACACAGAGAGAGAGAAGCACACACACACAAATATATATATATATATATATATATAATATATAATGTTTGCTACATTATGTGATAGAGGAATACATTTAGAGAACTATACTGATAAAAGTAGTGCAGGAAATAGAAAAGATTCAAATTATTTCCTGGAACAATAATAGATTACTTTAGATATTAGTACTTTGTGATGGTGACATTTACGGAAGGAATAATAGCTATCCAGTAATTCATCCTACTTCCTTTTCTGTAGCATTTCAATCCATTAAAAATCCCACAGTAAAAGAGACACAAACGTCAAAATTAAACTTTCATGATTCAGATAGAGAATGAGATTAAAAAAAAGAAAAAATATATTTTAATTTACTTCTATTATCAAACTGTGCAGTCTTTTCATGTGCACACTTTCTGAGGCACCAGCTCCTTCGGATGCACAAAATCACATGATACAGGGGACAGGGAAATTATAGAAAACTTTTTAACTCTACTGTATTTAATAATCCTTTAATAAAATTGTGAATAAAACATGAAAATCTATTTCTTGAAAACGTGATAAACTATAAGAGGCAGATTTTTCAAGAGGGGATTTTCCCATACCTACATATATATGGTCATTGTGAAAGTAAAGTATGGTGGCTAATAGATTCAATATCGATAATGGCTGTATATTCTATTTGAATGCAGGTTTTATTTCTCTATCATTTTTATAAATTCATACTTATATATAATTAATTAGCAGTCATATAATTTGCTATAATTATATAATTTACCATTGTAAAATGCCCAAACCATTGTAATCATCAATGAACATTCTGATAATCGTGTTTTAGTTATGTACAAGTTTCATACTTTAATTTGAGCTGTTTTTGTAGAACCATTAAATACAGTACCTTCATATAATAAACAAATAATAGTAACCCTCAAAAACAAAATAAACAAAATAGTTATGAGTCAATAAAAATTCAACTGAATCTTATATAAATTATCATCATAAGTACTACACATGCTCAGAGATTCTAATCCATACCCATGTGGGATACAAGAATATAAGGATGTCACGTACATTGTGACAATAATACAATTAATATAAATTTCCAATTGCTGTAATACATTTAACAGATGTTTTGTGTCTCAAATATATCCTGGACAAGAAGAAACTTTAGGATGTAAAAACCGATCAATATTGAAACTTAGCTTCTCATCCAGTGTACCAATCCCTGGTATGATTGGTCTGTCTGGGGGAGAGGCCGAATTTTTATGAATTTTGGGTAAATGTTTGAAAACTGAAACATTTTGGATTATTTACAAAAAAGGCCTCTGGTACTGCCATATTTATACAACTTTGTTCTGTAGTTTTAGTCAAAAGGGACTGTAATTACAATTTGAATTGTCTAGTAGGGTTAAAGGGACATGAAAACTCAACATTTTTCTTTCATGATTCAGATAGAGAATACAATTTTAAACAACCTTCAAATTTACTTCTATTATCTAATTTGCTTCATTCTTTAGATATTCTTTGTTAAAGGAATAGCAATGCACATGGGTTAGCCAATCACACGAGGCATCTATGTGCAACCACCAATCAGCAGATACAGATCCTATTTAGATATGCTTTTCAACAAAGGATATCAAGAAAAATATGCAAATGAGATAATAGAAGTACACTGCAGAGTTGTTTAAAACTGCATGCTTTTTCTAAATCATGAAAGAAAAATAATTGGGTTTCATGTCCCTTTAAGCATTCATTTTCTATAAGTATGTGTATCATTGAGTTGTCTAGAAGCTTCTGTGATGTATTGATCTCATTTTGTATAATAACAGAGCTACCTTTATCTGAGTTTAGAATGACTAGCTATTTGTTGTGCTGTTTTTACTAATGCCTTTTTTCTTTATTACTCAAATTGGTGGCAAATTGTGTTCTTTCTCCACAACTGTATGGAAGGGTTCTACTAATTCACCTCTCATTTGTATAGGGTAAAATATTATATTTTTTTTATCTATGTAGAACATAAGGGATATTTAAAGGGCCATAATACCCAAGTGTTGAAACACTTGAAATTGATGCAGTATCGCTGTAAAAAGCTGACTAGAAACTATCACCTGAACATCTCTATGTAAAAAATAAAGATATTTTACCTCAAAAATTCCTCAGTAGCCACATCCCATTGTAAATGAGTTCTAAGCAGCAAATCAGTATGTCTATCCCGGGACAGCTAAGGGATTGAGCCTCGTGAACGCTCATGTTATTTCCCTATTCAGTTTAAGGAAGTTTACTATGAAATCTCATGAGAGTTAAGTGAAATCTCATGAGATCAGAGTAAAAGAGTTCATGACCTCAGCACTGCTGATGCTGATTGGCTGCTGTTCATTTCTTCATTTTTTTTTTTACCTGCAGCTGGGCAGTAACTGAAGTATATTCAGTGCTGAGCTGAGGAAGTTGTGAGGTAAAATATCTTCTTTTTTACATAGAGATGCTCAGGTGATATTTTCCTGACAGCATTTTACAGCTATACTGCATCAGTTTCACGTGATTTAGCATATGAGTATTATGTCCCTTTAAAGATTCTTTATTGTATCTCAAACTTTCACTCTTCAACATTATCAGAGTAGTCATTTGCACTGATCCTCAAAAGTGCAAATCTGCTCATCTTCTGAACTAGTATCATAATATGCTAAAAGTCATAAATAAGACTGATTATGTTTTAAACCTGTGACATCATTCTCTGTGCCTGGCACTCTGAAATACATTTTGAGTGCAATACCTATTATGAATGCATTCAGATCTAGCAGAGTGTCAAACAGAGAAGTTGGTAGTGAGAGCAAAACTGAATCCTTTAGATGATAGAGAGATCTCAGAATCTGAAAAAGTTTAATGACATTTAAATCTTTAGCCTCATTTATTTTTCATCCTGCTTGGGTATCTTGCTGGTGAAGCTTTGTTTGAAAGCTTTTGATTTTTTTGAGGTCATCTGTAGTTGTTATCTTGATCTGATGATTTGATACGTTCCTTATCCTTTAGTTTAACAGGAGTAAAACTGCTTATGTTGTACTCCATCCTTTGATCATACTGCTCTCTCTTTGGAGATATCTTTTACTGGAGTGGAAGCTTTAAGACTATCACCTGATCCAGTAGTGTCAAAGTTGGAGAAAGTTATTTTTCTGTTATCAGAATTCTTTAATCTGTATAATTATTAGTTTTGGTGTTCCAGCTATATACAATATCCAAATCATAGTCCCGGCAGTCACAATGGTATTTTTTTGCCTTTCGCTCAGATAACGCTTTGTTTAGTTTTCTGAGTACAAATGTTTTTAATAACTATCATATTTCTGATCTTATTCTATGCATTCAATTTTTTCTTTGAGATCCTTTAGTTTTTCCAATATTTGGTATTTTTTAAGTAGACAACCCAAGGTATTGATCTAGGCCCATTTTGGTATATTTAATGCCACGATTTGATCGCCAAATGTGATCAAATAAAAAAATCTTACATTTTTTTTACAAACTTTGGGTTTCTCACTGAAATTATTTACATACTGCTTGTGCAATCATAGCACAAATGATTGTAAAAGCTTCTCTGGGATCCCTTTTGTTCAGAACTAGCAAACAAAAATTGCTTTGCCATTGTTTTTTTGTTAATTAGAAGGCCGCTAACTGCAGCTGTGCACCACACTTCTATTATTCCCCACAGTGAAGGGGTAAATCAGGTAGCTTGTAAGGTTAATTTTAGCTTTAGTGTAACGATTACCCTCCTACCTGAAACACCCCCCACTCCCTGATCCTTACCAGATCTGCCCCAAAAAGCTCTCTTCTCTCCCTCATCCCCTACTGGTCACCCTCATTTTAGTTATTGGGAGACAGACTGCCAAAATTAGGTTTTAAGGCAATTATTTTTTTTAAATTATTTTTTTATTTTTAGTGTAGGATCCCCACTTACCCTCCAACCTCCCTGATCCCTCCCAAACAGCTTCCTAACCACCCCCCTAGCTAGTGTCCACCATCTTAGGTACTGGCATCTGTCTGCCAGTACCTATAGAACACTTTTTTTTATAGAAAAAAAAATATATTTCTTTTATAATTTTGTTTTTTTACATTTTCTATAGTGTAGTGGTCACCCCACCTCCCATGATCATTAGTTAGGGACTCCCCATCCCACATTTTTTCTGTAGCATAGCACCCCTTCCCTCCCTCTCCCTTTATTTTTTATTTTCTGCAATGTAGGGTCCTCCCACTCCCTCCCCCCATCACTGCTGGGCCGCCCACCCGCTAACGGCATATGAAAGCCGAGCACTGATCGTGTTCCGGTTTCATATGCAGGAAGATGCCTGGAGCTCAGGAACTCCAGCTCTCTGCTGTAACTTAATAGCCAAGACTGCTTGAACTTCCTGCAGCTCCAACATATATATATGTTGTGCGGTACGATAGCCAAAGTACCGTATGATGTATATATATATGTCTGATTGGGCGAAGGGTTAATTACATGCTCTAATATTTAAGGCAGTAAATCATACAGAAGAGCTACTTACAATTAGGACACTACACAAAAAATCTCCAAACCATGGGTTACATCACAATCATTTAGAAAATTGTATCAATTTATTTATCTACAAAAATTCCCATAGACTGCTTAACACCTGCCGATGTACCCTGTAGGTCGGCCGTTTGTTCACATACCCCCTTATGTGGCCTTGGAAATAGCGCAGGTCTTGGCAAGACCACACTATGGGCTAAATTACAAGTGGAGCACTAACACATTTAACACATAACACATTTGCGGGAGAGTGATAATTACCAGCCATTACAAGTGGCTGGTTATTGCTTCCGCATGCTTGCAGTAGCAATTAGCGCTCAAAAAATTAATCAGAGATTAGATATCCGGTTAATTTTCTAAAAGTTCCCCAAATGCCCTCAAAATAGAGGGCATTGTAGTTCTTTATTAAAAAAAAATCTAGCTTTTTTTTTTAAATAAAAAAAATGCACTTGGCAGTTTTGGGGCTTTAAAGTTGGTGGGAGTGGGGTGTTAGAAAAAAACAGCACTGAAAAGTGCCTTTACATTGCAGTCTATGGGAACTGTGTGTTCTCATAGAATGCAATGTAAATATATATGTTTATTGTAGGTATATAACAGGTTATAAATATAATTTATTTATATTATTATTTAAAATAACCTCCAACTAAAATGTATATACAAAACAATTAAAAATTAATATTTATTACTAAAATCCTTTTATTAGTTAAATTTATTTACACACTGAATTATATGTATGTAGAAACTAGATTATGAGTCAATTATACACGCTTATTCCATTACAATATTCTATACAACAGATCATAAAAGATATACCTTTAAAATTAACTTTACTCACAATGAATCGCATTAAAATACCACAATAGAATACCAGAATATGGACCGATAACTTAACAGTGTTTAGTTAAACAATATAACAAGATACTTCACACAAATCTTACTAGATCTATATAACTTCAAGTGAAAACACCAGAAATTGTATATATTATTAATGCAAACAGCCAATTTATATGCCAATATGTCTGACCTGAAATAACCTCTTATTAAGCCACCATAAAACAAGTTTTAAAATATATCACAATAGCTACAAATAACTTAATATACCAGAGGAATTTAACTGCAATAATCAATTTATATGAAATTTCACAATAGTAAAAACTGATTTATAAATATAAAGTACAACTTCTTTTCTAGCAAATAAAAATTATTTAGCATTAATGTGACAAGCTCTAAACTACACAGGACTATGGATATAAACTTAAAACACCAAATATGCTCTTTAAATTACCAGCTGCAATCTAACTATAGCTTTAGAATATATTTTGATTTAAATATTAAAAATATAGAGCAGACATACATTACAATATAACCAAATAAGTGTTCAGCTTCCAGAATTCCTTGTGGGTCATCTAAGAAGAATTCAGTCCACTATTGTAAGGATACAGGCCTCAAAATTGTTATCTTTCTATTTTCAAGAATGTGTCCAAAAATGGCAGAGATACTTGGCACAGAATCTGTGTGTTTCTCTCTCCAAAAGTTATGCTTCTTTGAGTCTGTCCCTTTGTCTAGGATGTGTGGGTTCTTATTCAACATAAAAACCCCTCCTTCTTTTCTTTTATCATTCCCACAAAAGTTTGATAGGCCCCCAGAACTGAACATATCGGGCTCGATCTAATATGCAGCGTCGCCCGCAAAAGCCGGCGACTCCGGTTTTTGTGCTGTTTTGGTATTACATATACGGCATAACATACAAGTTACGCACGTATATTTCACCCGTCGCCCGCAATTTTTACTCCCATAAGCTAACATAGGACCGCATCGTAAATCGGTATCCAATATCCAGCGCAAGGACTTACGTGGCGAAAATGGAGAAACCTTGCCATAAAAGGCAGCCGTAGCAAGCCTTGTGCTGAGTATGGGAGCACCGTAACTCTCGAAAATGCCTGCAAAAATAAACTAACACCTAATGCATGCGCAATGTCTATCTACCTGTCAACCGCAATCCCCCACCGCAATAACTAATAAAGTCTATTAACCCCTATATCCGCCATCAAACCCACGCCGCAAGTAATAACTCAATTAACCCCTAAATCCGCCAACCCCAACATCGCAAACTACCTATTTAAACTATTAACCCTTAATCCGCCATTAACCCACAACGCAATACACCTATTAAAGTATTAACCTCTAAACCACCATAGCCCACAACGCAATAAACCTATCCAAGTATTAACCCTTAAACCGCCATAGCCAACAACGCAATAAACCTAACCCCTAACCTATCCCCTTCTAACCTAACCCCCCCTAACCTAACACCCCCTAAATGAACCAAAATTACCTAATTTAAAAAATACTAAAGTTAGGTTAGGGGGGTTAGGGTGGTTAGGTTAGGGGTTAGGTTTATTGCGTTGTGGGCTATGGCGGTTTAGGGCGGGGTTAATACTTTAATAGGTGTATTGTGTTGCGGGCTATGGCGGTTTAGGGGTTAATACTTTAATAGGTGTATTGCGTTGTGGGTTAATGGTGGATTAAAGGTTAATAGTTTTAATAGGTAGTTTGCGATGTTGGGGGGTTGTCGGTCTAGGGGTTAATACATTTATTAGTAGTGAGAGGGGGGGATTGCGGATATAGGGGTTTTACGTGTCGGGCTAATTTTTGGGAGGCGTGTTAGACTTCTACGGCAGATTTGTTATTTTCTTTACTTTTATTAGGCACCGGCAGTTTCTAAAGTGCCGTAAGTCACTGGCGACTCAGAAATTTGTATTTACGCTAGACAGCGCTAGTTTATTACATATACGGCACTTAGGAAATGCCAGCGCCGTATATGTAATACCTCGATGTGCGAGGTGAAATTACGGGCAGCATGGGTTTCTGTGCTTACGCTGAAACCTGCGCCGTATATTGGATCGGGCCCATCATTAGCTATTTGGGAAATGCGTCCCTGAGCAGTCAAATATCTTTTGGTTGTAATACCCTTCTTGAACTATTGGTGGCAACATACAACCAGAAATGCAGTCTCACCATCAACATTGCCAACAGTAAATATAGTTTATTATATATCTTCAAATGTATATTTAATATACTCACTATTTCCTGATATTAATAAACTTATCTGGTCAACACATATGTCCCATCTAATATAATTTAGCATGTATTTATAGAGACTAAACATGATCATATCTCTAGTAATATTTTAAAATGCATTTGAAAATCACATTTTCTATGAAAGGATTTAAAAGTTACATTTCTATTGTTGTCCCATATTAATATAAATACAGTATGCAAATGGATATCATTTTAATATCCAGTGTCTGGACTTATGTTTAGGACAAACATTCATAGGACAGCTTATTTATTATGTATCAGTCTTATTTGGAATTTCCCGGTCAGACCAGGTTCTGAAAAACAAAGTAAAGCATTGTTTATTTATTTTTATCCTGAAGGTTTGCAAAACATTTTGAATTCATCAATACAGCCATTTATTTAATATAGGACATTTATCCAATACAGTATACGTTTCAGATCAATACATATACATATATATCATTTATACAGTCTGGGTATTAAGGAAATATTTGAACATTACACAATTCATTTTATATGAAGTTCTAATTTTCCCCTTTTAAATCAAGATTTAAATTCTGATATGCTTTCAAAGAACACATTTTTCTCTGACTAATCTTCACATAGACATAACATCTGGAATTCGTGGATTCAAATCAGCGTGGGGTAATCAACTCTTGCATGTACAGTGGTTCCGCCTCATGAAAAAAACCTTTTTTGTGTGTATATATTTAAGCTTCAGAGACCAACTCTAGACCTAGCAACTGTATTTCCTGTAGATAGGAAAACTCTGTATACAGACTTCCTTTGAAGTGTATAATTATGGACATCCTGGCCTGTAATGTGTATCTAGTCATAGCAGGGGGGGGGTTGTGTTACCCAGCCCAAAAAACATCAAATGCTTACACTTTAACCACTAAGCCATAGCTCATCTAAACATGGTAACTGCTATTTTGGATTGTATTTAAACCCTCTCATTTACAAATATATTCTATAAATGATAGTAAAGATTCAAACCCAAAATGTTTTTTGGGATTCGAGGTTAGGGGTTCAATTCCCTGTTTGGTGAATATATATATATATATTTTCTAAGGATAACAAATTGTTTTTTAGTATATATATTTTTCAGCAGCCTTATATTTATTTTTTATTTGTTTATTAGGGTAATAATATTAGTAAAAAAATTTGTAGAAAGATGCCGGCAACAAATTGTATGTTAATATGTTAATATTGTTTCCAGAATACTATGCAATATTTTTAACATGAATGATTTTTAAATATAAAATTAGTTCTAAACATGAATTTTTAAATATGAATGTATATTCTGCAAATATTTTCACTGATAACAATGCTTATAAATCTACTAATGTTAACAGCCTCACCTTTTACAAAACAGGTGGCAGACTAATTAATCAAATCAGCTGGCTGGAAGTGGGTTTAAAAGAGAGCATTATTCATTTGGTTTTTAGAGCTTGAAAAAGATATTACATTTTGAAACGCGTTGCTCTATTTGCTCTATTTTAAACTAACTCCTACACCTTTGGAGTTTTTTATTTGTGCAGATATCTTGTGGCTGAATAACCCTCTGCTAGGTGTTTTTTGTGCAGTATTGGCCATTATAAACAGGCCTTGGGAGCGAGAATGCATATCCTGTAAAAGAAAGCTGCAAAAAATTCACTTGGTTTCTAGCCTAGTATATCTAATTGCTTTTCCCTGTTAAAGCTTTTCTGTTTCCAGTGGCCTTTGGTTACTATTGGAAGGTGTGTCCACAGATCGTTGGTTCAAGTTTGGAGGCTGGTTGCTGCTTATTATTATGTAAGTACGGATGTAACTTCCCCTGCTATTTGCTGTGTGACATTTACTAAGAGGATTCCTTGTCCGTAGGGGAAATACCATCATTGGCTGCGACTGCCTCTTTTGTCCTGGGAACGCTCCTCTTACAACTATACACAGAACAGCATCCTTGTATGAGCGTGGGTCCACATAGTAACAAGCCGAAAAATCGTCCACTCCTGGGAACTGTTTCTTATGCATGAACTTTTGGTTTAAGGAGTTTTTTATACTAATTTTCTTTTTTTCTTAATTTTGTGATTTATTATTGTATGTCTTGAATAGGTCGACCTATATTGTAATAAAGTTTTTTATATATAGATATGCAATTCTAGTATTTGTTGCTGGCATCTTCTATAGAATTGAATTTTTTCACATAGAATTTTTTTCATATATAATTTTTTCCAATTTTGAAAAGATTTTTTTCACACATAATTCATAATTCACAATTTATATTTACATGTATTATACATATTGCCTATTATAGTAGTATCATATTAGTATCAGGTTAGGTGTTTTATTATTATATATATTCTATAATCCTTACTCTTAAGCTGGTTTCAGCGCTCCCTAGTGCTTTGTGTTTTGTAATGTTCTGATGCCGCCTGTGACGGCATCAGAACGAGGCATGCTCTCGTGTGTGCAATGCTTCCTAGCAATGCAAAAGCGAGCTTGTATTCTCATTGCAATTAACTTGTAATACCAAAGCACATTTACAAGCGATATTTGGTGCTCCACTTGTAGTTCTGGCCTTATAACTGCATACATTTTTTTATTTTTCTATTGATAATCATTAGATAGATTTTTCTAAAGGAATGTGATCAACCCTTTAATGTGACTGTAGGAAATGTAGCTATTAGTCAAATACTACATAAATCATCTGTTTTTAAATAATTTGTAATCAAAGCTACTTTAGATATAAAACTTCATACCTTGCACTGTATTTTGATGTGCAGAAGGCAGCAATTTGTATTTACGCTTTTACTTTATTGTTGTGGCGGAGATGACCTTCCAGCATCTGTAACTATACAACTCAGCTGCCAGTCAGTGCCGCCGGCCCCTGTCCAATAGCTTGATATGGGGGTTGTTAAGGCGTAGAAAAATGAAGGACTGGATCCATCAAGGATAGCAACTGCTTCAAGCTAGTATAATTGGTCTTACATGTACATTTTGAATTTTCACCTGATAAAGATGAGTGTCCTTGATATGCATTGTGCTCCTGTTATTTAACCTGGCCAGATACTAATAGGAAGTTTGGGGAGATTATTTTTACGTCTCTAGACTGGGCAAGTATTCTTTTTTTAGATTTGTATCGCCTAGATTTAGAGTTTTGCGTTAGAGGGGGTGCGTTAGCTACGCGTGGTTTATTTCTAACGCACAGAGTTTTTAAATGCGGGTATTTAAAGTTTATAAACAACCTTCTAACGCTACTCCTAATGCATATATTTCAGACGCGGAATCACGCCCGCGTTAGACAGTCTCCCATAGAGATCAATGGAAAAGTAAACAAACACGCTTTTTTCACCTAACACTCGATCTCGCAAGAAATACTGCTCGGTCATATGACGTATACCACATAATGCACAACAAAAACACACTGCAAATGTCAGAACAATCACAAAACAAAGCACATAAGCATTACACATTCATAAGCGGGAGAAAATTATTAAAATAAAATAAAGGGAATACGCATATACTTTAAGATGCGGAAATACGGAAAATAACAAAAAGGAAAAATAAATGCACACTCATACACAAGCAAAATACTCGCATTCAATATTACTATATATTAGGACAAACATACATATACAACACTTCACTAATACGACACCATCGCAAATTAACATTTACACATAATACTATGGGACAATGTTATAGAAAACGAGCACTATGACATCACCGCATTCTACACATTCCACAAATACTAACTCGAAATGAGCATGCGCAAATTCACACAACTAATACACATTGCACAAATACTAATTACTAACAAAGCACACCTGAATACAATTTACAACGCAAACTGGTACATCATTAAACATTTACACAGGGTATATAAGCACCACACAAGCATGGCTTCTTTGACTGTGTTGCTGGTGGGTTTTTGGAGATTAGAGAGAGATTTAGTGCCTTATTGTGAGTTAGTTCGTGTTAGTGTGAGCGAGTCAGTTAGTGTTATCGTGAGTGAGTTAGTGGGAGTTAGTGGTAGTGTGAGTTATTGCGAGTTAGTGTGAGAGAGTCAGTTAGTGTTATTGTGAGTGAGTTAGTGGTAGTGTGAGTTAGTGGGAGCGTGAGTTAGTGGGAGCGTGAGTTAGTGAGAGCGTGAGTTAGTGGTAGTGTGAGTTAGTGGGAGCGTGAGTTAGTGGGAGCGTGAGTTAGTGGGAGCGTTAGTAAGCGACAGTTGGTTTGAGTGAGTGTGCGAGTGCTTTTTCTGTATACTTAACACATTTACACGCAAACACATTCAATACATACATACACTTATCAATAACACTACATACACTCCATACCCCATACCCTCTCATACTACACTCCATACCCCATTCCCTGTAGTCCCATTCCCTTTCATCCCATTTCCTCTTATCCCATACCCCATCTCCTCTAATACCATCCCCATCCCCTAGTTACATTTAGTTTACATATCCTCCTTTTAGTCTTCTTATACATTTTGTTTGTTTAAATACTCCTTACCCTCTTTTATTTATATCCCTTTCACACTTTCAGCACTTTTTTGGTCTTTTAGTTCTTTATTTTGACCCCCTTTCATTTGATCACACTCACTTTTTGTTTGCTTAGTTGGGGTTTAGTTTAGGGAAGAGATGGAGGAGGAAGGCAGGCAGGAGATTAGTCAGGGGAGAGGTAGAGGGGGGAGGAGAAGGAGGGGGAGAGGAACAGGACAGGAAGGGGGCAGGAAGGGGGGCAGGAAGCGGTGGGTGGACCCAGCCACTTTGTTCAAGATGAACAAGTGGCTGGGCCCAGTGGCGGACAGAGTAGGGCTTCACAGTCCGGGAAACAGAGGGCATCATCACAGGGGAAGGCCAAGGCGACTAAGGAGGTGAGGTTTACTATGGAGGAGAAGGAGGTCCTCATAGAAGCCTATATGGGCAGGTATAGGAGGCTGCAGGCTCAGAAGACCACCCCGAGTGAGAAGAGGAAGCTCTGGCAGGAGATAAGGGATGCAGTTAATGCAGTGGGGGGCCGAAACAGAGATATGGACTCTATTAAACATCGCTACCGGGACTGCAAGATGGAGCTTAAAAAGAAAATAACCAGGGAGTACCAACATGCCACAGGAACTGGTGGCGGGCCTGCACTGATAGTTGAGTACTCCCGATGGGAGGAAATGTTGCGTCCCAGCATCTCCGAGGTGGCCATAGTCGGGATCGGAGGAATCGATACCGGGAACCTGCCACTCTCATCTGACGGTAAGCTCATTTAAGAATAAATTAACAACCGAATGTATTTAAGGATAAGATTAATGCTATTACGCTGTTTAACACATTATTACGTAAACGCATTCACAATTACTTTGCGATTACATTAGTATCTAGGCTGCAGGTTAGGTGTGCATTTAAACAGACGCAAAAACATTCAGATTGACCAGAGAGATATCACAAACACGGTTTGGAAAATGCGGAAATCGTATTGATCGTTAGATTTCAAAGTGGATTAATGAGGCTGCATTTGTAATTCTATCGTAAGCAACATAATTTACATCTTTATTTTGAAATATGCTAATATATACATTTCTTTCTTTTTGCAATATACAGAGTCTGGGGAGGAGGCAGTACAGCAACTACAGGCTCCTCCTTTTACCAGGTATGAGAGTGGTGGGGATGAATCGCCACCTCTGAGAGAAGAGGCCCCCCTGAAGCAGAGGAAGAGGCCCCCCTTGAAGCAGAGGAAGAGGCCCCTCAAGCACCAGCAGGCTGCCGTGCACCAGCAGGCCACTGTGCACGGGCAGCCCGCCGTGCACAACAGGAGGAGATAGCTGAGGTGCGGGTATTACTCGACTACATTGACCAGATGCGTACCTCCCGGATGGAAAATATCCAAGGCAGAAGTCGTATTATCGAAGAGCTTAGTGGCATTCGAGAAGAACAAACACAAATCATAGAGATCTTTACAAGAATAGAACAAGGATAAAACAGGAGTTTTACAGCTACAACAAAATATGTTAAATTTCTTCCAGGAGGCACATGCTGGTCTATCTGCTGCTGGTCTATCTGCTGCTGGTCTATCTGCTGCTGGTCTATCTGCTGCTGGTACATCTGCTGCTGGTACATCTGCTGCTGGTCTATCTGCTGCTGGTCTATCTGCTGCTGGTACATCTGCTGCTGGTACATCTGCTGCTGGTCTATCTGCTGCTGGTCTATCTGCTGCTGGTCTATCTGCTGCTGGCCTATCTGCTGCTGGGCCATCTGCTGCTGGGCCATCTGCTGCTGGGCCATCTGCTGCTGGGCCATCTCTACTGGGCCATCTCTTGCTGGGCCATCTCTTGCTGGGCCATCTCTTCCTGGGCCATCTCCTCCTGGGCCATCTCCTCCATCTCCTCACCTTGGTCATCCCAGTACTCCTCCTTCCACTCTTCCCACAACGTCTCTGATGAGAACTCATCGGAGGGGGCAGTTGCCCCTCCCAGAGCCTCAGCCTCGTGGGAAGAGGGGAAGGAAGTAAGTATTTTTTGAGATGTTTATTTCGTATTTATTTAATGTGTAATGGATAGGTATGTGATGATGTGGTTTTCATTACACTTGTGGACCACACTCTGTATATAATCTGCTTCTATGGGAGCGGGTCCATGGAGGCAGATTGTTTGCAGAGTTTGGGTTATAAGTGTGTGGACACCACATCATCACATACCTATCCTTGTTCATGATATTGATTGGTTTCTGTGATGTGATGTCCAAACTGTTTCCCTAATCTCAAACAAAATGACCATTACAATTATACATGATGGCATATTACTGTTTGAATGCCAATAACACAGCTTAAAGGGACAGTCAGAACATTATTGTATACAAAGAAAACACTGTATTATGCATTATCAAGTTGGAAACAAAAACATGGAGAAATACGTGTGACTTATGTGCTTACCCTTGTATCTATGCCTATGAAAAATTACCACTTATTTGTTGTTCTGACCTAACAACATTTTAGACAATCAATGATCAATACATGGTAAATATGCTGTATGAGCTCAAGGTTTTCAAGATACAAATGCTATCAAAATGCCCTCTAGTGGTCAAATTGCATTCTGATTACATGCACTCTTCAAGCTCTAAGAAATGAGCACACGAACCTCATAGGTTTAGCTAGCAAATAAAAATAACCAGAGAAAAATGATTAATTGGTGAGAAACCTTTGATATCATTTTTATTTCAAAAATTGCTTTTTTAATAATGCAAATCATTATTTGTTTTCTAGACTGTCCCTTTAAAAAAATTACATATGCTAACATATACTAATATTTGGTGATTGTTGGTATATCTACATGTACTTGTTCAAACAAGAAATATTGGGAAAAGATTTCTATTGACGTGTTAAATAAAGAGACATTATTGTTTTTGATTTATTTTAGAAAGACATTTGTTTTAACAAGGAATATGGTTTAAAGTCCTTTTAGGAGTGACTAAACAAATATATGCTCACAATAATATATTTGGAGATTAACCAATGTGGAACTCATACATGATACAACAATCAACATTTGCATTAAAGGGACAGTATACAATCTTTTTAACAGAAATGCATGTAATAGACACTACTAGAAACCACAAGATTAACATATACTGATATCAAAATCAATATGAAAAAGCTTTCAACACTTTCAAAGAAAATCGGGTTATCTGTATTGAAAAGATAGCTGTAAAGCCCATTCAAAGTGTAAGACAAGACAATACCCCTTCATTAGCATATGAAAAAGACTCTTTACACAAATAGGAGCAAGCTGGAGATGGTACTCACATCAAACTTTGAGGCTTTGCGAGGAGTTTGAAAATTACTTAAATGTTATTTGAACATAAGCAAAAGTCGACATGTATTTGGTAAACAATGGACTATATAACTAGAGAAAAAAAACACATTTGTTTTTTAATGTGAGTGTATAATGACCCTTTAATAAAATATACGACGAAATAACATTTAGAAGAAGTCGGCATCTCATATGTTTAGCATATGATAAAGATAAATGCATATTGATTACTTGATTCTAATACAATAGCGCATATTTATGAATTCAATATCTTGAAAATTAAACACCACACAGTCATTTTTCATAAAAAGGAACATATTGTTGACAAATATATTAAACAAGATGGACTATATTTAGGGATTTGCACTTGCCTCGAAATATCTTATGCATGAAAACCTTTTGCTTTCATTCGTTTATTCAACCAGACATCCATCAAAAGAGAATGTTGTGTTCTTTATCAGCTATGGGTCAACAATGTTACATGATTCACACAATCCATACTCGCCATGGTTTTAAACTTGGCTTCTCCTTCACAAACGTGTGTTACGTGCCAAATCAAATATTGCGGGACTACGTAATCCAATCAGACGCTTTTTACACCTTTGCATGTGACGTCTTAATTAACATGGCGCATCCTTGATCGCGTAAAAACGCCATCCAATAAAAGGCGCATCCTTGATCAGGTAAAAACGTCAGCCAATACAAGGCGCATCCTTGATCGCGTAAAAACGCCATCCAATAAAAGGCGCATCCTTGATCGTGTAAAAACGTCAGCCAATACAAGGCGCATCCTTGATCACGTAAAAATGTCAGCCAATACAAGGCGCATCCTCGATCACGTAAAAATGTCAGCCAATACAAGGCGCATCCTTGATCACGTAAAAACGTCAGCCAATACAAGGAATCATTGGACAGCCTGGCAGGTGACGTCTTAAGCAACATGGCACATCCGAGATCGAGGAAAAACTTCAGCCAATACAAGGACTCAGTTGATAGCTTGGCATATCAATAAGAAACGTATTTATATTTTAGTAACTAGTATGTGTCTATATTGACATCTAGGAATGTCACGATAGATAACGAAATACTGTGATATATGAAATAGAATACATAATAGAAAATAAGGAGATATTTAATTAGAAGCAGAGGATTTATAACTAAACTATTTAGCAAGCAGCATGTTTTAAGTAGACATGAAAAAAATATTTTAAGGTTACACGATTATGTACGACATTGCAATTTGAAATACCTTGTAACAATAAATGAAAATGTTTGGATTATTGTGTTTCATGTACCTTTAACTGAAAATTAATGCTAGGAGATGCATTAGGAAAATAGGGATGTGTTAGATATTATATGTTAAAGGGACAGTCAACCCCTGAATATTTTGTTTGGAAAATATAGCTAATCCCTTTATTACACATTAATCATTTTTGAACAACAAACACAGTTATATATTTATATACTTTTTACTTCTGTTATTATCTTGTATCTAAGCTTCTGCTGACTGCCCCATTATTTCTGTTCTTTTGACAGACATGCAGTTTAGCCAATCAATGCTCACTCCTAGGTCACTTTACGTGCATGAGCTCAATGTTATCTATATGAAACATGTGAAATAATGCCTTATAGTATTCAATATTTTTTTAACATTAGAGCCAGTCTTCAAGGTCGAAGAACTTAGCATATGAACCTCCTAGGTTTACCTTTCAAATAAGACTAACAAGAGAACAAAGCAAAATTGTGAATAAAAGGAAATTAGGAAGTTGGTTAAACTCGCATGCCCTATTTAAATCATGAATCATCTTTTTGGACTTGACTGTCCCTTTAACTATAGCTATGGTGTACATCTTTAACATTTAAAAGATACACATGATAAATACATATGGCATTGAGGTTTTCAGATATGTTTAGATTGTTTTGGAATAACAATAATGACACATGTATTGATCAAACGTGTCACTTATTCAAGTTGAAATATGGTCAGTCTACCTATAGCCATATATGGGAGGAGAATTAATTTTTAAAAATATTAATATAAAGAGATTCCTGATCTAAAATATGCGCATTACACACAGTGATTGATTTGGTTACACTACTACAATAAGATAGACTTTAAATTGAAATACATGTGCTGGCAACATTACAATAAGATTCTTTTTAATAAGATTATATGTCCTTGTTCATGTAAAAAGGACAAAAACGCTTTAGAAATGGAAATCCATTCCTTAACAATTGTGGTCAGCATCACTTAAAGGGACATGAAATACCAAATAAAAAAAGAGGATCCACAGAGAGAATACTATTTGCATAAAAATAACACTTTACAGAGATTATCTCATTGTATCAATGCTGGGATCATTTGTTAAAGGTGCATCAATTCACGCAGACTTTACAAATGAACACATGGATGTCAAATTTAAAATATACATATATATATATATACAAACATCAAGATATATATATATACATATATAAAATAATTACTATGCTAATCATAATCCTGCAAATATAAAGCTTTACGAAAACTATATCAAGAAAATTAATCAAATTAAATTGGAGATGTAAATATTAAAGTCATTTACAATTGTATTACATATATGATTCAGGAAAGACAATTATTTGGTTTAAGGTCCCTTTAAGGATTAACCACATAAACTAGATATTTCAATCATTGACATGAATAAAGAGGACAAAGAATCGTGGAATGACATTTCTTTAATTAGTATGTCAGAAAACATCAACAACGTTTCAAAATAATTTCAGAAAGATCAGTAAAATTGGAGCCATTTGACAAGGTAAAAGAGTGCATCACAGTCCTTGGAGCGAGTTGACAAGGGCCAACTAAGGCCAGCACAGCTCCATTGGAGCCATTTGACAAGGTAAAAGAGTGCATCACAGTCCTTGGAGGGAGTTGACAAGGGCCAACTAAGGCCAGCATAGCCCCATTGGAGCCATTTGACAAGGTAAAAGAGTGCATCACAGTCCTTGGAGGGAGTTGACAAGGGCCAACAAAGGCCAGCACAGCCCCATTTGAGCCATTTGACAAGGTAAAAGAGTGCATCACAGTCCTTGGAGGGAGTTGACAAGGGCCAACAAAGGCCAACACAGCCCCATTGGAGCCATTTGACAAGGTAAAAGAGTGCATCACAGTCCTTGGAGGGAGTTGACAAGGGCCAACTAAGGCCAGCACAGCCCCATTGGAGCCATTTGACAAGGTAAAAGAGTGCATCACAGTCCTTGGAGGGAGTTGACAGGGGCCAACAAAGGCCAGCACAGCCCCATTGGAGCCATTTGACAAGGTAAAAGAGTGCATCACAGTCCTTGGAGGGAGTTGACAAGGGCCAACAAAGGCCAGCACAGCCCCATTGGAGCCATTTGACAAGGTAAAAGAGTGCATCACAGTCCTTGGAGGGAGTTGACAAGGGCCAACAAAGGCCAGCACAGCCCCATTGGAGCCATTTGACAAGGTAAAAGAGTGCAACAGGCACAACAATAAACAAAAATGGCCAAATGGCAACAATAACAAAAACTTATGTAACATGTGGACGGAAGAATATTAAGGCGACCTTGGAACATCTCCAGATACTCCACTTACTGGGCATCACCTTCATTGTCCGCTTCATGCTCTGCTCCAGATTCAGGCATTGACTGTAAATGCCTAATATGGCGTAGAGTCGAATGCTGAACCTGGAGCAGAGTATGAATGGTGTCATTCATCCTTCCCAGGAACATTGAGTTCCTCAGCACCGCCTGCTCTATACGGGGAAGAGTTTCTAGCATGAGCCATGCTGAGTCACAACCTACAACAACAAAATAGAATAATATTAATGTTAATTACACAACATAATATAAACTGAGAAAATATACATTTGAACTTTAAATCAAAATCATTCTTACAATCAAATATTCAATATTCCTTCTCTTCACATGAAATATGTTCTTAATACATAAACCATTAAAGGTACAGTTTACTCCAAAATGTTATCCCCTGTAATTTGTTGACCCTGATTCACTTTTCCAGCTTGACTCTATGAATATTTTGAACATTATTTCCATTGTCTATACATTGTAATTTTCAATAGTTTATTTATCCTGTGGTATCCACACCTATCCTTAAAGCTTTTTGCATTGAGGCCAACATATGTAAACACAGCAAGCAGAAGAAATTACACTCCCAGTGGTTTACAGAAGAGAGAATGTAAGAATAATTTATATGTCTATTTTTGAATACAAGTAGTAGTGATTGGTATATGGAGTGAGATGAAATTAAAGGGACACTGACCACAAATATTTAAATTTGTGATTCAGATAGACCATTAAAAATATTTTAAACATTTAATTCACTCCTATTATCAAATCTAATAGATTCTCCTTGTATTTTGAATTTAAATTCAACAATGTCATTTAATATTTCTTAGCATATTTTGTGATCCACCTTGGTTGTCCCTGCTGATTGGTGGATAAATTAATCCAACAATAAAACAGAAACCACCCCCCACTTCACAATATTTGAACAATTATATGCCTTTAAACATAACAATAAAGAGACAAAGCGAGTTATTAAAAATTGATAAGAGGAGTAAATTATCAAGTTGATTAACATTGCATGCTCTATTTGAATTTGTTTTAATGTTATTTTTGGTTCACTGTCACTTTAAATATGTTCTAATGTTGATTTAGTTTGATACTTACAGCTGTGCCTGGGAAGGACGATCTGACACCTCGAACAATGAAGGTTGGGATAGGGGGGAAGGATGGGATATTGGTGGCGAGGGCTTGGATGGGGCTGGCAAGGGCTTGGGTGCCGCTCTGTGGGAGCCCGTAAAACTGGGGATTCTTGGGAATGGTGAGTTGGGGACTGGGCAGGTTGGGGAACTGTACGGGCAGCAATACGGGGAGAGCGGCGAAGGGGGACAATTATTTGAGGGACAGGCCTGGAGGATTGGGAAGGGCCGGGAAGGTCTTCTACAGGGGGAGGAGCTTCTACAGGGTGAGGGGCTTCTACAGGGGGAGGGGCTTCTACAGGGGGAGGGGCTTCTACAGGGGGGGGGGCTTCTACAGGGGGGGGGCTGGGCAGGGGGGGGAGAATGATGTCCAGAAGTGGAGTGTCCATCTGAAATATATAATAAAATATATATTAACATCTCATACATCATGATCTCAAAGAAAGGCATTTCAACATGATTATGTTTTATATATACTTAGAAGTGGTTTACAATTTATTAACAATGATGAAATAAGGATATGGTATGCATATAGGCACTCAAATGAATAGCAAGGAGTGTCTATCCAATAAGAAGATGATTATTGTGGTTTGTCATTAAATATGCAAGTGAAATCATGATGTCATTCATTAAAAATAAGACATAAAATAAAACATAATACAATCATATGTTCATGCTGCATGATATGGAAGGGGGGGGCAGTAGTGGATTCTAAAAGAAAAGGAATAATCCTTTTTAAATTGTCAAAGCTGTAGACTTTGAATTTCATCATGAGAATGTTTACAAACAATGACATGTTGGATACATGTTAGATAGCTTTCACATACCATCAGACTCCATGGCCGCCTCTTCCTCCTCCGTCCCACATGTTACATCAATATCTGTAAAACATAACATGTTGTGTACACGTTCATATCAGATATTATAATATATGTTACTGTTGCTACAAGACACACATCAATGTTGCACGAAAGATATACTGATCCAAAGTTATGATTTACATCATTTTGATGGAGCATACAAATGACATTAGATATGTTATTCTCAATGAGTAAGAATTTAATGTTAGTGTTTGGATTTCATAGAAATTCACAAAATAAGAGTACATGCAACATTTGAGAGTTCTCATGTGTGTATCACTTCATGATTGTTTACACAATTTAAAAGAACACCAAACATATGTTATCCATCTTCTGAACAACAAAAGTGTAGACTAAGAAGCTTTGAGATATTAATTTTTCAATATTTTAAAAAGTTTGAGATATAATCATAGTACTAAATTATATGTTTGAGTCAAATGTAATGCTTCATCAGAATCATGATCATAATATATATTCCAAATACACCTTCAATGACATATGAATGAGTCAATCGACTTACCAGAATGTTTGGAAACAATTTCCAAGTCGGTGCTGGATCCCCCCGGGCTCCCAACAAGAACTAGATCTATGAATGATATAGATATCTATTAGTGATCACAGTTTGGACATCACTAAGTCACATCATTATCGTTTTTAAAAAAAATTATACTTAGAACTGAGAACAATAGAGCAATAATCTGAAGAATAAATGCATGAGGGAATCCAGGTTATTCTGAATAAAAAGATGTCTTTAACATATGTTGAATTTCAGACTATATTAGACACACAAATCATCTCATATGATTATATTGCATATCTAAATATACCCATTAATCAATGTTTTTAAACGAATACACACAAACAACATTTTAATTTAAAATGGGTGATAAATCAAACCAAAGCCATGTGTCATATCAATCCATTTGTGCAACTGATCACAATGCAAAACAGAAGTTATTCATCCAAATATGTAATCATGGTGCTGTTAGGGTATGCTTATATCTATAAAGTAAGTCCAAGACTGAATATGTCATTTAGATATCAATATTGTTTCATCCAAACAATGTAATGAGGAATGAATCAATTGATTATTAAAGGGACACTGACATCAATTTGGTTAAAACATTTTTTTAAAATTTATAATTTGAAAAAAACACAAAAGATAATTAGAGTATCCATATAAATTTTGAAAAATGTGAATGTATTATGTTATGTAATGTTGTGTACATGTTTCAAAGACAAATTGCTATTAAAATGAGACATACCATAGTCTTGAGAACCCTGGCCCGAGGGTCCAGCACCAACATCCATATCTGTAAAATATTCAATGAGGATTGGATATCATTAATAATAATCAGGACATGTATATAGAAAATATAAAAATGCATTTACATTTAATAAATAAGAATATTTTTATATTCACATGAGTTAATTGTTTAATCAATTAATGTATCATTAAATTGATCCTGTATTCTTATTTTCCAAACTTTATGTTATTGACTGTAGCTTTAATTCATTTCTTTAATTTTTACATTCTCATCAATTGATATCTATATTTCCTAGTTTATTCTTTTGATCTTGCTAGTATATTTTTTTAATGTAGAAGATTATAAATAAGGATACTGTATTCTTCCTATATATACTAATTAACGTATACATTTGACCAACATGTGTAAAGCAATGACATTAACAGCAAACCCATGTTCACGTGTGTACGCAATTCTATCTTTCGTGATCATTACGCAATGATTCTATGCGGAATTGCGCATCCGTGATTTGACCAACATGTGTAAAGCAATGACAGTAACAGCAAACCCATGTTCACGTGTGTGCGCAATTCTATCTTTCGTGATCATTACGCAATGATTCTATGCGGAATTGCGCATCCGTGATTTCACCAACATGTGTAAAGCAATGACAGTAACAGCAAACCCATGTTCACGTATGTGCGCAATTCTATCTTTCGTGATCATTACGCAATGATTCTATGCGGAATTGGGCATCCGTGAATCAGAATTAATTTTGATATATTAGTGTGATGAGTATCATTTCCAAAAAAATTATGATATATTTTCAATTGGGTGCATTACGAGATTGAAATCTGATATTTGTTAATATTGAACAATAACAAATAATATTTATAACTGGCTTATGATTATAGAGTCAATATATGAAATTGCGGATGCTCGGGATATCACGGATGCGCAATTCCATTTTCACTCTGTGACGCATATTCTGGATAACGCAAGAAACATCATTCCTATTTCATGTGTGACAAATCTAAAATCAGATATCTAAACATCATATGTAGCGTATGTTGTGAGATCTATATAGGTTAAATATATGACTATCTACACATTTATTTAAATTATTTTAAAATATTAATATATTATATAAAGTAGGATATTTACCTTGTTCAGCCTCTTTTTCTACTCCTCTCAGGCCAACGGATGGAGAAGCAGCTGCACTGGATCCCGAGTCCTGAGTTTTGGATCCAGCAGCTGTGAGGGAAGAAGAAGAGGGCGAGGATGGAGAGGATCTAAATCTTTTGGGGATCCGGAGATTGAGGAGCTCGCATAAAGTCACCTCATAAGGGAGTAGGTAGAGTTTCCGTGCGGGTTTAATTTTTCGGCCATCCCTGCGACGGGCTTGTACCCACTCCCTTATGAGGTTGACTTTCTTGTGCAGACGCAACCTCATATCTCCGAACCTCCGCATGATCTGATCCTGGCTCCTCTGGACGCCCAACACCAATTGAACCTTATTGGTGATGGACTCCCAGGGGGCCTTCTTAACACTCGCATCTGTCGACCTCTTCTGGTTCCCAAACAGCTGCGGATAAAACATCTGGACAGCGTGGACCAGTGCAGCGCTCTCCTGCTTGTCAAACCTGGGAGGTGTCATGCCTGCTAGCCCCAAACAAAATATAATATATAGATAATATATAAACAGCCTGCAGGCATTAGAGAACTGACAAAGATGGCAACGTGTAATGGACTTTTATATGGTGAAGTAAACATGAGATGCACCATGGGACATGTTATCTGTACATCTGATTGGATAAAAGTTTTAAATATTGTTATCATGTCTGTGAGACCATCCTGACTCAAGTTGGGTTTGTGTGATGAACTCTGATTGGCATTTCCTTAATGTTTCATATCTTAGTAACTTCCACACACATACCTCCTGGTGGTGCTGTTACTTCATTTTTCATGTAGACTTATTTGTAACTCATGGGCCTGTCATGCGGATATGTGTGACGCAGATTTAATATACGTGATCCGTTAAATATTAATGTTTAAATTCTCGTTAACATCTAATACTGTCACATTATGAAATGTTGTAGACATTTCTCGGTTTAATATCGGTCTGTTTCTTTAATACAAATACGTTGGATTAATACACATTTAACATTGTATGTATTTATTGTTCATAAAATCTATTTTGTGACTTATTGTGAAGTATTGACATTGCTCTATTAAATGTATTTATAATGCACATTGATTGTGTGCTATTGCGTGACATTAGACTAGAATGTTTAAAGATGCAAATCTCGTGTTGCAAGATACGTTTCCCACGCAACATTTCAGAATGTGCAATTTCTGGTTATAATGTCCGTAACTTGGATAATCTGTTTATAAATGTTAAACTACACATTTGTTTATTATTAGTAAATAAACCTCGAGCTTGTGTATGTCTGAACTGCTCATATATGTTATTGTGCAATGGCGTCTTTATTTTTAAAGAGACATTACAACAAAACAATTGTATCAAATGATCTATAGAGATCAAAAATGTTTTGACTTTAAAATGTAACTCAATTTATCTTTGTATTTAGATATCCGCAACAGAATACATTTCAATGTATGTCAAGATAATGAGATAAGAGAAGTAAAAGACACTCTTTAAATCTCTTAAAGGGACACTGTACACAAAATGTTTCTTTGGTGATTCAGATTGAGCATTAAATTTCAAGCAACTTTCTAATTTACTCCTATTATAAATTTTTCATCATTCTCTTGGTATCTTTATTTGAAATGCAAGAATGTAATTTTAGATGGCGGCCCATTTTTGGTGACCAACCTGGGTTGTCCTTGCTGATTGTTTGATAAATTAATCCAACAATAAAAAAGTGCTGTCCAGAGTACTGAAAGAAAAACAATTAGATGCCTTCTTTTTCAAATAATGATAGCAAGAGAACGAAGAAAAATTGATAATTGGAGTCAATTAGAAAGTTGCTTAAAATTGCATGCTCTTTCTGAATTATAATAGAAAATATTTACGATCAGTCTCCCTTTAAGGATATTTTGATATAAACCTATGCACCTTCCTTTCTCAAACTTAGTATAACATGTGACTAAAGCATATTTAGATTATCTTTTGGATTGTTTTCCCCACTGTGAATGAAATAGATATTCTAATGGCTGGATTTCGCCGTCTTCAACTTAAAGGGACATTAAGCTATATGTTCTTTACGTATTTCAATGGCTAATAGAATATTAAATTAACTTCATATTTAGTTTTATTCTCTCATTAGCTTTTAAATAGATATATTCTTGGATTAAAAACATAGCTACATAGGCTATTTTGATGCTGATTGTTGGTTGCACATAGATGCCTTATGTCATTGTCTAAAACATGTGCATTGATATATCTTTTTCAAAGTATATTTAAAGACTGAATGTAATTAAATAGTACATTCAAAATATTTAAATAATGTATTTGTATTGTTTAAAATTCAATACACATTATATTTTTGAAATGTCCCTTTAAGGGCCAAACCATTAGGAATATGGTGATTTAACATTGTAGAAATAAACTAAAGGGGAATGAAAATACATAGATATGTGATATCTAACCAAGAGCTAAGATAAATGATTATGTGAAATTATATCACTAAATTGATATAGTTAAATGACCCTTCAAATGACTCCACTAGAACAGAAAATCAATCAATATGGCATCCAATAACTAGCTTGTGCGAAATATGAAGTTAAATGACTTACCATTTTCATGATTTATAAAGCTAGATTTATGTAAATAATGTTTTTGTATATCTAAGGAAGATACAAGATCTTATAAACCAATTTAAAATTCAACCACACTGTCACTTTAATGTAAGTGAACCATTTTCCCTTCTTAAAAGTGAAAATAACAAAGTTGTTATGTCGAATTCTGACTACATATCCGAAAATATGTTTAAATTGTAACATCTATAAATTACACAATAAAAGCATCAATGGATTTCAATCCATAATTAATGTATAAAAGCTACTTGACTTTAGCATTCTCTGAATAAGTGGATTTTCAATAATTCAATACATGATGCCTAATTTGATATTATGCATGTGCTTGTCAAATAGACAACTACCAGTCATGGGAGTCAACAATTTTTTTAATTGACAGATTATATGGATATTTATTATAATCTGTTAAAAAGATGGTCTTTTATAAAAATAATAAAAGGTTTATTATTCGAAAGTTTTTTTTACTTTTTAAAAAAAAACAAAAAAAAAAACAATTGAACAAGTGTAATTCATCACAGATGAAAATCTGAAAAAAAAGGAAATAAAAAATACATTAGTTATTTAATACACACATGTCGTAAAATATTCATTAAATAATATTTAAAAATCATCTTGTGTCTATGCTCTAACTTTTTAAGAAAATTGAAAAATATATTTTGGAATATTAAAAAAAAAAAAAATCTATACCTATCCATTAGTTAAAATACCATTATATTGTGTAATCAATATTACATTTAAATATCAGCATTTCAAATTATACCAAATAATGCATATAACATTTAAAATATTAAAAATACATATATGTATGCTGAACATAAATGTAATATTTCATGTTCATTAAAATACCTCTATATCAACTATAATATGTAGTCCTTTGTCTGATTGTTCATAATTGGATTCTTCTGTATCACAAAGTCGGGGAAATGTATGTAAGCTACAAATATTCTAATATAGGACATGTATCTTTTCAAAATATTTTACATTCTTCTTCCTGTGATTCTTAACTAGCATGCATTGGGCAAACCAACCTGGATTATGCATGGTCTTTGAAAGTCAATTCTCTAGAAAACAGTTTATCTTCAATAGGTGTCTTATTCACCATTTCCAAAATAGAGGACTGAAATACCATCTAAAAATTAAAAAATAATCTAAGTGTCTCCAATAGGATGCCTCCACAGTCTTAATCCATCAAATAGTTGCCACTTACCATGTGAACATGTCTTTGTATGGTTTTCAAAGTCAGCACATTTGAAAGACAATGCCAGACATGATCCCATTGGTATTCTTCACTTTCAATCTTGGATTCTTCACTTTCAGTCTGGGAATTCTTCACTTTCAGTCTTTGAATTCTTCACTTTCAGTCTTTAGATGAAGTCATCTCCCTAATGGCAGAAAAAGTGTTATTAAAAATATTATTACAAGTGTGTGAATCAGTTCTGTACTCCTCTCCCACCCCCCATTTCTGAATCAATTTCTGTCACTAGCTTACTAAGCGTGTGTAGCATCTTGTGTTATGTTCTATCAATCAAGTGTGAAGATGAGTCATATTGAGCAGAACGAACCTCTGTGTGACTTTGAATCTAACTTTGAACCATAGTCATGCTAGAGGATAGTCATGCTAGAGGATAGTCATGCAAGAGGATAGTCATGCTAGAGGATCCCTTTCTGAGTATTTCAATTTTAAGTAATGTGTAAACTAAATACTAGTTTTGAAAATGTATGCCATATGATGTATTTTTGTGTAAAATTCCTGCCATCCACAGTCCATACATTTATACTTACCAGCTGATGTTGTCTTTAAAAACCAGGTGGCAAAGACTTGCTACAGGACCCAATGACCAGAGCATCACCTATATTAATAAATGAAAATATTTGTTATCATTTGATGAACAATCCTAAGATGTTTGCACAATTCTCTACTTGTCATTTCCCTAGAGTTCACATCTATTGACAATACTCCAATCTAACTTCTATTATTTACCATCTGAAGTTACGGTTGATGATGTCTGCTCTGACATTGAGCCCCTCGTCCCGGAATGGCCCCTCTAGAATAGGATCGTCCTCCTCATCTCTGAGGAGGTTTCGGGGTGCCTGGATGGCCTGCAGCATCCCAGCCCGCTGTGCAATATTATGCAGGACGCTACAGGCTACAACGATCTTAGCCACCTTCTGAGGGCTGTACTGGAGGGCTCCTCCCGACCTGTCAAGGCACCGGAATCTCATTTTGAGGAGCCCAAACATTCTCTCGACCACAGCCCTGGTTCTCTTGTGCGCCCTATTGTAGCGCTCCTAAGCCTCATCAGTAGGGTTACGTAACGGCGTAATGAGCCAAGGCCGGCTCATGTAACCAGAATCACCTTTAAATTATGAACAGAACACAGTTACAATTTAATCCACAAAAATTTAAGTATATTAAACAAATATTTTTGTGTACACGATAATCCAATAACACATGTTTAAATTAAAAAAAAAAAAATCTAGTTCAATATTATTCTCTATCTGAGCATTTCAGCTAAGACATGGTACATATGCGTATTTCACATAAACCAGACCTTTGCTAAAATACAACCTAAATGGTTAAATTGCATTTTCAAGCTGCCCATTTAAGCGAAAACATGCTACATATCTTCTTGGAGCTAAAACTAGACATTTGGGGAAAGAGACAATGACATGGTTAAATTGCATGTGCTATCTGAGCATTTCAGCTAAGACATGCTACATATGCGTATTTGGCATAAACCAGACCTTTGCTAAAATTTAAAAAAAATTGTTAAATTGCATTTTCAATCTGCCCATTTAAGGTAAGACATACTACATATCTGCTTGGAGCTAAAACTAGACATTTGAGAAAATAGACAATGACATGGTTAAATTGCATTCTCTATCTAATCATTTAAGGTAAGACATGCTACATATCTGTTTTGCACTAAAACTAGACATTTGCGGAAAGAGACAATGACATGGTTAAATTGCATCCTATAGCTGCACATTAACAGTTTAAGACTACAGTGGCAATTGTCTAACTGATTAACTATGTTGTGCACAAATACTCACCAACGAGATACCCAGGGGGAAATTGTCTTTCCTCAAACTGCCGCCACAGGGAGGACAGAGAGAGGATGTGGGCATCATGACAAGCCCCCCCAAAATTCGCAAACACCTGCATAATCCTCATCCGTGCGTCACAAACATACTGCACGTTGAGGCTATGAAAATGTTTGCAATTTCTGAAGGGCAAGTCATCAGCTGGAGCAAGCAGCGCAATGTGGGTACAATAAATTGCTCCCAAGACATTGGGCAATTCAGCAATAGCAAAGAATTCCCGTTTCACGCGCCTCCAATCACCATCATTCTGTGGGAATCCTATGTATTGCTTACTGATACGTACCATGGCATCCAGAAAGTTATCAAACACCCCAGAGAATGTACCTTGAGACAGGCCATGCATGTACATCTCTCCTGATTGAAAACTACCGGAGGCCAGGACGTATATACAACTTAGCATCTTAGTGATGCCGGGGACAGCAGTCCTTATTCTTATACGTGGCTCCAGATGTGGTCTAAGAACATCGTAAAGGCCAATGAGCTGTTCGCAATTGAGCCGATACTTGTCATAAACCTCGAAGTCGCTCATGTTTTCCAAGGTGGGTCTTACCCTGTATACACGAGGACCTCGAACCAGACGACCCCTTTGTCTCACTCGGAGCCGCCGAGGCTGCCTGATTCTATCAACCGCTACTTGGCCAACAGCAGCACCAGCAGCGTCTACCAGATCATCGTCATCCATATTTGCCAAGCTTAGCAGCACGAAGCCAAACAGCAGAGCAAACACAGCGCAAGGAGTAACAAGGTATGCAAAAACACAGAAGCGAATTGATACGATGTCGATCACCATGGACGCTTTGGCCATGTTGTTTGGGGGATTTATAGTGCAATTAGTCCAATGGTAGTGAGTTTGTAATGATTGCTGATTGTATTCACTTGTTTGTATGTGAGCGGCGCGAATGCTTTCAAAGTGGGCAGTTTTTTTAGGTGTTTGGTGAAATGTTGTTTTCCCCCAATGAATCTCAATGTGAAAGTGTAAAATATCACACATATAGTGCATGTTTGTAATGTTTGTTCATATGCGTAATAAATATTTATTAAACGTGATCTTATAGTAAAAAGCACACGTCCACGCTAACGTGAATGAAAGTGCATAGTTGTGTATAATGTGCATAGAATGTGATCGATCAATGTTGCTGCAATATTGTTTGTAAACGATAAAGTAACAGCTGTCATCTGTAGTATTGTATATATAAGTGATTTGCGAGATGTAAATATTGTACGCGTCCCATTAAAATCGCACTAATACTGAATAACTTCCGGCTGTCATCTGTAGTATTGTATATATAAGTGATTGGCGAGATGTCAATATTGTATGCGTCCCATTAAAATCGCACTAATACTGAAGAACTTCCGTCTGTCATCTGTAGTATTGTATATATAAGTGATTTGCGAGCTGACAATATTTATGACGCGTCCCTTTAAAATCACCATAATAATGATGTTCCAAACTGTTGTTTACGTATATGTTGTATTGTAGTATTGGGTGCTAAAGTTCTGAAAGGGGCGGTACAGTCGTAAAGCTGTAATGTGTATGGTTGAATCTTCTAATGACGTCATCATATTATTAACCTGCCTGTGTAGTTATGAAATCCTCATTGTGTTGTTGTATTTGACTACATTGTTATTGTGTGCTGAATAAAATATTAATGTGTGCTTTGTGGTTGCGTGATGCATGTTATGTACATATACGTATATATTGTGATTGTGTCCCACATATGCTGACTTCTATATAGCGGTCTGGCATTGTTGTTCCTTCCCATAAAGTGACAGCAGTAATCTGTTCTAATGATGTTCTTATTGTACGTAATTCCTAATGGTATATTGTGAGCGAATCATGATGTTAAAAGTACATAAAAATCCCTATTTTCTGTTTCGTGATTCCTAGAGAGAATGTAATGTGTTTTCCCCCCATCATTTGAATGCACATGTATGAGTGAATGCTAAAAGTAATGTATGTGCATCCATGACTGATCATCTGTTAAGCCTATGTAGATATGCTGTTGCTGCAAGCATATGAGTTGAATAAATGAAATGCAATAATAAAGGTAAACGAGAGGTGTTTCCCATTGTCTACTGTTTGTGAATCCTGAAATGTTTCAATTATTTTTGTGTCCGTTTAAATGTGATGTTATTGTTGAAAATGTTTGTTACTAGTGATGGTGATTTGTAGTTGATGTAATGTAAAAGTATGAAACAATTTAATGTTGTTGTGAATTTCCCATAAGTAAACTCCATAAGTCCACCATAGGGAAATAGCCATTTCTTGATCTATTTGTCATAGCTGGGTCTAGCGCAGAAAAGCATGAGTTATTTTCCGAATTCTAGCACTGGTATTTAGAGTTTTTTTGTCTACGCTTTTTGCGTGCGTTAGGGAAATCTGTCTGTCGCGTGCACAAGCACATCTTCCCCATAGAAGTCAATGGAGGCTCAAGATTTGTGTGTAAATAATATCCAAGACTGGTTTTGAGCGTAAAGTGAGTGACATCATGGTCTTGTGTGAAAAAGTAGCTAAATCGTGTTTATTTCTTCATAAAAAAATTCTTTGTGTATGTAATGTAGTGTATATTGTTTGTATGCATCGATGAGTGTATGTTTGTGATAATATCATTAGTTAGATGTAGCTATATAAGTGTCTTTTCCCGTCTGTCAATGTAAGTCAATGGCAAAATGGATTTGTGTTGTTTTTTTTTCTAACACCCGAGATCTCGCAACTTTGATCTTTTCTATTTTGATGAAAAAATATTACATATGAAAAATAAATATAGTGTAGTGTTTGTATAAGTGTAAGTGTACTTTGTGTAAAATTTGTTTTGTGATTCATGGATGGTTATTTTGTCGGTAGATGTTAACTCCTGGGTCTGAGCTGTCGGTAGAGATTTGTGCGTTCGGAGATTTTTGAGTGTCGGTAAGTGAACTCTAAATACCAGCGGGCGGCCAAAACCAGCGTTAGAAGCCCTATACGCTGGTTAACGCAAAACTCTAAATCTAGGCGAATATTTGCTAACCTACAGACAATAGTAATTTTATTTCTAATTCTATAAGCTTTTAATTGTATTTTTTAAATCATAAATAAATACATTAGTGGATACTTATTTTTAGCTCTCTCTGTTTTTTATACAACTGTACACAGTAATGAATTTATTGAGTCAAATATAATCATAAGAGATATGACAGAAGTATTTGATTTAATTAAAATGTGGCAGCCTTGTGGTTGAAGAGTTTAAGTTAATAGAATAAACTTCCTTATTTATGTGCATTTGAACAGTAGCCTAAACACTGTGCATATGAATATAGATTTTATGTTCTCTAATAACAACAGGGAATGGGCACCACTGGATTTGATGTTATTTTTCTGTTTGCTATTACAATACACAGGCCTTTTTGTGATGAGTGTAATATTTATGCAGATTGCCTTAATACAAAAGACTCTCTATAAGCATTGAAATATTTACCAGATGATGCCATAGTTGTATTTTTTAGGGTAATTAAAGGACAATGCAATATAATGCAATATGATAACCAGAATCAAAATAAGGTTAGTGGAAATATTTCTAGACAGTTTAAAAAACGAAACTGACTTTTACAAGTGACAAGATTATGTTAATTGATATGATTTTGAAACTTTAATAATACTTGAGTTTCCTTAGATTCCTACTTGGGTACAATATCTTAGTGACAAATTACATTAATGGAACACTGATGAGTTCAGCTTGGCTCTCAAACAAAGTGTCATGTTGCCAATAATTGTTCTGTGTCAGACCTTAACAATACAGACATTCTTTCCATTTCAATGAAGAAGACAGAATAATACTGCAGATGACACACACACACACAAAAGAAAAAAAAGGATTTTTAATTAAAGTAATTTGACTCCCAGAGTATCAAGCATATATTTTGAATAAACTTGTATAGAATTCTAGATTGTCTCTCATCTTTAGTATGAGGGAATGGAAATAAAATAAACATATGTTATTAGAAGTTTATATTTATGGGAAATGTAGATATAACCCATATAAACGAGTAAGACTCAGTACAACTGCAGTTGACCTTCCGTCTTTATGTAGGTTGAAAGTGAATCATAGTAAAAAAAAAAAAGTTTAATGAATCAGATCTAAGCAAATCTTAATTTTTTTTCTCTAGATAATATATTATTTTTGTATATTTGAGTTGTTAATTGATTTCACTACCCCATATTTCTACATGTCTGAGATGCTGGTACCCAACTCAACAACACCTCTATTGTCTGCTGTAGCAACCTCACAACCCTTTAATTAATAATCTGGTAAAGGGTTAAAGGAAATGCAAAATGTGTAGTTATGTTGAACAAAAAGAACCCTGGGATTACAGACAAGACGTATAATACATATGATAAACGTAAGCATTTTTAAACAAAGAAGATACAACTTTTATAAATAATTAATTTAGATTTTTACGATAAACCATAATAGTAACTAGAATTCAATGTCAAAGGAGTTTACACCATTTTTCTCTTATTTTTATCCAATATCTAAATTTCCTGCTAAACAAAACATGGCTGATACTTAAAGGGACACAAAACCCAAACATTTTCTTTAGGGATTCAGATAGAGCATAAATATTAAACAACTTAATTAGATTATCAAATTGGCTTCATTCTATTGATATCCTTTGTTGAAGGAGCAAAATGTTCTACTGGTAGCTAGTTGAACACATCTGCTGAGCCAATGACAAAAGACATATATGTACAGCTACCAATCAGCAGCTAGTTTCCAGTAGTGTATTGTTGCTTCTGAGCCTACCTAGGTATGCTTTTTAATAAAAGATACCAAGAGAATGAAGCAATTGTGATAACAGAAGTAAACTAGAAAGTTGTTAAAAATGGCATGCTCTATCTCAATCACAGAAGTTTAATTTTGACTTTAGTCTCCTTATTAGACAAAATTTTAGTTATGCTGCAACTCAAATGTTTTTAAAATGTACATTAGAGCTGCAACAACTAATTGATATAATCAATAATAAATGGTTATGAAAATAGTTTTCAACTAATCTCATTATCTCATTATTGATTAGTTGGTCTGCTATTAGTTGGTCTGCGATTAGTTGGTCTGCGATTAGTTGGTCTGCGATTAGTTGGTCTGCTCACGGAGCCAGCTGCTTCACTCCGATGAACTACTGAACGTGGTATTGTGTTTTATGTTTATGTCCTTAGCGTAAAGGATGTCTACAGACATTTACTTTTCGCTTTTGCAGGACAGTATAAATTGCTTACAACTACTGCTGTTTTATTTGGATTATATCACCTGTGCAACCCAGAAATAATAGTCTCATTTGGATTGTTTATATTAAATCAGGTGATTTGGGACTATGCTTTGCATGATATAGTGCCAAGCTTATTATTTGCACTTAGCCCTAGATTGATGGGAGTTGTTATTGGAATTTGTGTGCACTATTATCTGTTTGCACAACTATTAGTGGATTGCTTGATATTGCTGATTGAGGGCCAGATTAAAAGTGGAGCGCTAAATATCACTTTCGTAAAAGTGATATTTGCGATGCACTGAGTAATACCAGCACATGCTTAAAGGGACAGTTAATACCAGAATTGTTGTTGTTTAAAAAGAAAGATAATCACTTCATTACCCATTCCACAGTTTTGCATAACCAACACAGTTATAGAAATACACTTTTTACCTCTGTGATTACCTTGTATCTAAGCCTCTGCAAACTGCCCCCTTATTTCATTTCTTTTGACAGATATGCACTTTAGCCAATCAGTGCTGGCTCCAGGGTAACTTCACGTGCATGAGCTCAATGTTATCTATATGAAACACATGAACTAATGCCCTCTAATGGTCAAATGCATTCAGTTTAGAGGCAGTCTTCAAGGCCTAAGAAATTAGCATATGAACCTCCTAGAATTAGCTTTCAACTAAGAATATGAAGGTAACAAAGCAAAATTGGTGATAAAAGTAAATTGGAAAGTTGTTTAATATTAAATTCCCTATTAAAATCATGAAAGTTTTTTTTGGACTTGACTGTCCCTTTAAGTGTTCTGGTATTACAAGTTGACAGCAATGCAAATGCGAGCTCGCGTTCGCATTGCTGGGAAGTATTGCGCTCATGAGAGCGCTTTTCCATAGGCTCCAATGGGAAGAGAATGTCGACACCTGTAAAGGTAAAATAATGTTTTTAGAAAGAAAGTATTTAGATATTGAACAAGACACTAGAGACCATGATAACACTGCTTTGTCTAATATGCTTATTTTATAAAAGATGTATGAGCAGATATTAGAGAAAGCACCACATATTTTTTTCTTAGCAAAATCATGATGGATGAAAAAAAAAACAAAAAAAAAAACTTTTCAGAACATTTAGAAGTGTTCCTTTGAGAGGTCTGATATAATCATAGGACTGATGATATTCAAACTCATCATAACCTAGATTTTCTTATAAATTTTCATAAGGTATCTCTTAGGTGAAGCACCTCAATCAGAAGTAAATTGAAGAAAGATAATGAGTTTGCCTAACTGAACTATGGGTAGATATATAGGGAATCACAAACGTGCATTAACTATTTAACTACCTTTTTTTTCTCTTTATTTTGCAATGAATAGTAAATATGGAAGTTAATTCAAATGTGAATTACCTCAAATAAGAGAAGCTAAATTATTCTTTGTAGCACACTAATAATTATAAAAAATAAATGTAAAATTTTAGGAGTAAAAAAAAAAGGGTATTTTAAATTGAAATATCTTGGAATAAGTTGTAAAATTAATGAAATATTAAGGACTAGTGCTAAAGCCTGTGTACACGGGCCATCTTTTGCAGAACAGCGGTCCCACCCTTTGCTCTCTCTCTCCCCCCTCTCTTTTGCTCTCTCTTTCCTCCCTCTCTTTAGCTCTCTCTCTCCCCCCTCTCTTTTGCTCTCTCCCCCTCTTTTGCTCTCTCTCCCCCTTCTTTTGTTCTCTCTCTCCCCCCATGTTGCTCTCTGCCCTCTCTTTTGCTCTCTCTCCCTCTCTGTTGCTCTCCCCCCCTCTTTTGCTCTCTCCCCCCCTCTTTTGCTCTCTCTCCCCCTCTTTTTTCTCTCTCTCCCCCTCTTTTGCTCTCTACCCTCTCTTTTGCTCTCTCTCCCCCTCTTTTACTCTCTATCCCCCTTCTTTTGCTCTCTCTCCCCTCTCTTTTACTCTCTCTCCCCCTTCTTTTGCTCTCTCTCCCCCCTCTTTTGCTCTCCCCCCACCCTGTTTTGCTGTCTCTCCCCCTCTTTTGTTCTCTGTCCTTGCGCAGTCTCTACTGCGCATGACTGCATCTGACAAACATACATAGCCTTTTATTATATAAGATAAGCAGCTCTAAACACTCAAGAGTATTTAACGCTACAGGACAATACAGTGCCTGTTCTACATTATATTTCTATTATATGGCACTGATTAAACCTTTTCCTACTATAAAAAGGACTTTGCATGAAAAATATTAGGTCAACAAACTAAACATAACAAGTGGAATTAAAATCAAATGGGTTATAAGATTTATAATATAGAAAAGCAACCCGTTTAAGCTCAATAGGGCCTGTTTCTCTAAAGATCTCTAAAAAGCTCTTCTGTACTGAGAGGTTCCTCAAATAGTTTTTTAGAAAGGCAAATTTTAGCTTCAGAGCTGTTTATCTTGCTATGATGAATTCTGGATATGAAGTAGACATACTTAACATTACAATATAATGCTAGAAAAAAAAGAAAGTTTTTATGTGATTTCTCTCCATGTCAGCAAGTTTTTGATAATTAGGACCTACACTGTCAGAAAAAAGGGTATGGTTGGGGTACGTTTGTTAACACTTAGGGGCCGATTTATTAAAGTGCAGACGGACATGATACGATGTAGCATACGCTGTCGGCATTTATCATTGCACAAGCAGTTCTGGTGAACTGCTTGTGCAATGCCGTCCCCTGCAGATTTGCAGCCAATCGGCTGCTAGCAGGGGGTTTCAATCAGCCCGATCATATAGGATCGGACGGATTGAAGACTGCAGCCTCAGACTGCTGCTTTATAAATACTGTTTCCGCGCAAGCCTTTACAGGGGCATCAAGCTCCATTTGCCATCATGAGGTACAAAGGGCTTGTCACTGGGGCAGTCCTCTTAAAAGGCCAGAATTGCACCATTTTTTATGGGTACATTATGGTACCATAGCACTAAGGTCAAATCTAGTCACCAAAGGTACATATTTGCCTTTGAAAGGTACAATCTGTAAGGGTTCCAATTTGTACCCATGTTAAAGAGTACAGCGGGTGTACCTCTGAGGGCACTGCCCCAGTGACAAGTTGTTGTACCCCTAAAGGTACAATTTTTGCATTTTTTTTCTGACAGTGTAGATAGTAACAGTCCTACGACCATCATCAAGAGAGTTTCCCACCCTAACCAATATAACAATTTTATTATAGACATGTAACAGTATCTGCCACTGTGCCAATGCCCTCCATAACATTAAGTCGTAATTTTGATCTTCTCCCAACCCTAAGAGCTCTTGAATTTCCCTGTGACCTCATCTCAAACCTCTGTTTACTCTAAATACCCCCACATATTCCTCTTATCAGTAATCTACCTCCTAAATTATTCCCCCTAAAATAATGTTTCAAATTAAAAATAAAAACAAAACCTTAATTTTATTTGGTGTCTTTCAACCTCTTCTGACAGCAACAGGTCCTTCTTGTTGATCCTTGATGAGTTTAGTGTTTTAGGAGTTACCTAATATTTTTTTATAGAAAATGTAGTAAACCCAATTGGTTAATATGGTTAACAAGTAAACGCCTAGATTACGAGTTTGGCGTTAGCCTTAAAAAGCAGTGTTGAGAGGTCCCAACACTGCTTTTTAACGTCCGCTGGTATTACAAGTCAGGCAGGTACAGGTGTACCGCTCACTTTTCTTATGCGACTCGAGGCTACCGCAAATCCCCTTACGTCAATTGCGTATCCTATCTTTTTAATGGGATTTGCCTAACGCTGGTATTACGAGTCTTGGAAGAAGTGAGCGGTAGACCCGCTCCTGTCCAGACTCCTAACACATTTAAAAGTCAAGTCAGTAATTAAGAGTTTTATGGGCTAACGCCGAAACATAAAGCTCTTAACTAAAGTGCTACAAAGTACACTAACACCCATAAACTACCTATTAACCCCTAAACTGAGGCCCCCCCCCCACATCGCAAACACTAAAATAATTTTTTAACCCCTAATCTGCCGACCGGACATCGCCGCCACCTACATTATACCTATGAACCCCTAATCTGCTGCCCCTAACATCGCCGACACCTACATTATATTTATTAACCCCTAATCTGCCGCCCCCAATGTTGCCGCCACCTACCTACAATTATTAACCCCTAATCTGCCGACCGGACATCGCCACCACTTTAATAACTGTATTAACCCCTAAACTGCTGCACTCCCGCCTCACAAACGCTAGTTAAATTTTATTAACCCCTAATCTGCCCCCCCAACGTCGCCGACACCTACCTACAATTATTAACCCCTAATCTTCCGACCCCTACGCCGCCGCTACTATAATAAAGTTATTAACCCCTAAACCTAACCCCCCTAACTTAAATATAATTTAAATTAAACGAAATTAATTTAACATAATTAAATAAATTAATCCTATTTAAAACTAAATACTTACCGATAAAATAAACCCTAAGATAGCTACAATATAACTAATAGTTATATTTGTATCTAGCTTAGGGTTTATTTTTATTTTACAGGCAAGTTTGTATTTATTTTAACTAGGTACAATAGTTATTAAATAGTTATTAACTATTTAATAACTACCTAGCTGAAATAAGTACAAAATTACCTGTAAAATAAATCCTAACCTGTGTTACAATTACACCTAACACTACACTCTAATTAAACTAATTACCTAAACTACCAACAATTAATCACAATTAAATGAAATAAACTAAATTACGAAAAAAACAAACACTAAATTACAGAAAATAAAAAAAGAATTACAAGAATTTTAAACTAATTACACCTAATCTAATCCCCCTAATAAAATAAAAAAGCCCCCCAAAATAATAAAATTTCCCTACCTATTCTAAATTACAAATAGCCCTTAAAAGGGCCTTTTGCGGGGCATTGCCCCAAAGTAATCAGCTCTTTCACCTGTAAAAAAAAAAAAAATACAATACTCCCCCCCAACATTACAACCCACCACCCACACACCCCTACTCTAAAACCCACCCAACCCCCCCTTAAAAAAAACTAACACTAACCCCCTGAAGATCACCCTACCTTGAGCCGTCTTCACCCAGCCAGGCAAAGGTGGTCCTCCAGAGGGTCTGAAGTCTTCATCCGATCGGGGCAGAAGAGGTCCTCCAGATGGCAGAAGGCTTCATCCAGGCGGCATCTTCTATCTTCATCTTTCCGTAGCAGAGCGGGTCCATCTTCATCCAGCCGACGCGGAGCATCCTCTTCAAACGAAGTCCTAACGAAGAATGAAGGTTCCTTTAAATGACGTCATCTAAGATGGCGTCCCTTGAATTCCGATTGGCTGATAGAATCCTATCAGCCAATCGGAATTAAGGTAGGAAAAATCCTATTGGCTGATGTAATCAGCCAGTCGGATTGAAGTGTAATCCGATTGGCTGATTACAGCCAATAGAATGCGAGGTCAATCCTATTGTTAAATTAATTTAATTTAATTTAAATTATATTTAAGTTAGGGGGGGTTAGGGTTAGTGTTAGACTTTAGGTTTAGGTTTAGGGGTTAGGGGTTTAGGGGTTAATAACTTTATTATAGTGGCGGCAACATTGGCGGCGGAAGATTAGGGGTTAATAAATTGAATATAGTTGTGGCAACGTTGGGGGGGCAGATTAGGGGTTAATAAGTATAATGTAGGTGTCGGGGATGTTGGTGGCAGCAGATTAGGGGTTTATAAGTATAATGTAGGTGACGTGGGGTCCGGAGCGGCAGATTAGGGGTTAATAATATATTGCAGGGGTCGACGATGTCGGGGGCGGCAGATTAGGGGTTAATAAGTGTAATATCAGGGGTGTTTAGACTCAGGGTTCATGTTAGGGTGTTAGGTGTAGACATATTTTTTATTTCCCCATAGGAAACAATGGGGCTGCGTTAGGAGCTGAACGCTGCTTTTTTGCACGTGTTAGAAAAAATCCTATTGGCTGATGCAATCAGCCAATAGGATTGAGCTGGCAATCTATTGGCTGATTGGAACAGCCAATAGAATGCCAGCTCAATCCTATTGGCTGATTGGATCAGCCAATAGGATTGAAGTTCAATCCTATTGGCTGATTGCATCAGCCAATAGGATTTTTCCTACATTAATTCCGATTGGATGATAGAATTGTATCAGCCAATCGGAATCTAAGGGACGCCATCTTGGATGACGTCACTTAAAGGAACCTTCATTCTTCAGTCGCCGTGGAAAGAAGAGGATGCTTGAAGATGGACCCGCTCCACTTCTGTTGGATTCGTTGAGGACTTTGGCCCGGTTGGATGAAGACTTCTCCTGGTAAGGTGATCTTAAGGGGGTTAGTGTTAGATTTCTTTAAGGGGGTATTGGGTGGGTTTTAGAGTAGGGTTGGTTGTGTGGGTGGTGGGTTTTAATGTTGGGGGGGATTTGTAATTTTTTTTAACAGGTAAAAGAGCTGATTACTTTGGGGCAATGCCCAGCAAAAAGGCCCTTTTAAGGGCTATTTGTAATTTAGTGTAGGGTAGGGCTTTTTTTTTATTTTGGGGGGCTTTTTTATTTTGTTAGGGGGATTAGATTAGGTGTAATTAGTTTAAAAATCTTGTAATTTGTTTATTATTTTCTGTAATTTAGTGTTTTTTTTTGTACTTTAGCTAATTTTATTTAATTGTATTTTATTTAGGGAATTAATTTAATTATAGTGTAGTGTTAGGTGTAATTGTAACTTAGGTTAGGTTTTATTTTACAGGTACTTTTGTATTTATTTTAGCTAGGGAGTTATTAAATAGTTAATAACTATTTAATAACTATTGTACCTAGTTAAAATAAATACAAACTTGCCTGTAAAATAAAAATAAACCCTAAGCTAGATACAATGTAACTATTAGTTATATTGTAGCTATTTTAGGGTTTATTTTATATGTAAGTATTTAGTTTTACATAGGAATAATTTAGGTAATAATAGTAATGTTATTTAGATTATTTTAAATTATATTTAAATTAGGGGGGGTTAGGGTTAGGCTTAGATTTAGGGGTTAATAAATTTAGTATAGTGGCGATGACGTTGGGGCGGCAGATTAGGGGTTAATAAATGTAGGTAGGTGGCGGCGATGTTAGGGCTGGCAGATTAGGGGTTAATAATATTTAACTAATGTTTGTGAGGCGGGAGTGCAGTGGTTTAGGGTTTAATATATTTATTATAGTGGCGGTGACGTTGGGGGCGGCAGATTAGGGGTTAATAAGTGTAGGTAGGTGGTGGCGGCGACATTGGGGGTGGCAGAGTAGGGGTTAATAAATATAATGTAGGGTTTGGCGATGTTGGGGGCAGCAGATTAGGGGTTCATAATTATAATATAGGTGGCGGCGGTGTCCGGAGCGGCAGATTAGGGGTTAATAATTATAATGCAGGTGTCTGCAATGTCGGGGGCGGCATATTAGGGGTTAATAAGTGTAAGATTAAGGGTGTTTAGACTCATGTTAGGGTGTTAGTTGTAGACATAAATTATTTCCCCATAGGAATCAATGGGGCTGTGTTAAGGAGTTTTACGCTGTTTTTTTGCAGGTGTTAGACTTTTTTTCAGCCGGCTCTCCCCGTTGCACGTTACACCAGCTCACCGCTAACGTAAGCAGCGCTGGTATTGGAGTGCGGTAAGGAGCAAAATTTTTCTCAACGCTCACTTCTTGTCTGGGTTGTAAAAACCCGTAATAGCAGCGCTGTCTGTAAGTGAGCGGTGAGCATAAACTGCTCGTTAGCACCGCATAGCCTCTAATGCAAAACTTGTAATATAGGTGACTGTGTTTTGTTACTGCACCCTTCTGACAAGAATAACTTATTATTGCAACCAGTTTCCATGGATGGAGAGCATGCAAGCAGAATCTAGATTATGATGATGATGTAAATTAAAATGTTTTTTTTCTAAAGAGTGAACTACCCAAACTGCTTTATTTAATTTATTTAATAAAAAGAAATTCCCAAACCCGATCAATTTTTAAAATAAATCCAGGTACTTTTAAGTTCTTCCGATATGGGTTCGAATAAAGTTACAGAAAAAGATAATGTGTACCATCATATCAGACAATATAGGTTATCAATTAGTACTGAGGCCTGGAAACCAAGGAGGAAATGTATCTGTTTAAATGAAAATATGACTTGTTGTTGTAAGCCCTAATTCTTCTTACTATGTTATGTTTATGTGACTTATGCTTTTTGTAATTCTGAGGAAAAAATGAATAAAAAACTTTTTCAACTAAAATGTTTTTTTAAATAAACATTTTATTAATGTTTTAAATAATATAGATTTTGTTTTCATAGCTGGCTAAAGAAGAAGCAGCAGCTCACAGCACATAGAAAATACATATGTTTTTTTGAGAACAGCACATATATTAACCCTTTCATGACATAGGCAATTGTCCAAGTTTGAACGTAAACGAAACCTTGAATTTCAGCTATATGTCTTTTCAACCATAATTTACCCCTTTCACATTAAGTGCACCCACACTAATTATATATTGTTTTTAGAGGACAGATAGAGCTTTTTTTTGGCATCAAATATTTATTCCTCAACTATAATTTTATATGAAAAAAATCTAAGTAAGTGTGAGAAATTAAGACATTTTAAGTTTGCCAAACGATTTTATTGTGAATATCATCACCCTGATATATATTACTGCAATAAAACACCCATAGTTGTGTTCAGCGATGTCCCATGAGTATAATGATACCCCCCGTGTACAGTTTTTCTGAGATTTCTGGAATTTACAAGGCCCAACATACGGCCTACCCATTTACATTAAAATCTGGCACATTCATTTTCTGGGCTTAAGTCGCCTTTCATACATTATAGCAGCCCAGGAATTAACATTACCCCATCATGGCATACCATTTACAAAAGTAGACACCCTAGGGTATTCCAAAAGGGCCAAGTCACATATTTTTGTGAAGCCCCTTAGGCACAACATGTGGCCAAATGTAGCGTTCATATTTTTTTTATGTGTTTTTTACACTAACACTGCACTTTGGTTGTTTCTGTCATCAACCTTTTATGTTTTACTGCTATAAAACACACATATTTGTATTTGTCAATGTCCTACGAGTACTGCAGTACCCCCCATGTACAGGTTTTATGGGGTTTACAGAAGTTACAGGGCCAAATATTGGGTCTGCCTATTTTAGTTTTCATGCGTGGAAATTTGGCACCTTGATTTTCTGGACCTATGTCCTCTTTGAGACATTATAGAAGCCCAGGAATGAAAATTAACCCATCATGGCATACCATTTGCAAAAGTAGACACCCCAGGGTATTCCAAAAGGGCCATGTCACATCTTTTTGTGAAGCCGCTTAGTCACAACACCTGGCCAAATGTAGTGGTCATTTTTGTTGTTTGCGTTTTTTACACAAACACTGCACTTTGGATGTTTCTGTCATCAACAATTTATGTTTTGCTGCTATAAAACACATATATTTGTGTTTGGAAATGTCATACGAGTACAACAGTACCCCCATGTACAGGTTTTATGGGGTTTACAGAAGTTACAGGGCCAATTATGGGGTCTGCCCATTTCAGTCTTCATGCGTGGAAATCTGACACCTTGATTTTCAGGGCCTATGTCCTCTTTGAGACTATGGGGGGTAGTTATCAACGTGTCAACTTTCCTGCCTTCGCCGGCCCAATACACCCGCCTAAGCTCGCCTACCTTCGCCGCCGCGGACCTGAAAAAATACACCTAAGTTATCAAATAAAGCTGTCAAAAAGCCGCGAGGCGATGAGCAGCGGACTGTGAGAGTTATCACACATCCGATCTCGCTGCTCTTCGGCTGTTTGACAGCTTTATTGCTAGCCTGTCACTAAGCAACCACACTAAACTACACTGTTCTACCCCCTATACCGGCGCCCCCGGAACCCCCCGCAACTAAATAAAGTTACTAACCCCTAAACCGTCGCTCCTAGACCCTGCCGCAAGTCTTATAAATGTATTAACCCCTAAACCGCCACTCCTAGACCCCGCCGCAAGTCTTATAAATGTATTAACCCCTAAACCGCCGCTCCCTGAACCCGCCGCAACCGATATTAAATTTATTAACCCCTATCCTGCCCCCCCTACACCGTCGCCACCTATAATAAATTTATTAACCCCTATCCTGCCCCCCACTACACCGCCGCCACTGTAATAAAATTATTAACCCCTAAACCTAAGTCTAACCCTAACCCTAACACCCCCCTAACTTAAATATTAATTAAATAAATCTAAATAATATTTCTATTATTAACTAAGTTAATCCTATTTAAAACTAAATACTTACCTATAAAATAAACCCTAATATAGCTACAATATAAATAATAATTATATTGTAGCTATCTTAGGATTTATTTTTATTTTACAGGTACCTTTCAATTTATTTTAACTAGGTACAATAGTTATTAAATAGTTATTAACTATTTAATAGCTTTCCTAGCTAAAATAAAGAGAAATGTACCTGTAAAATAAAAACTAACCTAAGTTACAATTACACCTAACACTACACTACACTTAAATAAATTATTCCTATTTAAAACTAAATACTTACCTGTAAAATAAACCCTAAGATAGCTACAATATAATTAATAATTACATTATAGCTATCTTAGGATTTATATTTATTTTACAGGTAACTTTGTATTTATTTTAGCTAGTTAGAATAGTTATTAAATAGTTATTACCTATTTAATAACTACCTAGCTAAAAGAAATACAAAATTACCTGTAAAATAAATCCTAACCTAAGTTACAATTAAACCTAACACTACACTATCATTAAATAAATTAAATAAACTACCTACAAATAACTACAATTAAATACAATTACATAAACTAACTAAAGTACAAAAAATAAAAAAAGCTAAGTTACAAAAAATAAAAAAATAAAAAGTTACAAACATTTAAAAAAATATTACAACAATTTTAAGCTACTTACACCTAATCTAAGCCCCCTAATAAAATAACAAACCCCCCCAAAAATGCCCTACCCTATTCTACATTTAAAAAGTTCAAAGCTCTTTTACCTTACCAGTCCTTATAAGGGCCTTTTGTGGGGGCATGCCCCAAAGAGTTCAGCTCTTTTGCCTGTAAAAGAAAAATACAACCCCCCCAACATTAAAACCCACCACCCACATACCCCTAATCTAACCCAAACCCCCCTTAAAATAACCTAACACTAATCCCCTGAAGATCATCCTACCTTTAGTTGTCTTCACTCTGCCGAGCCACCGATGGAACTGAAGAGGACATCCGGACCGGCAGAAGTGATCATCCAAGGGGCACTGAAGAAATCTTCCATCCGATGAAGTGATCCTCCAAGCGGCACTGAAGAAATCTTCCATCCGGGCGAGGTCATCTTCCAAGAGGCGCTGAAGAAGTCTTCTATCCGGGCGAGGTCATCTTCGAAGCCGGGTCCTGAATCTTCATCCCGCCGACGCGGAACATCCTTCTTTCCCGACGGACTACCGATGAATGAAGGCTCCTTTAAGGGACGTCATCCAAGATGGCGTCCCTTCAATTCCGATTGGCTGATAGGATTCTATCAGCCAATCGGAATTAAGGTAGGAAAAATCTGATTGGCTGATGGAATCAGCCAATCAGATTCAAGTTCAATCCGATTGGCTGATCCAATCAGCCAATCAGATTGAGCTCACATTCTATTGGCTGTTCCGATCAGCCAATAGAATGCGAGCTCAATCTGATTGGCTGATTGGATCAGCCAATCGGATTGAACTTGAATCTGATTGGCTGATTCCATCAGCCAATCAGATTTTTCCTACCTTAATTCCGATTGGCTGATAGAATCCTATCAGCCAATCGGAATTGAAGGGACGCCATCTTGGATGACGTCCCTTAAAGGAGCCTTCATTCATCGGTAGTCCGTCAGGAAAGAAGGATGTTCCGCGTCGGCGGGATGAAGATTCAGGACCCAGCTTCGAAGATGACCTCGCCCGGATAGAAGACTTCTTCAGCGCCTCTTGGAAGATGACCTCGCCCAGATGGAAGATTTCTTCAGCGCAGCTTGGAGGATCACTTCATCGGATGGAAGATTTCTTCAGCGCCCCTTGGATGATCACTTCTGCCGGTCCAGATGTCCTCTTCAGTTCCATCGGTGGCTCGGCTGAGTGAAGACAACTAAAGGTAGGATGATCTTCAGGGGATTAGTGTTAGGTTATTTTAAGGGGGGTTTGGGTTAGATTAGGGGTATGTGGGTGGTGGGTTTTAATGTTGGGGGGGGTTGTATTTTTCTTTTACAGGCAAAAGAACTGAACTCTTTGGGGCATGCCCCCACAAAAGGCCCTTTTAAGGGCTGGTAAGGTAAAAGAGCTTTGAACTTTTTAAATGTAGAATAGGGTAGGGCATTTTTTTATTTTGGGGGGTTTGTTATTTTATTAGGGGGCTTAGATTAGGTGTAAGTAGCTTAAAATTGTTGTAATATTTTTTTAAATGTTTGTAACTTATTTTTTTTTATTTTTTGTAACTTAGCTTTTTTTATTTTTTGTACTTTAGTTAGTTTATGTAATTGTATTTAATTGTAGTTATTTGTAGGTAGTTTATTTAATTTATTTAATGATAGTGTAGTGTTAGGTTTAATTGTAACTTAGGTTAGGATTTATTTTACAGGTAATTTTGTATTTCTTTTAGCTAGGTAGTTATTAAATAGTTAATAACTATTTAATAACTATTCTAACTAGCTAAAATAAATACAAAGTTACCTGTGAAATAAATATAAATCCTAAGATAGCTATAATGTAATTATTAATTATATTGTAGCTATCTTAGAGTTTATTTTACAGGTAAGTATTTAGTTTTAAATAGGAATAATTTATTTAAGTGTAGTGTAGTGTTAGGTGTAATTGTAACTTAGGTTAGTTTTTATTTTACAGGTACATTTCTCTTTATTTTAGCTAGGAAAGCTATTAAATAGTTAATAACTATTTAATAACTATTGTACCTAGTTAAAATAAATTGAAAGGTACCTGTAAAATAAAAATAAATCCGAAGATAGCTACAATATAATTATTATTTATATTGTAGCTATATTAGGGTTTATTTTATAGGTAAGTATTTAGTTTTAAATAGGATTAACTTAGTTAATAATAGAAATATTATTTAGATTTATTTAATTAATATTTAAGTTAGGGGGGTGTTAGGGTTAGTGTTAGACTTAGGTTTAGGGGTTAATAATTTTATTACAGTGGCGGCGGTGTAGTGGGGGGCAGGATAGGGGTTAATAAATTTATTATAGGTGGCAACGGTGTAGGGGGGGCAGGATAGGGGTTAATAAATTTATTATAGGTGGCGACGGTGTAGGGGGGCAGGATAGGGGTTAATAAATTTAATATAGGTTGCGGCAGGGTCAGGGAGCGGCGGTTTAGGGGTTAATACACTTATTATTATAGTTGCGGCAGGGTCAGGGAGTGGCGGCTTAGGGGTTAATAGGTATAGAGTAGCTTGCGGTGGGCTCCGGGAGCGCCGGTTTAGGGGTTAATCATTTTATTTAGTTGCAGCGGTGTAGGGGGGGACAGATTAGAGGTGTTTAGACTCGGGGTACATGTTAGGGTGGTTAGGTGTAGACAGCTCCCATAGAAATCAATGGGATGTCTGTCAGCAGCGAACTTGTACTTTCGCTATGGTCAGACTCCCATTGATTCCTATGGGATCCGCCGCCTCCAGGGTGACGGATTGAAAACCAGGTACGCTGGGCCGTAAAAGTGCCGAGCGTACCTGCTAGTTTTTTGATAACTAGCAAAAGTAGTCAGATTGTGCCGTACTTGTGTGCGGAACATCTGGAGTGACGTAAGAATCGATCTGTGTCGGACGGAGTCCGGCGGATCGAAGTTTACGTCACAAAATTCTACTTTTGCCGGTCTGTAGCCTTTGATAACTAAGGCGAATCAGCCTCGCCACAAATACGCTGCGGAATTCCAGCGTATTTGAGGTTGATGGCTTGATAACTACCCCCCATTATAACAGCCCAGGAATTAAAATGACCCCATCATGACATACCATTTTCAAAAGAAGACACCACAGGGTATTCTAAAAGGGCCATGTCATATCTTTTTGTGAAGCCTAAGGCATAATATCTGGCCAAATGTATATTGTTTGTATGAATTTTTTGCACAAACACTGCACTTTGGCTGTTACTGTCATCAACCTTTTATGTTTTGCTGCTATAAAACACACATATTTGTGTTTGGCAATGTCCTACGAGTACAACAGTACCCCACATGTACAGGTTTTATGGGGTTTACAGAGGTTACAGGGCCAAATATGGGTTCAGCCCATTTACATGGAAATTTGGCACATTATTTTTCTGTCCTCTTTGAGACATTATAGCAGCCCAGGAATGAAAATAACCCCATCATGGCATACCATTTGCAAAAGTAGACAACCCAGGGTATTCAAAAAGGCCCTTTGATAAAGCAGATGTGAAACGCGCGTCAGGCGTTCACACTGCTTCTCTCCTTATTGTAAAATTTATTTAATAGAAGTATATTTTTGGTTAATGTTGGCCTTTTTGGCATTTTGCTTAAAGGGACATTATACACTCATTTTTTCTTTGCATAAATGTTTTGTAGATAATCTATTTATATAGCCCATAAAGTTTTTAAAAAAAATAAATGTATAGTTTTGCTTATTTTTAAATAACATTGCTCTGATTTTCAGACTCCTAACCAAGCCCCAAAGTTTTATGTGAATACTGTCAGCTACCTTCTCCAGCTTACTCCTGTTTGTGTAAAGGGTCTTTTCATATGCAAAAGAAGGGGGAGGGGGGAGTGTCTTATTTGCCACTTGCAGTGGGCTTTCCAGCTACCTTTTCAACAGAGCCAAACTGACAGCTTCTAAGTAAGTTTTTAAACAGTTTTATACTGGATTTTTATATCAGTATCTGTGCATCTTATTCTTTATAGTAGTGTCTATTAAATGCAGTTATATGAAAATGAGTGTATACTGTCCCTTTAATAACTTAAAATAAATCCGGTCCTCACTAGCTATAAGTGCTAAGCTCTCTTCCCCATAGGGATTTTGTGGCATTAATTACTAATAGATAATAAGGGTCTAAACGGAGCAGTAACGATTGACTCCTCTCTCCTTTATCTTTTATTTGCCACAGAGACTTAATTCAGATATAGACCAGTATTATTATAGTTGGGTAACGTTGATACACCTTATTATTATTGCTCTTTTATACGCCATAAGCTATATGCTTTGTACCCCCTGAGGGGGATCTGTGTGGCTCAAAATGCTTACAATAGATGAATGGAGATATTTTGAGTGAACTCTACTCCGTTTCTTTTTATAGTGCTGCCACTGAGACACAAAATACAGACCGACAATATCTTAATATGTACAGTTTACACTTTACCCATCTGTGCTTAAGCAACTGACCATTTATGATCTAATAAATCATACAAATATTGACCTTTAGGCTTTTGCCTGACTAGGAGAGACAGCAGTGCTCTCTTAATTGAGTTTTGTTTTTAATACACCTACACACTCTTTTCATATTAGCTTTAATGGTGGCATGGTCCACTACTTTATTTTAACATGGTTATTAAACGTTATGTTTTATACCAGTTTAATTGAATTCCCCTTTACATATCGTACTCCATCCCTTGATTTAACGTGGTAGTACAACCTACAAGTGTGCCCAAATAATGCTTCTTATCTTTACTTCTTCTATAATATATATTTCATTTTGGCATTAGGCACTACCTCCCTGTTACACATAGGATTGTACCTGGGGGTTTTAGGTTTTACCACCCTCTTTCCCACCTCCCCTAAAGGTTATTAGGGACTTTATTGTCTACTGCTATAATACACCTATCTTTGTGTTCAGCGATGTCCCATGAGTACAACAATACCCCCTATGCACAGGTTTTATGGGGTTTCAGGAAGTTACAGTGCCAAATATAGGGTCTGCCAATTTGCATGAAAATTTGGCGCATTAATTTTCTGGACCTATGTTACCTTTGAGACAGTATGGCAGCCCAGGAATGAAAATTACCCCATCATGGCATACCATTTGCAAAAGTAGACAACCCAGGGTATTGAAAAAGGACTATGTTTAGTCTTTATTTGTAGCCACTTAGTCACAACACTAGGTCAAATTTAGTGGTCATATATTTTTATTTGCTTTTTCACACAAACACTGGCTTTTTCTATTTGGATCATCATCCTTATATGTTTTACTGCTATAATACACCCATATTTGTGTTGAGTGATTTCCCATGAGTAAAACAATACCCCCCATGCACCGGTTTTATGGGGTTTCAGGAAGGTACAGGCCCCAATATAGGGTCTGCCCATTTACATGGAAATTTGGCACATTTATTTTCTGGACCTATGTTGCCTTTGAGACAGTATGGCAGCCCAGGAATGAAAATTACCCCCTCATGACATACCATTTGAAAAAGTGGATAACTCAGGATATTCTAAAAGGAGTATTTTAGTTGTTTTGTATAACTTATCATGGCCTTAGTGTGGATGGGCTTAACATATAAAGGGGCAGAACAAGGTCAGGGGATTTATGAAGTTAGGAATACAGAATAATAAAATAAAATAAATTAGGAACACATACAGGTTGCTTTCAAATTAAAAGTTTAACTCTGTGTGATATATTTGAAAGCAATAAGTGATACAGAGGCCAGGTAGAGAGGGGCAGTCAGGGCAATGGTAACTAGAATCCCTCCTACCTGCTTTTTTATAGCAGACTCTGCATCTTTTCTGGGGTGTTAATTTGCAGGCAGTAGGGGGGATCCTAGTGGGAAAATGCCTGCCGCAGAGTCGCTCAACATTTTCAGAATGAACAGTGGGAAGATTAGGGGTCTGGTTAAACAAAATATCATTTAACACAAATTCCAAAAAAGTATAAGGTTTCCCTGTGCCTGATTTTTTGTAGAGCACATATGCATTAAATACTGCAATCTACATAATATAAAAAGCTACTTTTTTTGTACCACGTTCTTGTTTTTCTTTGAATTAGATATGGCTGCAGGCACTGGTCAGCCAAATCTACCCCCCCATGTTTTTGTTGTACTCCACGATGCACTTTGGCTTTAGGATCTGTGCAGATCTTTCCTTCACAGATACTGGCACTGTAGCTTCATCGTGCATTGTGGAGAGCATGTAGACATCTTTTTTATCAGTGTACCGAAAGGCCAGTAGCTCATTGTGGCATAAAGCTGATATTGTGCCCCTACTTTTTTTTTCCATACGTCAGCTTCTTGGGGTAACCTGTGCGATTTTTTCATGTTGTGCCACAGGCCACAGTTTCAAAATAAAATAAAAAATTGAATAGCTCTGTGCTGTTGTAAAAATGATCGAGCCACTAATGATACCCTTTATTTAGCAGGGGTAATAGAAGATCCCACACAATTTTCCCACTTGTGCCAACTGAATCTGGGCAGCCAGGTGGATCAAAGTGGCTATCTTTACCCTTGTAGATGCGAAATGCCCAGGTATACCTAGTACTGCATTCACAGAGTTTATAAAATTTTCCCCCATTGCGGGACCTCTTGGATGGTATATATTGCTTGAAAAGTAATCTTCCCTTAAATTTCATGAGGGACTCATCTATGCAAATGTCCTGCTCAGGGATGTAAACTTCTTTACATTTTTGGGACAGGTGGCTTATCAGGGGCCTTAGTTTATATAACCTGTCATGCAGGGGGTAATTTCTGGGGGGCACTGGGTATTATCATTAAAATGGAGAAACCGCAGCAACTGTTCATATTTGTCCCTCTTTATAACCCCTGGAAAAAGAGGGGTAGCCAGGATGGAGCATTTCTGGGGCAGTTAAATTTGGAGGTAGCCAATTATGGTCATTTGTGCGACGCCTCCCTTTAGGTGGCGGGCAGGGAGCACCAGCATTAAATGAATCACTCAGGGGTTCTATATCTGATGCCGTAAGGGTTGCGCTGTCAGACAGAGAAGAGAGGGTTTTACTACCTGAATCTTTGGCAAGAATGGCATAAGCCTCTTCTGCTGAATAGCGTGCCATAAAGGATTTTTTCTCTACCAATTCCCACTTCACCACCACCAATTCCCACTTCACCTCCCCCAAAATCCCACTAAACCACCCCAATTACCACTTCCCAATTCCCACCCACCTATTCCCACCCACCCTATTCACTCAGATTTTTTTTATTTTTTTTTATATAAGCTAAAAAAAAATTAGACAAGCACTGGGGAGGGAGGTGATTGGGAACAGCAGGGAAGGGGTTAACAGTAACTAAAGATCCCCACAAATAAACTTTTGGGCACTGATCAAAGCCCTAACAGCAAAAAAATAAAATATATATATATATGTAACCACCACAAATAAACCCCCAATGCTTTTGATCAGCACTGATCAATCAAAGCCCTAACAGGCTAACCACAGTTATATTAGGTTGATCACAATAGCAGCTCTGTGATCAGCAGCAAAAAAAATAATATATTTTTTGTATTTATATTTTTTTCTCCCTCTATATCTTTCTAACAACACACACTAACGCTAAACTGTCTTCCTCTCTCCCTCGGATCGCAGTGAGGGAAGAGAGGAAGCGGATACACTTGTAACAGCCAATGATTCCACTCATTGGCTGCTACAGTATTACAGGGGACAATCGATACACCCCCTGCATGCTGATTGGATCCTGGGGGAGTGCTGAAGGTGCTAGACACGTCTCCCAACCGGATCCATAACGGAGAAAACAACAGAGGGCACAGTAGGTACAAACCGTTATGACGTTCTATGATGTCATAACGGCACTAAAGCCCAGTGTAATTATGACGGAATAGAAAGGCATAACGGCATTAAAAGGTTAAAAAACATAAACTACAAAAAAGATATGACAGGAGAGAAACTTTAACTTTATACCTTGTTAAAAAATTGTTACGTACATAAGTAGAAAAAACAACTGTTAATTAAAAAAAGACACTAAAGTAAAAATTTTATTTAATGATTAAAGTGAAGGTCAATTTGGATGAATTAGTGCCCGGTTTTTAATAAACCTATTAAAAACAAGGGCACTTTAATTCATAAAAATTTAGATTTCACTCCTTTTCTTCAAAAACTTACCATTTAATCCTGAATGCCTCTCCAGCGATTCCCCCGGCCATCGGAAGCCTCTTCTTACATCAGAAATGACGAATCCGGCTTCCTACAATCACGGCTTTCCCCCTGGGGGTATCCTGGCCTGATGTAATGCCGTGATTGGAGGAAGCCAGATTCGTCATTTTGGACCCACGAAGAAGACTTGCAACGGGTGGAGGAAGTGCTGCAGCGGCTGACAGGATTAAAAGGTAAGAAAAGGAGCGAAATGTCAATTTTGATAAATTAAAAGGGCCCTTGTTTTTAATAGGTTTATTAAAAACCGGGCACTAATTCATCCAAATTGACCTTCAATTTAAGACAGAGAGTGCAGTTTTATTAGATGTTAAAATTTACTTTTACTATCAAAATGTATACAGTATTTTACACTTTCTGAGGCACAGATACTACTGAGCATGTGCATACATTCACAGTGTATATGTATACTAGTCTATGATTGGCTGATGGCTGTCACATGATACAAGGGGGCTGAAAAATGGGTAAATGTATTTGTCAGAAAAAAAATCATCTGCTTATTTGAAATTCTGAATAAGTGCTATTGCATTGTCTTTTTATTATGTACTTGTGGATTATATAATGGTCCCTTAAATACAAACTTAGCCGTACTGCACTTTTATATGTGGTTTGTAAAGTTTCCTTATATCTAATAATTCATTCTGGGCAAGAAATGATATATTTGTATGTAAATACCTTTTTTTCACATGAATATGAAAGTAACTCTTGAAAAATATAAAATTGCATTTTTATTTAAAATTAAAGGGACACATAAATAGTAATAATAATAAGTCAAAATGAAACTTACATAACTCAGAGTATGCAATTTTAAAACATAAATTGACTTTCTTCTCTTGGTATCTTCTTTTGAAGACCATACTTAGGTAGGCTTAAAGGGACATGAAACCCAATTTTTTTCTTTCGTGATTTAGAAAGAGCATGTTATTTTAAACAACTTTCTAATTTACTTCTATTATCTAATTTGCTTCATTCTCTTGATATCAATTGCTGAAAAGCATATCTAGATATGCTCAGTAGCTGCTAATTGGTTACTGCACATAGAGGCCTTGTGTGATTGGCTCACACATGTGCATTGCTATTTCTTCAACAAAGGATATCTAAAGAATTGAGCAAATTAGATAATAGAAGTAAATTGGAAAGTTGTTTAAAATTGCATGCCCTATCTGAATTATGAAAGTTTAATTTTGACTAGACTGTCCCTTTAAGAGTATGCATGTGTCGTGAGCACTATATGGCAGCAGTGTTTGCCATAATGTTTGTGAAAATGTTATAGTTTGAATACCCAGAGAACACCATAAATTTCATATTGGAAGTAAATTAGCTTTTTTGTAAAAATTGCATACTCTATCTCAATCATGAAAGTTTAATTTACCTGCATGTCCCTTTAAATCTTTGCTCAATAAGTTTTTATATTATGCTTGTTTTAAGTATGCCTACATAAAAAGTAAAATAAAAATATTTTTCATTATTCTGAACCCCCGTTCCATACCCACTTATGTTTACTAGTAATAAGGAGCCTGATCACATATGCGGAGTTGCCCACAAAAGCCAGTGTCAGCTATTTTTATACGGATGTTGTGATCACATCCCAGACATTGCCGCCACTAAATAAAATTATTAACCCCTAAACCTCTGGCCTCCCGCATCACCAACACTAAATAAACATATTAACCCCTAAACCGCCAGCCCCTCACATTGCAAAAAAAACGAAATTAAACTATTAACCCCTACACCTAACAACCCCCTAACTTTAAATTAAAATTACAATATCCCTATCTTAAAATAAATAAAAACTTACTTAAAAAAACCTAAATTACACATTAAAAAAAACTAACACTACTAAAAAAAAATTAAATCTAAAATTACAAAAAATAACAAACACAAAATTACGAAAAATAACAAACAAAATTATCTAAAATAAAACCAATTACACCTAATCTATACACCTATAAAAATAAAAAAGCCCCCCTTAAAATAAAAAACCCCTAGCCTACAATAAACTACCAATAGCCCTTAAAAGGGTCTTTTGCACGGCATTGCCCTAAAGAAATCAGCTCTTTTACCTGTAAAAAAAATACATAGACCCCCCAACAGTAAAACCCACCACACGACCAACCCCCAAAAATAAAAAACCTAAGCTACCCATTGCCCTGAAAATATCAACCAATAGAATTTCAGTAGCTCTCATCCTATTGGCTGATTTGAATTTCAAAAATCAAATTAGCCAATAGGAATGCAAGGGACGCCATTTTGAAAAGGCTCCCTTGCATTGAAGATTCATTGTACGGCGGTGACCATATGAAGAGGACACTCTGCGCCGGGATGAAGATAGAAGATGCCGCCTGGATGAAGATAGAAGATGCCCCTGGATGAAGATAGAAGATGCCGCCTGGATGAAGATAGAAGACGCCGCCTGGATGGATGAGGATCTCACCGCCTGGATAAAGACTTCTCGCCGCCTGGATGTCCGGACTTCAGAAACTGCAAGTGGATAGTTGGGGGTTAGTGTAAGGTTTTTTTTTTTTTTACTTTTTTTGGGTGTTTTTTTTTTAGATTTGGGTTTGGGCTTTGTTAAAAGAGCTGAATACCCTTTTAAGGGCAATGCCCATACAGGGCAATGGGTAGCTTAGGTTTTTGTTACAGTTAGATTTTTTATTTTGCGGGGTTGGTTGGGTCGTGGGTTTTACTGTTGGGGGGGTCTTTGTATTTTTTTACAAATAAAAAAGCTGATTTCTTTAGGGAAATGCTGTACAAAAGGCCCTTTTAAGGGCTATTGGTAGTTTATTGTAGGCTAGGGTTTTTTTTGTTTTTATTTGGGGGGGTTATTTTTATAGATTAGGTGTAATTGTTTTGTTTTTTTGATAATTTCATTTGTTATTTTTCGTAATTTAGTGTTTGTTATTTTTTGTAATTAAGAATTAGTATTTTTTTGTAATTTTAGATTTAATTTTTTTTAGTAGTGTTAGGTTTTTTTAATGTGTAATTTATTTTATTTATTTGGTAGCTATTTTAATTTTAGTATAATAGTTGTTAGGTTAATTGTTAGTTTAAATGTAGATTTTTTTAATTTCACAGGTTATTGTAATTTTAATTTAAAGTTAGAGGGTTGTTAGGTTTAGAAGTTAATAATTTAATTTAGTTTTTTGCGATGTGGGGGGCTGGCGGTTTAGGGGTTAATAGGTTCATTTAGTGGCGGTGATGTGGGAGGCCAGAGGTTTAGGGGTTAATAACTTCATTTAGTGCCGGCGATGTTGGGAAGCGGCGGAATAGGGGTTAATAGCTTTATTATAGTGTCAGCGATGTTAGGGTGACGGGGAATAGTGGTTAATAACTTTATTATAGTGGTGGCGATGTCGGGAGAGGCAGATTAGGAGTTAATAACTTTATTATAGTGTTTGCGATGCGGGAAGGAGGCTGAATGGGGGTTAATAGGTAGCTTTGGGTGTTAGTGTACTTTGTAACAGTTTAGTTATGAGTTTTGTGAAACATTTTTGTTGCGCAAAACTCATAACTACTGGTCTCAGATAGCAGAACGGATTGTGTTGGTATAGGCGGGAATGCAAGCATTTTAGCCTCACTGCACAACCTGTAATACCGGCGCTATGCAAATCCCATGCCAAAACGTCATTTTTTTGATGCAGGATTGATGTTGCGTTACAGGATAAAATGCTTGCGGTATAGCTATACCGACAAGACTCGTAATGGCTGCATTACTGTTTTTACGCTGAAATGGCCATTTTTTCAGCGTTAAAATTGTAACGCAAAACTCGTAATCTAGGTGTAAGACAGGCGCAGCAAGCCTTGCGCTGTATATTTGAGCACCGTAACTCCATGCAAGTTTTAACAAACACCTAACGCATGTGCAATATCTACCTATCAACTGCCATTCCCCCACTGAAATAACTAATACATTTATTAACCCCTAATCCGCCAACCCCCAAATCGCAAAGTATCTAATTACACTATTACCCCTAATCTGCCACCCACCCACATTGCAAAGTACCTAATAAAGTTATTAACCCCTAATCCACCACCCACCCAAAATGCAACGTATCTAATTACACTATTAACTCCTAATCCACCATCCCCCACAACGCAATCTACCTAATTAATCTATTAACCCCTAAACCACCATCCCCCCACAAAGCAAAGTATTAATCTAATCACTAAGCCCCCTAACCTAACACCCCTAAATTAATTACATAAAATAAAATAAGACTGTTTTATTAATAAATTAATTAAAAATACCAAAATAAAAATCCTAATTTGAAATTAAAATAAAAAATCCTAACATTACATGAAAAAATAAAACCTAAGATTAAATTTAGATAAAAAATCTAAGATTACAAAAAATACAAGAAATCTAAGATTACATAAAAAAAATAAACGAAATTATCCAAAATATTTTTTTTAAACCTAATCTAATACCCCTATAAAATAAAAAAGTCACCCCAAAATAAAAACACCCCCTAATCTAAGACTAAACTACCAATAGCCCTAAAAATTGCCTTTTTTGTAGGAAACTTTCCTGAAACAATCTGCTCTTTTACCTAAAAAAAACCTACAAATTAACCCCTAACGGTAAAACCCCCCTCCCACCCAACCTCCCCCCAAAAAAGATGTAACTCTATAAAATCTAATCTACCCATTGCCCCTAACACCCCCCAGAAAAATGTAATGTTAGGGGGTGTTAGGTTAGGGGGCTTAGTGATTAGATTAATACTTTGCGTTGTAGGGCGATGGCGGTTTCGGAGTTAATAGTTTAATTAGGTAGATTGCCTTGTTGGGAGATGGTGGATTAGGGGTTAATAGTTTAATTAGGTAGATTGGGTTGGGGGATTAGGGGTTAATAGGGTCATTAGGTACTTTGCATTGTGGGGGATGGCAGTTTAGGGGTTAATAGTGTTGATAGGTACTTTGCGTTGTGGGGGTTGGCGGATTAGGGGTTAATAGTTTAATTAGGTAGATTGTGTTGTGGGGGTATGGCGGTTTAGAGGGTAATACATTTTATTATTAGTTTCTCTGCGTGTTGTATTAATTTATTTAGTAATGTTCCCTATGGACCTTGCACGCAGACTTGTCTGGAGACAGCACAGTTTCCTGAGAGTGTTACTAGCACCCAGGGCTGAGCATGTTGCAGGGTCATGGGATGTGTACCCAGTCCAGTCTGAGAGTGCAGTCCCCTTCCATGTTTTGTATATGTCTAGGGTGATTACATAAGTCTGTAAACCCTGACTTGTTCCCAGTTTGTTTGATTGAGAGCTGGCAATTGTATGGCTGTATTAGGGACCCAGGTTTTGGAAGAGATCTTGACGTGGCACCTGGGCTTGTCCCATTAGGCCAGATGCGATAACTAACTCTTCCAGTTTCGCTTTTAATCTTAGCTGAGAGCTTATAAGCGAGTGCTGGACTTTTTCTGTGTGTTGTATTAATTTATTTTGTAATTTTCCCTATGGGCCTTGCACCCAGACTTATCTGGTGTTAACTGCCTGTGTCTCTGGAGACAGCACAGCTTCATGAGAGTGCTATTAGCACCCAGGCCTGAGCATGTTGCAGGGTCATAGGATGTGTACCCAGTCCAGTCTGAGAGTGCAGCCTCCTTCCGTGTTTTGTATATGTCTAGGGTGATTACATAACTAGGTGAACCCTGACTTGTTCCCAGTTTGTTTGATTGAGAGCTGACATTTGTATGGCTGTATTAGGGACCCAGATTTTGGAAGAGATCTTGACGTGGCACCTGGGCTTGTCCCATTTGGCCAGATGCGGTAACTAACTCTTCCAGTTTTGTTTTCAATCTTAGCTGAGAGCTTGTAAGTGAGTGCTGGACTTTCTGTGTTTTATATATATACTAGTACTAAAGCCCGTGTACACGGGCCATTTTTTGCAGTACAGCGGTTCCACCCCTTGCACTCTGCCCCCTGTCTTTTGCTCTTTCTTCCCCCCTCTCTTTTGCTTTCTCTCCCCCCTCTCCTTTGCTTTCTCTCTCCCCTCTTTTGCTCTCTCTCTCCCCTCTTTTGCTCTCTCTCTCCCCTCTTTGGCTCTCTCCCTCCTTTCTTTTGCTCTCTCTCCCCCCTCTTTTGTTCTCTCCCCCCTCTTTTGTTCTCTCCTGCCTCTTTGGCTCTCTCCCCCCCCTCTTTGGCTCTCCTCCCCCCTCTTTGGCTCTCCCCCCCCTCTTTGGCTCTCTCCCCCCCCCCTCTTTGGCTCTCTCCCCTCTTTTGCTCTCTCTCCTCTTTGGCTCTCTCTCTCCCCTTTGGCTCTCTCCCCCCCCCCTTTGGCTCTCCCCCCCCTTTGGCTCTCTCCCCCCCCTTTGCCCCCCCTTTGGCTCTCTCCCCCGCCTTTGGCTCTCCCCCCTTTGGCTCTCTCCCCCCATCTTTGGCTCTCCCCCCCTTCTTTGGCTCTGCCCCCCCTCTTTGGCTCTGCCCCCCCCTCTTTGGCTCTCTCTCCCCCCTCTTTGTCTCTCTCCCCTTTTTTGCTCTCCTCTTTGGCTCTCTTTCCTCTTTGGTTCTCTCTCTCCCCCCTCTTTGGCTCTCCCCCCCTTTATCTCTCTCCCCCCCCTTTGGCTCTCTCCCCCCCTCTTTGGCTCTCTCCCCCCCGCTCTTTGGCTCTCCCCCCCCCCTCTTTGGCTCTCTCCCCCGCCCTCTTTGGCTCTCTCTCCCCCCTCTTTGGCTCTCTCTCCCCCCTCTTTGGCTCTCTCTCCTTTTTGGCTCTTTTTCCTCTTTGGCTCTCTCTCTCCCCCCTCTTTGGCTCACCCCCCCTTCTCTTTGGCTCTCCCCCCCTCCCCCCCCTTCTCTTTGGCTCTCCCCCCCCTTCTCTTTGGCTCTCCCCCCCTTCTCTTTGGCTCCCCCCCTTCTCTTTGGCTCTCCCCCCCCTTCTCTTTGGCTCCCCCCTTCTCTTTGGCTCTCCCCCCCCTTCTCTTTGGCTCCCCCCCTTCTCTTTGGCTCCCCCCCTTCTCTTTGGCTCTCCCCCCCCCTTCTCTTTGGCTCTCCCCCCCTTCTCTTTGGCTCTCCCCCCCTTCTCTTTGGCTCTTCCCCCCCTTCTCTTTGGCTCTCCCCCCCTTCTCTTTGGCTCTCCCCCCCTTCTCTTTGGCTCCCCCCCCTTCTCTTTGGCTCTCCCCCACTTCTCTTTGGCTCTCCCCCCCCCTTCTCTTTGGCTCTCCCCCCCCCTTCTCTGTGCTCTCTCCCCCCCTTCTCTTGTGCTCCCCCCCTTCTCTTGTGCTCTCCCCCCCCTCTTTGGCCCTTCTCCCCCCCCCTCTCCTGCTCCCTCTCTGGCTCTTCACATCGCGGGACACCGCCCGGCCACGCCCCATCGCGGCGACACCCGCCGGCCACGCCCCTCGTGACGCCCGGTCACGCCCCCATCGCAACGCTCCCGTCGGCCACAAACAGCTGTGAGGTCTGGGGACCTCACAGCTGTTGAGTAGCTTACCTCGCGCTCCCCAGACCTCACAGCTGTTTGTGTACCTCGCGCTCCCTATCTCAAGGCCAAGTGTGTTTGTCTCTACTGCGCATGACAGCTTCGGACAAACACACTTGGCCTTTTATAATATAGGATAGATATAGATGTTATATATAGATTTATATATATATATATATAGATGTTGAGCATCTATCTACTGGACTAACATGGCTACTCCAATCTTCACTATATATATATATATATATATATATATATATATATATATATATATATATATATATATATATATATGTGCATTGGAGCCTTTCCCCATTAAGTAGATGAAAACATGTAAAAGCATATTTATGAAATATTTATATTTATTAAACTTTTTAACTATGCATTTACTGTAAATATTTCACATTCCAATGTTCTGCACAATGCAGAATATGTTCCAAGTATTTGTAAATAGATATTCCTATATACAGTATATATCTGTATATACTGTATCTATACCTATATATAATCATATATAAATATAAGTTTAAATATATTCTTGTTTAAAAAAACATCAGATATATGTAGAAATATTTATTTATGAATAAATAGAACATATTCCATTACGAAAAATAACATTGGAAAATGAAATATTCATAATTTCATCTTGGGTTAGCGCTATTGCGAATATGTTATAGTGTTTGGCCGAGAGTTTTTCTTTTTTTCAATTTTTTTTTCTCCATTGACTTCTATGGAGGAATGTGTAAATGCTATTGCGAGTTACGACTTTTTTGCTCAAGTCGGATTTCCGCTGGGCCCCACTAACTTGAAATCTGTCAGTGTGGCTGGAGCTCAGGGCCAGGCTATGAAAAAGGATGCGATTGTGACTGGAGTCCAAGGTCACAATAAGAAGAAGGATGTGAGTGCAGCTAGAATCGGGGGCCACAAGAAGAAGGGGATAAGAGCTGTTGGTCAGTAAATCAGACTTCTATGTAATTTAAAAATCTAATTTTTTTATAGAACTATAATTTTCTGCATAAATTGCAAAGTGAGAAAAATAATACATTTTATCTTCTGGTTTTAATTATTAATTTTTATTGAACAGTATAGGTATACAATCCTAATTTTTGATGTTTTGAGAAGGTAAATTGATGTGCTAAAGTTTTCTAAAACTGCTTAGGGCTAGATTAGTGGAGCGCTAAAATATTTGCCAGTTTGTAGGAGCGCAATAATTAACCAACTATTACAAGTAGCTGGTTACAACCTCACAGTAGCAATTGCCTCTCTGAAAATTAAACAGAGATAGAAAAAACTGCGCTAGGCAGTTTTGGGGCTTTAAAGTTGGTGGCAGTGGGGTGTTAGAAAAAAACAGCACTGAAAAGGGCCTTTACATTGCAGTCTATGGGAACTGTGTGTTCTTATAGACCGCAATGTAAAAATATACAGTGGGGCAAAAAAGTATTTAGTCAGCCACCAATTGTGCAAGTTCTCCCACTTAAGAAGATGAGAGAGGCCTGTAATTTTCATCATAGGTATACCTCAACTATGAGAGACAAAATGTGGAAACAAATCCAGACAATCACATTGTCTGATTTGGAAAGAATTTATTTGCATATTATGGTAGAAAATAAGCATTTGGTCACCTACAAACGAGCAAGATTTCTGGCTCTCACAGACCTGTATCTTCTTCTTTAAGAGGCTCCTCTGTCCTCCACTCATTACCTGTATTAATGGCACCTGTTTGAACTTGTTATCAGTATAAAAGACACCTGTCCACAATCTCAAACAGTCACACTCCAAACTCCACTAAGGTGAAGACCAAAGAGCTGTTGAAGGACACCAGAAACAAAATTGTAGACCTGCACCAGGCTGGGAAGACTGAATCTGCAATAGGCAAGCAGCTTGGTGTGAAGAAATCAACTGTGGAGCAATAATTAGAAAATGGAAGACATACAAGGCCACTGATAATCTCCCTCGATCTGGGGCTCCACGCAAGATCTCACCCCGTGGGGTCAAAATGATCACAAGAACGGTGAGCAAACATCCCAGAACCACACGGGGGGACCTAGTGAATGACCTGCAGAGAGCTGGGACCAACGTAACAAAGGCTACCATCAGTAACACACTACGCCACCAGGGACTCAGATCCTGCAGTGCCATACGTGTCCCCCTGCTTAAGCCAGTACATGTCCGGGCCTGTCTGAAGTATGCTAGAGAGCATTTGGATGATCCAGAACCGGATTTGGACAATGTCATATGGTCAGATGAAACCAAAGTAGAACTGTTTGGTAGAAACACAACTCATCATGTTTGGAGGAGAGAGAATGCTGAGCTGCAACCAAAGAACCCATACCTACTGTGAAGCATGTGGGTGGCGACATCATGCTTTGGGGCTGTTTCTCTGCAAAGGGAACAGGACGACTGATCCGTGTACATGAAAGAATGAATGGGGCCATGTATCGTGAGATTTTGAGTGCAAACCTCCTTCCATCAGCAAGGGCATTGAAGATGAAACGTGGCTGGGTCTTTCAGCATGACAATGATCTCAAACACACCACCCAGGCAACAAAGGAGTGGCTTCGTAAGAAGCATTTCAAGGTCCTGGAGTGGCCTAGCCAGTCTCCAGATCTCAACCTCACAGAAAACCTTTGGAGGTAGTTGAAAGTCCGTGTTGCCCAGCGATAGCCCCAAAACATCACTGCTCTAGAGGAGATCTGCCTGCAGGAATGGGCCAACATACCAGCAACAGTGTGTGACAACCTTGTGAAGACTTACAGAAAACGTTTGACCTCTGTCATTGCCAACAAAGGATATATAACAAAGTATTGAGATGAACTTTTGATATTGACCAAATACTTATTTTCCAGCATAATTTGCAAATAAATTCTTTCCAAATCAGACAATGTGATTGCCTGGATTTGTTTCCACATTTTGTCTCTCATAGTTGAGGTATACCTATGATGAAAATTACAGGTCTCTCTCATCTTCTTAAGTGGGAGAACTTGCACAATTGGTGGCTGACTAAATACTTTTTTACTCCACTGTATGTATATGCTTATATACATAGATATTTATGTGTTAATATGTGCCCATATAATTTACTCCTATTATGAATTTTTCTTAATTCTCTTTGTATCTTTATTTGAAAAGCATGTATGTAAGCTTAGGAGCCGGCCCATTTTTGGTTCAGCACCCAGGTAGCACTTACTGATTGGTGGCTAAATATAGCCACCAATCAGAAAGTGCTACCCAGATTCTGAACCAAAAATGGGCCGGCTGCTAAGCTTAAATTCCTGCTTTTTCAAATAAAGATAGCAAGAGAACAAAGAAAAAATGATACTTGGACTAAATTAGAAAGTTGCTTAAAATTGCCTGCTGTATCTGAATCATGAAATATTTTTTTTTTATTATTGTTTTAAAAGATAGATAATCCCTTTATTACCCTTTCCCCAGTTTTGCATAACCAACACATTTATATTAATATACTTTTAACCTCTGTGATTATCTTGTATCTAAGCGTCTGCAAACTGCCCCTTTATTTCAGTTCTTTTGACAGACTTGTAGCCAATCAGTACCTGCTCCCAGATAACTTCACGTGCACAAGCACAGTGTTATCTATATGAAATACATGAACTAACACCCTCTAGTGGTGAAAAACTGTTAAAATGCATTCTGAAAACAGGTGGCCTTCAAGGTCTAAGAAATTAGCATATGAACCTCCTAGGTTAAGCTTTCAACTAAGAATACCAAGAGAACAAAGCAAAATTGTTGATAAAAGTAAATTGGAAAATTGTTTAAAATTACATGCTCTATCTGAATCATGAAAGTTTATTTTGGCCTAGACTGTCCCTAATTATTTTGACTATAATGCATGTGAAGTGATATTGTAAATTATGTTGTTGTTTTTGTTTGTTTTTTAATGAATCTAGTATTAATTTGTTTTTTTGCCTTTGTTTATAATATATTATGTTAAAGGGACACTGAACCCAATTTTTTTCTTTTGTGATTCAGATAGAGCATGCAATTTTAAGCAACTTTCTAATTTACTCCTATTATCAAATTTTCTTCATTCTCTTGGTATCTTTATTTGAACTGCAAGAATGTAAGTTTAGATGCCGGCCCATTTTTGGTGAATAACCTGGGTTATTCTTGCTGATTGGTGGATATATTCATCCACCAATAAAAAAGTGCTGTCCAGAGTCTGAACCAAAAAAAAAGAAGCTTAGATGCCTTCTTTTTCAAATAAAGATAGCAAGTGAACGAAGAAAAATTGATAATATGAGTAAATTAGAAAGTTGCTTAAAATTGCATGCTCTATCTGAATCACAAAAGAAAAAAATTGGGTTCAGTGTCCCTTTAAAGGCAAGATAAAGTTCGCTACGTTTTAAGACATTTTTACTTTTCTATTTAGCACTGCAATGCAGTCGCTAAGTTGTTTTACACAATTGATTTGTTATTTTTATGAAAAATATTAAAATATATGCGTACTTTTATTGTAAAACTCCTCCCCGCTTCTACTTCCTATTTTCTTGCTCTCATCGTAGAGACCTAACCCGACCGCACTCTACGTCAGCATTTTGCGCGTTCATGGACCACAATTTGCATGCGCATGCGCAATTTTCGTACGATACTTTGTATTCAGTAAATGAGACAGACTCGTAACATTCTTATTACAATTGTTATATTTATTCATTTTTCGTTTCCATATTCGTCAAATAAATTTAAAAACAAGTACTCACAAATATGTAGAATTGATCAAGTCTAAACTTGATTGTACTTACTATTGATCGAGAACGATGTCTGCGCAGCTGATTGTAAAAATTAGATTGACAGTTCAAAGGAGCATGCGCGAGTCATGAACGAGCGCGTTGAACAGTGTAGACGTTTCGGCTCGGACGCATGCGCAGTGCGGTCCGATCACGTCTGATATGCTTTGTTCACCACCGCATGGAGAAAGCGGTGATTGGACGCCACAGTGTTAGAATCACTTCTATAGAAAAGTCGGGCGGACGAGGAATCGTTGCAGGACACCGATTAAAAAATAAGATTTGCGGGTAAAAAAAATAATACAATAAAAATGATGAATTAAACTTATGCTAATTTGGTCTGTTATTGATAAATTTGTTAACGGGTGCACACAAGTTTACCTTGCCTTTAACTATATAATGGTCATGGTAAAACTGCAGTACCATGAAATGCAACATGTAGATATTACATTAGTGTCATCTCTGGTGTGAAACAAACTGCTGGCGGCTTTCTGAACAGGCTCAGTGTTTGAATTTGGGTGTATAGACGACAATGCTAGTGCCAAAAGCATGTTTACAAATAAACGTGTAAAGCTAAAATACTTGTATTCAAAACTGAAATGTATTCATATTACAAGTGTATGTATGTCTCTTAAAGTGAAAGTAAATCCTAGCGTTGTACAAACGCTAGGATTGACTATTGAAACAAATAAAGGGGACTTTTATTCATGAAGTATAAGATACTTCATGTAGAAAGCTCCTTTATTTGTTTTAACCGATCGCTGTTTTTATCTGCTTCGGCAGCCCACGGCTAAAAAATGTTTTTGCTAAGAGGTGACGTTTTCACCTCTTAGCCAATAGCCGTGCGGTAAATCCAGCTTGGCGCCCATGGGAGCCGGATTTACCACACGGCTATTGGCTAAGACGTGAAAACATCACCTCTTAGCAAAAACATTTTTTTGCCGTGGGCTCCAGTACAAGGTAAAAACGGCGATTGATTGAATCAAATAAAGGAGATTTCTACATGAAGTATCTTAGACTACATGAATGAAAGTTCCCTTTATTTGTGTCAATAGTCAATCCTAGCGTTTGTACAACGCTAGGATTGACTTTCACGTTAAATAGAAGCTTCAACAGATCTCTGCGATTCAACAAGCAAATGCAGCATTTAAATGTTAGCAAAAAAAAACGAAAAACATTTATAGTTTAGGGTGTGGTCTTAAAGGGATATGTAACAAAGAAAAAGTGATTCAGACAGCATACAATTTTAATAAAGTTTCCAATTTACTTCTATTATCAAATTTGCTTTGTTCCCATGGAATTCTTTGTTGAAGAGATACCTAGCAGGAAATAGTACTACCATCTAGTACTCTTGCAAATGGATAGCATTCTTGCAGAACTGCTGCCTGACATGTGCACACTCCTGAGCTTATATCCCTGCTTTTCAACAAAAGATACCAAGAGAACAAAGAACATGTGCTAATATAATGTAAGAACGTTAGAAAGTTGTTTAAAATTGCATGCTCTTGAGGTTCCGGTGGAGGAGGAGCAAGGCAAGTTAACCTGAGCTCACTGCTCCAGCCCAACAGCTCCTGGCGGTGAAACTTTCGCGCCCTGCCTCAAGTCTTGAGGCTGCTTTTTTCAGGGCAATTAGTGTAGACCAAGCTGGAACCCTGTCCAGGGGACTGCCATCCCTCTGGCATATCCTAAAACATTGATACCCGAACTCACTTCTTGTGGCCCAAAACCCTTTACCTGAGTATACAGGTGCGGTGCTAATAAGTGGTTTCCCTGCCTCAAGGCATCTCACTTCCTCAGACTTTTGCCTCTATCTTCTAACAACTGCCTGATTGCCAAACCAAGCACCCCCTATCTCCTTGTTGTCGCTGCCCGCCGCTTGAGAGCGGCTAATCCTAAGCCTAAAGAATAATAGTATTTCTTCAACCCTGTAAGGTGAGCCTCCCAGGACTTTTTTCTTCGGTCAGACTTACCCCGCTGACGAGTGCCCGCCTCGCCCATCCCCCACCGGAGCTGCGTGGGAGGTGGATGGGACTTGCTCTGTCTTGGAGTCGGCGGTGCGGTTTCGTTTTTCACGCTCCTGCATGCTGCTTCCTTCTCTCCCCTCCCACCGGTGCTGCGTGAGGGGAGACGAAGCCTGAGTCTTTTGCTGGATTGGGAGGCAGGAGGAAGTGTGGGTGGCCACCTCAGGGAGTGAACTGCTTCACCAGATCCTGAACATCGGAGAAGAATACGGCGGGCAGGAGGGGGTAAGTCAAGTTGCAGAGCACGGCTCTGTATATAAATTTCTTTTTTTGGCATATCATTAACCTTCTAAAGGGATACGTAGTAAAGTAATACAGAGTTAAAAGACTGGGGTTAACGGGCTTGGAAGCTTTCCTGGAAATGGGCCTCTAAAACCACTTAAAGAACACATTCCCTTGCCTATACTCGGTAGGAGAATTGCTGGCACCTGGCTAACTGAACACATATTTCAATACCTTGGAAAGACCCAGGGGGAGAAGGACTAAATTACTGTTTTTTTTTGTAATTTTTACTAGTATCTCCAACTCCTAATCTGACAACCTTGGGAAAAGCAGAGAGCGGAGAAAAAGATACAAAGTGGCACTCACTAATTAAGAATGGACATAATTGTAGCCAGCACAAGCACAACATTTGTTTCTCCTTAAAGTGAATGTAAACTCACCGTCACCTCTCATCCTCATGTTGTGAATTTCGCAAAATAAAGGCTAGTTTAATTCATAATTTTTTTATAAATGCATAACAAATACAAATATAAAGGTATTTATCGATATTATTCTTACTTTATTCCTCCGCCCGCCATCTTGTCCCGCATTTCTCAGGTGATTGACCGTTCCTTAAACAAATAATCGATTGCACCCTGTGGCGTCCAGCCCCTTTTTTTCTACGTCACGCGATGTAACTGCGCATGCGTTCCCTGCAGATTCGTGATTGACAAGCAATGAGATCGCAATAAAATTTTTGCCACGCATGCGCAATGTAATTTTCTTTGCGGATAACGATTCTCAATGGATCAGGGAACGCATGCGCATATTAGACATTGATTTAAAACGCATGCGCAAATGGAGTTCTCATTGTGAAGGGGGTTTCAGGACTACGTAATAGAGCAGGCGGGACAGCTCTATATGCAATGTTGTCTTAATACAGGAAGTCCAGGATGGGAGGAGTTATCCTTCAAAACGGAGATAAGTTCTTATATAAATTATAATATGACAAAAATAATTTTTATGAATAAAAACATTGCGGTTTCAATGAGAAGTTTATTGAGAATTGGTAGTGTAGATTAAAAAGCTTAAAATTTACATTCACTTTAAGTATACACTGCATTGTGCTTCTTTTTCTTTTTTTTTTTCTTTTCGTTTGTTTTTTGTTCGCTGAGTTGAATTTTGACACAAAATTTATTTACTATTATATAAGTGAATCTTAACATCTCATTAAAAATAATAAAGTAAGGAAGCTAAGCTAGTTATATATGGATTATATACTAGATTGTTTAGCAAGAAACAAGGGGGTTAATATATTTGGTGCTATAGAAACGTTTTTTGCAAATTAGAAAACTCTCTATTTAAAGGTCTATTTACACAAAGCACAAATAGATAGCTCTACAAACAGAATTGGGCTCTTAAGAGCAGGGTCTGTAAAGCATAAGAGTGTCTTTTGTTTAGAGGGTTTATTTATCTGCAGTTTTTAAAAGCGTCAGTGTATCTAATTCTTATTTTTTGTTTCCCTTAAAAATCCTGCATGACAGGGCCCTCTTCTTTTCTGTTAATTCATAGTTCTGTGGTATTTCTATTATCTGCTTAAAGATCTACACTTATATAAGTATGTAAAGGTAATAAGTTAGTGAAAGGTTTAACATATTACTCAGGTCTCTCCAGATCTAAATTTATTTCAGGGTTAACGACCCTTGCATTGCTGAACTGATTTGTTAAAGTAAAAGACATCAGAAGCCTTAAAGGTGTACTTTGAATTAAAAGGAAACCTATACAAGTAAACCTTGAACTCTTGAAAGGCTTTAGCCTCTACTTCAAATTAAAAGGTGTAATTCTTTAAAAACTGATAGATAGGTGTGAAGAAGAGTAAAACTTTGGGTTCTTTAACCTTAACGTGATTGGGTAAACCCACATCTGTCTGATCAGTGTAACCTTATAGTTTTCTACAAACAACTTGTGCCGAACTCAATGTTTGGCTGACTTTAAAACATTCTAGATTATAAATTTCTCCAAAATTGATGTGCAATAAGCGTATAATACTAGCTGACTTCTATAAGGGTATGTTTAAAATGACTTGAACAAATAATCCAACACTGTTGTGACAATAAGGCAATTCACTGATTACAATTTGAAAAATAACATTTAATGAAAACAAACAAATTATTATAAAACATTTAATACATTTCTCTGATTTAGTAGAACAGTTAATAGGCTTCACTTCAACATAAAAACCATATGGCAATACTAATCCACACTAAAAAATAGCACTCATTCTAAGTTAACCTAATAATAGCAGGCTTTCTAAGTGTACCTAATATTAACAGTATAATACTAGAATGAAACAAAGTTAAAACCAATAAGCAAAGTTAAAACCAATAAGCGGAGCTAGATATAGGGCTAATCGTTTCTACTAGCTACTTTGGAACCGGATATTGTAAACCTGATACGCTGTCTGTAAATGTTATTGGTGACTAAATTTTGACAGGCACAGTCTCTCAAGTAACAGTTAATAGGACTCTGAGAGTTGTCACCATAGCCAATGGAAAAAGAACATACCAAAGGGTCAACTGATGCGTGTTAGGAGGAACTGCACAGATCTAGCGGACTTTGAGAAACAATCAAAAGTACTAATGAAAAGATTTGAAGAGAAGGGATATGACACTTTAAAGATCTTAGAGACAGTGGATGAAGTTAAAAAGATGGACAGGGAGGAACTTCTAAGAAAAAAAGAAAAACCTTATAAGGGGAAGCTAAAAGAGACAATGGATATACCCATAATCACGACCTATTCAGCCCATCACAAACAGTTTCAAAAATTGGTTAAGAAACACTGGCATCTTTTATTGAAAGACCCCATAATAGGCCCAAACTTAGGAAGAAACCCCAATTTTATTTACAGAAAAGCTAAGAATTTAAAAACGATATTGGCTCCGAGCGAGTACAAAAGGGGGAATGAAATGTGTAATAGAGGATATAGAACACTTGAGGGCAATAAGATAGAGGGGTTTTTCCCCTGCCACCAATGTAAGTCCTGTAAACATAGTACGAAATTAAAACAGATTAAGTCCGAGAAAGACGGGAGAATTATTAATATAACAGATATTATAAGATGCACCGATACAAATATTATCTATATGCTACAATGCGACTGTAATCTAAGGTATTTTGGTCAAACAGGACGGAAATTGAAAGATCGTATACGTGAACATCTGTTAGCAATAGAGCATGAAAGAGAAGACACAACTCTGTATAAACATTTCAAAGAGGTTCATAAAGGCAACACAGAAACACTAAAATTCTGGGGCATTAAGAAAATAGTGCAGGATGGAAGAAGAGGGAATACTAATAAAAAGTTGCTCAGACAAGAAGCAGAATTTATATATAATTTCGGTACACTCCATCCCAAAGGGCTGAATAGTGAAATGGACTTGAATGCCCTTATATAAATAGAAGGATTTATTATGTCCATCAAAACAAACGAGATTATACTGTATTTAAATATTTTAGATGTCATACTGGTTAAGAAAGTTGATTAAATATATATGTTTCCTTGGGGTGAATTAACAGAGTGACTATGAATATCATCCACTAAATAACACTTCTATGTCCCTTTTAGGAACAATAATATATAAAAATTGTCTACGATTTACAAACAAATGTCTAAGAACAAAGCCCATTAATATAAAAATGTATCCTTTAAATACCCAAATAGAAGCAAGAGTTCTCCAATTAGTCAATAGTCGAGTGGCTAGTGCTTAGGCTTTACACACAATAGGTCCGAGGTTCGAATCCACCCTGTTATTTTAAAAATAGATTTATTTTCTTTATAGACCATCTGTTGCATCCAAATAGTTAACAACTCAAGGTTATATAGAAGGAGAGAATTCGATCCCTTTGAACTTCCATCATAGCACAATGGATAAGAAGTTAGACTCTGACCGTAAGGGCTATGAGTTCGAGCCCAAGCTAGGAAAGATTTGTTTTACAAATCTAATTTAAGCCAATCAACCATTAAAATATATGACAAATAGATAATCTATGATTACTTATCGGATTATATATAAGCTAGTTAAAGGCCAAATATTAACATTGAAATTCTATCAAGATAACTTCCAACTCAGCCTAATGGTTAGGTGGTCAGACTGCAGTTATAAGGTCTGCGAGTTCGAACCCAAGCAGGAAAATAATAATTTTTTGTTTTTGTGGAATCATTTTTTATCTAAACAAACAAATAATAATTTTTAAAAAAAAGACTGGAATCTTAAGATTAGGGACAGATACGTTTTTAAGGGTGTTGACCATTCGTTGGCGATTGTGAGGCAATTTACTGTTATAAATTTTAAAATAGATTAACAAATGTAGAAACTAGAATAAAGTCATAATTTTTGTAATGATATCTTTTTGGCTTTTTAAATATTGTTTTCATGAGGGCATTTTAGTAACTTCTCAACCGGTATAACCTGCACTGAAATTGGTGACTTGTAATGCACAAAAATACAGGGCACATTAAATAATGAAAAAAGGAACCATTGATTATTTGGAAGGCACATATAGGGTTAATGGAGGAATCCTTTAAAAAGGGATCACAGCTGGAGGAAGGTATCTTGACAAAGGCTCCCTAGTGAGCTGAAACGCGTAGACCATATCAGTATCCGGCTTGTTTTGAAAAAGACTTGTAATCAAGAAGCTCCCAGGACCGTAATGCCAGAACCAAGTGGATTTAACTACTGAGCGAAGACGGTAGGAGCATAAATCTAAGGAGGATCGAAAGTGTGCACACTTTGAAGTTACAATCTACCTACTGAATAATTGTAAGATTGTCACCGACGAAAAGATATACAAGGTGCGTTACAGGTGAGCGGAAGAAAAAGCCCCGCCCATAGCACCGGAGCACCGGGTAAGTGCTTACTACTGACTTTCCTTTTACAAAGACCCTTAGAAGTGAGGGTGAAGATTCGAAGTTTTATGGTTATATTGCACTTTAAGAACTACTGTGTATTTTACCTTCTTCATAAACAGAAAACGATCTATCTGGAGTCCTATTAACTGTTACTTGAGAGACTGTGCCTGTCAAAATTTAGTCACCAATAACATTTACAGACAGCGTATCAGGTTTACAATATCCGGTTCCAAAGTAGCTAGTAGAAACGATTAGCCCTATATCTAGCTCCGCTTATTGGTTTTAACTTTGCTTATTGGTTTTAACTTTGTTTCATTCTAGTATTATACTGTTAATATTAGGTACACTTAGAAAGCCTGCTATTATTAGGTTAACTTAGAATGAGTGCTATTTTTTAGTGTGGATTAGTATTGCCATATGGTTTTTATGTTGAAGTGAAGCCTATTAACTGTTCTACTAAATCAGAGAAATGTATTAAATGTTTTATAATAATTTGTTCATTTTCATTAAATGTTATTTTTCAAATTGTAATCAGTGAATTGCCTTATTGTCACAACAGTGTTGGATTATTTGTTCAAGTCATTTTAAACATACCCTTATAGACGTCAGCTAGTATTATACGCTTATTGCACATCAATTTTGGAGAAATTTATAATTTAGGTTTAACACCAGATAGCCTGTGGCGCCTTCTCCAACCCCCTTTTCTTTTCTTTTTAGATATTATTGCACTAATTGTGAGAAGTGCAATCAGGAGAAAGGCATTTCTGGTTTAGCTTGTTCACAGCATACACACCCCCTTTTTTGTACTTGCTTTTTTTAAAACATTCTAGATTTTGCCTTTATAATTCCTTAATCCTTCTATAGACAAATGTCATGGCTGGTCAAGTGACCCCTCTACACTTTTCTTAAAGACTTTTTTTTCTCCTTAAGCCAAAACTCGGTTTCACTCTATCCCTAATTTTCCCTCCCCCCCCCTTTTTTTTTTTTTTTTTTTCTCTTCTCTCTTGTCTCTTCTGAACTGAAACACGATTTCCCTGGGCCAACGTTTTTTTTCCTTCTATCCCAGGGTTAGGGCACGTGCACCTTTATGGTTACTGGGACATTGGTTCTTAATCTTCTTCTTTTCACCGATAAAGTTATTAATCACAGTACACGGTATAAATAATTAGTAGTGGCACACTCACAAATTTTTTTTGTAGCACATGGATAAATTCCTTCACTCCCATTCCCGGACTCCTTCACCAGTCATGGCTTCCAAACCAAGAGATAGGAGGACAAAGGCCGTTACCGAAGTTTCCTCAGAAATATCTGTACCTACAGTTCCCATTTTGCCCACAAACAAACTAACTAATGTACAGGCCCTAGTGGCTAGCATATCTGAGGCACTAACCCCAAAATTTGATGTACTAAGATCTGAGATTAAGCAAGATATTAATCTACTTAGACATGAGATAAAATTATTTTCCAATAGACTAGAAGAGGCCGAACAGAGAGTATCTGATCTGGAGGATCTTATCTCAGCACAGGGGACCAATCTTGAAGCTAATAACATAATTATAGCTAAAATGCAGAATAAAATGGAAGACCTGGAAAATCGCGCCAGGCGCAACAATATCCGCATTATAGGGGTCCCTGAAGGGGGACCGCTAGAAGATTTAAATACATTTATTCCTGAGATTTTAATTCAGCTTCTAAAGATTCCTCCCAATTACCAATGATAGTAGTCGAGAGAATACACAGACTGGGGAGACAAACAACAAACAGACAGGGAGATAACAGACCTAGGCCTATAATAGCGAAATTGCTTAATTTTCAAGACAAGGTCACATTACTCCAACATTATCGCAAAAACCAGCCAATTTTCTATAAAGAAAAAAAAATCCTTCTATTTCAAGATTACTCAGTTGAAACATCCATCAAAAGAAGAAATTTGGCCCCAATCTGTTCAAAATTTATTCAGCAAGGCTTTCAAGCCCTAATAATATATCCTTCTAAATTAAAAATCCTTGTGAAAGGAAAGGCTCACCTCTTCGATAACCCACAAGAAGCAGAAAAACTATTGCAACAATTAAACACGCAGGAAAAATAAGAGTTTTATTTTTCTTTTTTATAACGACAGAAGTTAGAGTTTGGTTGAATGGACAGTATTTACCTATGAAATTCCCTTCCCCTCGTGTTTTTTTTTTTTTTCTCCCTCTTTTTTCTTTCCCCTTTCTTAGATAAATGTGTGGCTTAGTCACAAATCTGAAATGAATTTCCTGGAATGTAGGGGGAATTTCTACTCCCATCAAAAGAAAAGCAATCTCAACCCATGCAAGGCGACTTGATTCGGATATTGTTCTCCTACAGGAGACCCACTTAACTCAGGTGGAAATCTTGAAGCTTAAAAAGGGATGGGTAAAGGAAGTATTTGCCTCACCCGGCACTGGCAGGAAGAGGGGGGTGGCCATACTGATGGGGAAAAGGTTAAAGGCAGAAATTCTACAGGTTTTGACTGATCCAGAAGGGAGATATCTACTGTTAAAACTAAAAATTGAAAAGGCTATTTTTTCACTTTGTAATATATATGCACCTAACATTATAGATCCAGAATTCTGGAATCAACTACAGGCCAAAATCCTTTCCTTCAAGGAAGGATATTTAATCCTTGGAGGAGACTTTAACATGGCTCCTCATTGCCCCCTAGACAGACTGAGGGATAATAGGGATCATAAGAAGAATAAAAAAGATAATTTAGAATCTAAACTATTGACGAAAATTAAACAAAATTTAAATATCAGAGACATATGGAGGATTCAGAATCCTGATGTCCAGGAATATACCTGTCTATCTAAGGCACACAAGACCATGTCAAGAATTGATCTTTTTTTGATTGATGAAAGGCTATGCACAGCTAAAGTAAATGCAAAGATATTACCAATTTTTCTTTCGGACCATGGACCAATTTCTCTAAACTTTCAATTTTCGGCTCCCCGGACAGGCTCTGTACGGTTTTATTTCCCCTCCTTCTTGGCAACAGACATAAAGTTTAAAGCTCACTTAAGGATCAAATTCGAGGAATATATTCAATGTAATAGGGAATATTGGGAATGTCCATTAATTCTCTGGGAAGCGGCTAAAGCAGTCATTAAAGGCGAAATTATCTCATATAGTGCAATGATCAGTAAAAAGTTAAGATCTAGAGAAAAAGAATTAAATAATGCCTTGACCAATTCATATAATCGTTTACTTTTGACTAAAAACCCAGCTAATTGGGCTAGCTATATTCGGGCAAAAAACGAGAAAGATACATTTGCATTATATAGAGAAACTCAGTCTGATTTGAAATTACAATCTAAATTGTATAGATATGGAAATAAATCTGGAAAATTACTTGCAAACTTGGTTAGGAATGATAGAAAGTCACCACTTATTGAAAAACTTCTCGTAGATGGGAAGCTTCTTATAAAGAGCTCAGATATACATGAAGAAATGGCTAGATATTATCAAGAGATATACTCACTAAGAAAATCTGATCCAATACAAGCAGATGATTTCTGGAGCAAAATAATTTGCCCTAAACTTTCTGCAGAAGAAACGGAAACTCTTAATGCCCCGATAAGGGTTGAGGAAGTAGAGAAAGCGATTCTTGAACTAGCTACAAACAAGGCCGCAGGGCCGGATGGCTTACCAAGTGAGTTTTATAAGATTTTGACATCAGAGATTGCCCCCCACCTCAATCAGGTATACAATGCTATGTATATTAAAGGAGAAGTGGTACCGAAAGCCTTCTCAGCATCTTTCACTACTCTTATTCCTAAAAGTGGAAAAGATCCAGCATATAGGGAGTCATACAGACTGATTGCCTTATTAAACGTAGACTATACGGTTTTCATGTCTATCTTGGCCAAAAGACTGCAGGGGATTTTATCTAATATTATACATAAAGATCAAGCAGGCTTCTTAAATTCACGAAATTCTTCAGCTAAAATAAGAGAAGTTTTATTGGTTTCTGAATATTTTTATAATGCTGAAAGGAGGGAGATAGAGGAAGGGGTTTACATCCCAGATCTAGCTATTGTGGCCATTGACGCAGAAAAGGCGTTTGATTCGATACAACATGATCACCTTTTTACCTCAATGGATCAGTTTGGGTTCAAAGGCAATTTTCCTAAATTCATACAAAATTTATACAGCCTTCCATCTACTAGCATAATTGTCAACAACATTGTCTCTTCACAAATTGTGCTTAATAGAGGAACTAGGCAGGGATGCCCCCTCTCTCCCCTCCTTTTTAACCTAGCCATCGAGTCATTAGGCCATAAGGATCAGATCACAGCTGGAAGGTATAATGATTGGCAGACAGGAGATGAAACTGGCATTATATGCAGATGACATTCTTGTCTATCTGTCAAACACCCAGGTAAATATACCCAAGCTCTTACAAATCATTAACCATTTGGTTCATTTTCTGGATATAAAACAAATGTCTCCAAATCTGAGATTTATTGGCTCCGAAAGAATAAAGACTCATTTCTGAATAGCCCTTTTAAAACAGTCAAAGACTCATTTAAGTACTTGGGTATAGTAGTACCCACGAACCTGCAGGACCTTTACAATCTTAATATCCCCCCAATTCTAACAGCATTTAAAGACAAACTCAGATTATGGGAAAACTTACCCCTCTCCATATCAGGACGGATAGCCCTGTTCAAAATGGTTCTACTCCCTAAATTACTGTATATATTACAGAATACAGCATTAATATTATTTGACAGGGACATCCAAAGCCTAAATGGCTGGCTCAGGGGCTTTATATGGCAGAAAAGAAAACCTAGGATATCTCTGAATAAATTAACACACTCCAAGTTATTTACAGGATTTGCACTACCTAATTTGCGGCTTTATAACCTCGCTTTTCTGGCACGTATAGCTGCTGACTGGATTTCAGGTAATAGTTATGTTTTGAACTATGCATTAGAAGAGAACATATGTGATCCATATCTTCCTTGTGCTTTACTTCACTGTGCGCTGAAAGATATGCCTACCAGAATTAAGAAAATTAAAGCGATTATGAATCCATTAAAGGCTTGGTGGAGGATAGGGAAACTCTTGTCTTTTAATTGTAAGGTCTCTAAATATCTTCCCTTAAGAGGGAACCCTTTATTTCAAGCGGGTATTGACTCTGCAGTTTTCAAAAACTGGCAATCAGTGGGATTAAAAACGATAATACAATTTATTGATGAGGACAATAAATGCTTCAAAACATTTGAAGAAATTAAAAACAGCTTCAATCTCTCCAATAAAGAGTTCTTTGCATTTTTGCAGGTGAGGCATTTTGTGTCTGGGCTAATGAGAGAGGGGGAATGGAACTGGGAACTCGGCGAAATTGAGGATTGGTTAACATTAGTTAAAAAAGGTCGTATGTCCATCTTGTATTGCTACTATTTATTAGGAGCTAAGGAAGGGAATCACACTTTGGAGAAAGTGGCTCAAGATTGGAGACTAATCCTGGAACAAGAATATATAATTTGTAAATTTATTCAAAAATCTATTCACATGGTGGCACAGGCCACTCTCTCTACAACATGGAGAGAAACACATCTTAAACTGTTGCATAAATTTCATTTTACACCAGAAAAAGGTCATAAACTCCAGAACCCTAATTTCTATAAATGTCCTAAATGCTCTCTGGTTGCTGCAGACATTATACACATGATGTTCAAATGTCCCCTGATTAGACAATTCTGGTGCAAACTCGAATACTGGATTAATACCTCCCTTAAGATTTCTCCTTTTGAACTATCAGAAATTCTCATAATATTCTGTTGCGACAATCTGGCAGAACAACAAATGAATAAAAAGATAATAAAAGTCTCTATTTTAGCAGCCAGATATTTAATATTTAAAAAATGGAAGACGAAAGAAATACCCACGGTAGTCGAAGTAAAATTTTTTTCTTAAAAAACAATGTATTATAGAGCAACGTGACACGAATATTAATAACGAAACAGATATTAGAATTTTTTTTGATAAATGGGCACCATTTATTAAATCCCTTCCTACCACAGAGATAGATTACATTATTTTTCCCTTCCAGAATACAGAGATGGTTCTATTAGGGATATGGTAATTGTATTAGGTCTGAAGATGTCGAGAGAGGGGGGGAGAGGAAGAGGGTCTGAGGCAAAACCTCTTCTCTTTTTTTTTTCTTTTCTTTTTTTTTTTTTGTTTTGGTTAGTTTGTTGTGTTTTGTTCTTTGTTGTTATTATTTTTATCATCAATAGGTGCTTGGAATTAAGATATTATGGAAAAAGTGAATAAAATATTTCAACAAGAAATCCTAAGATATAAGACTTAATAGAGTGTAATTATTATTTAGATCACTACAGGTCAGGATGGCTGAGGAATTGTTTAAAGTTATTTGTTGGTGGTTTTTCTCTTATCTTCTTTTTTTTTTTTTTTTCTTCCGAAAATTATATAATTGTATATACATGTTGAAATATATATAATAAAAATGAATAAAAAAAAAATAAAAAATTGAATGCTCTTTCTGAATCGTGAAAAAAAAAACATTTGGGTTTCATATCTATTTAAATGATTGGTTATTTTTAAGATGGAAGGTGCTGTTTCATTTAGCTGTGTAATGCAACTTAAATATTTGGGTCAGTATAGTAGCAGAATTGTTGCCTTTTTATGTGGATAGATGCATTGGCTATTTCTTTGCTGAAATACCGGGATCCTGTGGATAACAGTGCATAGAGGTCTTGTGTTTATATATTTTAAGCTAAGATTCTAAAGGATTTGCTTCACTTTCTTAATTTATTTTCCTTCCTATAATATAAGTCCTGGTAGTGTTTTTTCGGATTGTTTTTTTTATTTTTTAAGTTATATATATTAAAGGGACAGTCTACTCCAGAATTTTTATTGTTTAAAAAGATAGATAATCCCTTTATTTCCTATTCCCCAGTTTTGCATAACCGACATGGTTATATTTAAGGGACACTAAACCCAGAAAGAGCATGCAATTTTAATCAATTGTCTAATTTACTCCTATTATCAAATTGTCTTTGTTCTCTTGCTATCTTTATTTAAAAAGAAGGAATGTGATGCATAGGAGCCGGCTCATTTTTGGTTGAGAACCTGGGTTATGCTTGCTTATTGGTGGGTAAATGTCAGCCTCCAATAAGCAAGTGCTATCCATGGCGCTGAACCTAAAATGGGCTGGCTGCTAAGATTTACATTCCTGCTTTTAAAATAAAGATAGAAAGAGAACAAAGAAAAATTGATAATAGGAGTAAATTAGAAAGTTGGTTAAAAATGTCTTGCTCTATCTGAATCATGAAAGAAAAAATGTGGGTTCAGTGTTCCTTTAATATACTTCTTACCTCTGTGATTACCTTGTATCTGGGCCTCTGCAGACTGCCCCCTCATTGCAGTTCTTTTGACAAACTTGCATTTTAGCCAATCAGTGCTGAATCTCAGGTAACTCCACAGACGTGAGCACAATTTCATTTAGCTGGCATACATGAACTATTGCCCTCTAGCTGTGAAAAATGTCAAATGCATTCAGATAAGAGGCGGCCTTCAAGGGCTTAGAAATTAGCATATGATCCTACCTATGTTTAGCTTTCAGATAAGAATACCAAGAGAACAAAGCAAATTTAAAAAAAAAAAGTAAATTGGAAAGTTGTTTAAAATTGCATGCCCTATCTGAATCATGAAAGTTTATTTTGGACTAGACTGTCCCTTTAAACTATGCTCTCCCACCAAGATAACAAAACTGAATTATTAAATAAAGAACTGGATAAAAGTGCACAGTTGTGGAACATTGTCCCTTTAATACTATGTCCATTACTTGTGTCTAACTTCTCAACCTTATCATGGTATCAGAACTAATTTATTTGAGGAAAATATTTTTATGTTTTATTCTGCAAAAGTTGTATTTTACTTTTTATTCATTTGCTTTTGATAAACTATGGGAAGAATAGTGGAAGAAACGCTTTTGTAACTTGTTTGGGACAATGCTTTTTTATTATTTAACTTAAAGAGGAAGTTCCTGTTCCTTTTTTTGATGAACCTTTGAATTTGTTCATATCTATTTAGGTCTGCACAGGTTATCTTTATTGCTTCAATTCCTTAAACTGTACGTATTTTATTATCATGTCACATATTTTACACTACTAAAATTCTGTTATTTATTAACAAAGAAAAATTCTAACATTACATGCAGAGTAAAGTTGGAAATATTATTATTATTATTGTATTTTAGTTTTTATTTAAATTATTTAAGTGACATGAAACCCAAAAAAACTACTTTATTTCCAATAAAATATGGCAGCAGTTTTGCAAGAGCACAAAATGGCAGCACTATTTCCTGCCAGGTACTGCTCCGGACACCTACTTCATATCTTCAACAAAGGATACTACTGAATCACAAAAGAAAATGTTTGGGTTTCATATCCCTTTAAATGTATTTTTCATGCTTTAATATGTTCAGTTCAGTCTGTGTTAGAGTTTGTTACGTTACCCCAGCCTCTGTGCCATTAGTGAAATTCTATCTGCTTCTAGGGTTGAAGTTGCCAGATAATTTAAATAAATAACTCCCACTTTTCTTGCTATAGAATAAAATACAAGCCAAGTCTAGGCAATCATTTCTCAAGACTTAACTCCACCTACCACTTACCCTTTGCAGCCAATCTGTGCTTTAGTCTGCAGCTAACAAGGCTACCCACAATTATGGGCTAGATTACATGTGGCGCGCTAACGATATGAGAATATCGCGGGCGCATTCATTTGCGTGCTTATTACAAGTTGAAATTAAACACGTTCGATTAAGTGCAATTAAATTGTACTTGTGTTGGGTTAGCATGACGGAAGACCTCGCTTAAAGGGTTAGGGATAAAATAAAGGTTGCACCATCAAACACACTGGAAACACTACAGCTAAAATCTACCTGTTCAAATGCCTTGAATTCTCCTAATCATAAATTGCAATGGTTTTGGAACAAAACAGGCTAATTGCACACATTTCACGCATTAATATTATTACACACTCTTCAAAGAAATCAATGACCACACAGCTAATAAAATATCTATGCCAGTAGAACAGTCATTGTATCTGCCATTTCTGTTTGCATTTCATTTATCTATGCCAATATCAAGAACTTAAAGGGACATGAAACCCCAAATTTTTCCTTCATGATTCAGATAGAGAATGCAATTATAAAAAAGGTTTGCAATTTTCTTCTATTATCAAATTTACTTAGTTCCCTCCCATGTTATTCTTCGTTGAAAAGATATCTATACAGGTAGCGTGCACATGTCTGGGGTACTACATAACAGGAAATAGTACTGACATCTAGTGCTCTTACTAATGTATGACATTGCTGAAAAACTTATTGCCATATAGTACTGCAGACATGTGCACTCTCCTGAACTTTCCTGCTTTTCAACAAAAGATAACAAGAAAACAAAGAAAATGTGATAATAGAGATAAAGATAAAAGTTGTTTAGAATTGTATGCTCTATCTAAATCATGATAGAAAATGTTGGGGTTTAAGTCCCTTTAACGAAAAACACGTATTTCAAGTTTTGTTGGGACAACATTTTTCGGGGCTGAAGCTGTGTGATATTGAGATTATCAGTTGGTATGAACCATATCAACCTGTTGTTATGTGCACAATGGTAGAGTCAGGAAGTGCCTCTTGCATAGTGTGTGTGTGTATAGCATTCTTAATAAAGTTTACAGTTATGAAGACCTGTGCTTGATCTCCTTATATAAACTAAGATAAAACATGGTGTCAGAATAAGGAGTTCCCTGCTTCCATCTGAACTGACAAGCAAGGACTCTGAGGAATCCATTAGAAATCTTTGCAGCAAATTGAAAGTGTGAGAGTCAAGGCTCTGGCAGAATGACTACAGCTTCTTCTCATGAACTGAGTAAGTGCATCATAACTTGTACAATTGACTGATTCTAACAGCACTACAGACTTTTATATTAATACTGCATAATTCAGAACATTAAGATGGAAAAGTTAAATCCTCCACCAGAATTGAAAATGACTGGTAATATGGAAGATGCATGGCAGAGGTTTAAGCAAAGATTCCAGCTATATGTTAGAGCTATAGGAGCTCAGGAGCAAGATGATGAACAAAAGATTGCACTTTTTCTGACTGTAGCAGGATCAGCAGCAATAGATGTATACAACACCTTCACATTTACAGATGAAGAAAGGGATGTTTATCAGGTTGTTCTAGACAAATTTGAACAGTACTGTGTACCTAGACGCAATGAAACCTATGAAAGGTATCTTTTCAGATGTAGAATGCAGAATGAAACAGAGACTATTGAGGAGTATGTAACAGACTTAAAACTGAAGAGTAGATCATGTAATTATGGAGCAATGTGTAACTCATTAATCAGAGACCAGCTAGTCATGGGCTGCAGAAATATAAGGGTTAAAGAACGCTTGCTCAGAGAGAAAGATTTAACACTGGAAAAGGCAGTAGAAATGTATCAAAGTTCAGAGGCAGCACAGGAACAAGTGCGCACACTCTGCCACAGTACAGCAGCAACACCAGTAATGTCAGTTACAGTGGGGAAAAACAAAGTGCATCCACATTATGAAAATAAAATGAAAGGAAAAAGTTTTATCACACAAACAGCAAATTCTCAGCCTGAATCAGACTGGCTATGTACCAGATGTGGAAAGCAGCATGGCATAAGACATTGTCAGGCTTATGGGCAAATCTGCAGAAAATATGGAAAAAGGAATCACTTTCAAAAGATGTGTAAAGCTAAAAAAACGGTTCACATTGTTGACCAGTCAGAAAGTGAGGAATCAGAAGAATTCTTTATTGGAATACTTGACTTAACCAAAGCTACAAGATAAGGAGTGGGTCATTGAAGCTATTACAAATGGCACTAATATTGCTTACAAAGTAGATACAGGTGCACAAGCTAATTTGATGCCTGAGAGCAAGTATCACCAATTGAAGAACAAACCAGAACTTCTGAAAAGCTCAGTTAAACTAAAGACATATAATGTGGATTTTATCACAGTGCTTGGCAAGTGCAGTGTGTTCCTGGAATATGGAAATCAAACGCATAAAATGAACATTCTGGTAGTTCCAGGAAACAAACCAGCTCTACTGGGTCTTCAAATGTGGGAAACTTTAGGACTGATTAAAAGGGTAAATGCCATTGATGGAACTAATAAAGAAGAGGACATAGAACATTTATTAACAGACTATGCTGCAGTATTTGAAGGAATAGGATGTCTTCCAATGCAACATAAAATACAACTAAAAGAAGGTTCTCGTCCAGTAGTGCATGCCATGCGAAATGTTCCAGTTGCTCTAAGGGATCGTCTTAAACGGGAACTTGCCAGGATGGAGGATAAAGGTATTATAAATAAAATCAAGACACCTACTGAATGGGTTCATTCTATGGTGTTGGTGGAAAAACCGGATGGGGGTCTCAGAATCTGTATTGATCCCAAGGAACTGAATAAAAGCATCTTAAGAGAACACTTCCATTTACCAACAAAACCAGAATTGCTTGGGGAGCTAAGTGGAGCAACTGTGTTCAGTAAACTGGATGCATCCTCAGGATTTTGGCAAATTCCACTGGAGGAGGAAAGCATGAAACTCTGCACTTTTAATACTCCTTATGGGAGGTACTGTTACAAACGATTGCCCTTCGGCTTGTGTTCAGCACCAGAAGTGTTTCATAGTACCATGCAGCAACTTCTTGAACGAATACCAGGCACAACTGTATTCATTGATGATATTCTGATCTGGGGTAAAACCAAGCAAGAACATGATGAAAGGCTAAAGATGGTCTTAGATGTTGCTAAGGAAAATAATTTGAAGTTCAATAAGACAAAGTGTCAATTCAGAAAAACTTCAATTCAATATTTGGGAGAACAACTCATGGGAGGTGGTGTTTTACCAGACATAAAAAAGATTAAGGCAATTACAGAAATGCCACAGCCAGAAAATAGGCAAGATATACAACGTTTACTAGGAATGGTGAATTACCTTGGCAAGTTCATACCTAATTTACCAGACAAAACTGTACTAATGCGACAACTATTCAGAAAAAACTATGCCTGGGAATGGTCAGAGAATCACCAGAAAGAATGGAAGTTTTTGAAGGACATGCTTACTACTGCACCAACTCTGCAATTCTTTGATCCAACAGCAAAAACAAAGTTGTCAACTGATGCTTCACAAAATGGATTGGGAGCAGTTCTATTTCAAAATCAAGGCTCGGGATGGATGCCTGTGGCTTATGCATCTAGGGCATTGACAGATACTGAAAAATCATATGCTCAAATTGAAAAGGAAACACTGGGACTAGTTTACGGATGTGAAAAATTTCATGTTTATTTGTATGGAAGAGTATTTTCAGCAGAAACTGATCACAAACCTTTGATTCACATCTACCAAAAGGGCTTGATAGATGCACCTCCAAGAATTCAACGTTTGTTGCTGAGACTTCAAAGGTATGACTTCACCTTGGATTTTATACCTGGCAAGGAGTTGGTGGTAGCGGATGCTCTGTCACAAGCTTACTTACCATTTAACAATGAGGACTTACAGTTGCAGAAAGAGGTGACTGTTCACGTCAATCTGATCTTGAAGACAGCCCCGTTTAGTCATGCAATGTGGGCAGCAATAGAACAGGCTACAGAAACAGATGCTCTTTTAAGTCAAGTGAAGAAAGCAGTTTCTAGTGGCAAATCTAAGACACTAATGCCATCACTGTATAGACCATACATTTCTGAAATTTCTTTGATAAAAGGGGTACTTTTGAAAGGACAAAAGATAATTGTACCAGCGAGTTTGCAAAGTCAAATACTGAAAAGACTACATGAAGGTCATTCAGGTATAGAAAAGACAAAAAGACGAGCTAGAGACATTTTGTACTGGCCAAATATGAATGAAAACATTGAGACAATGATCACTCAATGCCGGACTTGCCAAAAATTCAGACCTCAGTTACCTAAAGAGCCTATACTGGATACGGACTTCCCGTTGGCACCCTGGGAAAAGTTAGGAATGGATTTGTTTGTTTTAAAAAATCAGCATTATATCTTAGTAATGGATTACTTCTCTAATTACCCAGAGATAGCATTATTGGAAGATGAGTCAGCATGTACAGTGATCAAAAAAGTAAAAGCAATTTTGGCGAGACATGGCATTCCAAGAGTAATAATATCAGACAATGGTCCTCAATTCAAATGTAGAGAGTTTAGGGTTTTTGCCAGTACCTATGAATTTGAACATCGAACATCCAGCCCGGGATATCCACAAGCAAATGGATTAGCAGAAGCTGGAGTAAAAATAGTGAATAACATACTTCGTAAAGCAACAGATGCAGACGAGGATCCATGTCTGGCTCTTCTTAGCTATAGAGCTACTCCTTTAAAATGTGGGAAGTCACCGGCAGAATTATTGTTTGGCAGACAGCTGGTCACACGAGTACCAGTTGTGAAACCTTGGAAAAGGTTCCCACAAAAACATGTAATAGACACCAAATTGAAACTCAGAGAAAAAAGGAATGAATACTATGACCGAGCTGCAAAGCCTTTGGAGAATCTTCAGGTACAAACGCCTGTGCGAGTACAAGGTTCAAACAGCTGGAATACTGAAGGGACAGTTATCCAGCAATATTCTCCAAGATCGTATGTAGTTCAAACCAATGATGGGCAATGTTTACGTAGGAATCGTAGACATTTGATGGCTATTCCATCAGTTCACAACAATTTGGCAGTGAAGGAAACCTGTGAGGATACATTGAACACTCCATTGCAGCTGGAGAATGAAGATGCCAGAGAAACTTTGCAAAGCTCGACTGACTTGCCTGACAGTGATGCAATGCAAACAAGGTCAGGTCGATATATCAAAAAACCTAATCATCTAATTGAACAATGTTAAAAGGGACTGAAGTTTTTTTCACATAGACTACAGTTTAAAAAAAAAATGTACTTTAAGTTTTCTGTTGTTTAAAAAGAAAAGAAAAAGGGAAATGTGTGATATTGAGATTATCAGTTGGTATGAACCATATCAACCTGTTGTTATGTGCACAATGGTAGAGTCAGGAAGTGCCTCTTGCATAGTGTGTGTGTGTATAGCATTCTTAATAAAGTTTACAGTTATGAAGACCTGTGCTTGATCTCCTTATATAAACTAAGATAAAATAGAAGCCTTTTACCAGTAGAAGCAATGCTGTATTCAAATCAGTTGAAATCCATGCTGACAATATTAGAACTTCCACACATGATATCTCAGGAAAATATCAGCAAAAATGTGATCCAGCCCTTTATTTTTTTGTACCAATTATTATCTCTTAAAGGTTTTTAAGGTTCTACTATTTTATATGATAGGACATGGACACAGCCTTTGCTTTTCTTCCCGTATACAGAGGAGACATTCCAGTTTTCCTCTGCATTCCCTTTGTTACTAGGGGGTAAATGATAAATGATCAGAGATCTCTTGTCATTTATAAGTATCTCTGTTTCCCATTGACATGTGCTAATGTCAGCACATAGGTAAGTGATGATTGTACAATCAAAAGTAAAGTGTGTGATGGTGCTCTCATCCTAGCCCTGCAACACTAAGGGCTAGATTACAAGTGTAGCGCTAATTTATCGTGTGCCAGTAAACGGGAAATTTACGGCGCATGATAAATAACCAGTCATCACAAGTGGCTGGTTATTGCTACCACAAGCTCATGGTAGCAATTAGCGCTCTGAAAATTAAACAGAGATCAGATCTCTGAATAATTTTCAAAATGTGCCCCAATTGCCCCCAAAATAAAGTGTGTTGTAGTTAATAAAAAAGAAGCATTTTTATTTAAAAAAAAAAAAATAACTGAAAGAAGCAGTTATGAGGGGTAAACGTTGGCGGTTGTGTGGTGTTACAGAAAAAAATGGCACTGAAAAGTGCCTTTACATTGAGGACTATGGGAAACTCTGTATATATGTAAATATATTTGTATATGCTTATTTACATATATATCTATGTGTTAATATGTGTATATACTTGTATGTGAGGAAAGTTATTCTTGGATGTTTTACAGCAACTTGCTGACAGGTGATATACACAGCTACCTGTGTTTTTCTATTGTCTTTTCAACCTTACCATTGCATACATTTGTCCTCCTACGCACTTTTAAGTTTTGGGATAGAATACACCTGCTCCAGGGAGCTGCAGTAGGTGGCTTTATTTGCTGTCCTGGTTTTGTGCTATTTATGAGGGTTAAGCACAGGCAGATTGTATCAAACAAATGCTGCAGGGATTACCTGAATACTGGATATACACATATAAACACATAAATATATATGTATATATTCATAAACATATATATTTAAATTTGCTGCCCATCGCTGCCTAAAGCACAATTTTGTGCTCCACTCGTAATCTGGTCCTAAAAGGGGAATGCAAGACCTTGCTTTCAAAAAAGGAATTTGCTCTTCCATTTGGTAAGAGTGCATCACACCATATGCTGTTTTCTTTAGAACATCTTGATTAGTCATGTTCCTGTCTTTTGTTTTTTGTTTGCCTATTGGACTGATCTTCTGTGTTTGACATTAGTCTGTACCGCATTATGCTGCTGGATTACAGGCTGAGCTGTCTCTTGTGTATGACAGGGGCTTGATTTGAAATGTATCTGTAACCTGCTTTGTCATTCCAAGACTGACATTTGCTGCAGAATTTGATTATGACAGCATTGGGATACAAAGACTAAAAGAAGCCTAAATCTTATAAACACAGCCTAGACCACACCTATACTCCAAATAAACTGGTCTTAGGTTCCTTTAAATTAAAGAATATTCCAATTGTTTGCATTGATAGAATTCAATAGTGGTATTCAAGTCCATTATTTATACAGCTTGTCAAAAGATTTTTTGCCTTTTTCTATTTCAGCAGAACTGAACTGAAAACCCATCTTGTCTACTTTCCCACAGCCTTTGTTGTTTTACAGATTAACATACTTTTGTATGATCATATGTGTATATATGTAGAAATGACGAAAGGAGGAATGCTCAATTAAAAGTTCAATTTATTAATCCATTGCTTAAAATGCTTCACAGAGAAAACAACTGTAGGTGAGCGTAGCACCATCGCTTTACGCGTTTCGGCTGGGAGCCGTTATCATAGCCTGGCTACAATTCTACACCAGTTGGATATACTCATTGCATGTAAGGACCAACACTGCAAGCAGGTACCTGCTCCGTCCAGCTCATTTGTTTAGTCCCGGAATAGTGACGTCATCAGCATCATCAGCGCATACACACGTGGAATGCTTGCCGCTAGAGGGTGAGGGACGCCGACAGGCTCAGTTGTGGATCCAAGTGATCTAAAGAAACTAGTCCCTGCTCCCTGGTAAGGCTCCGTGTGTTTTCTCCTTGCATGTTTAAAGACAGTATTATGGGACTATCATAAAGTGTGTGCGGTTCGTTAGAGCCCCCTTTGGTCAGTGGCTTGTACGCAGTGTTTTCAAAAAATTAAATACTACTACTGGTCCTGGAGACATAAGACTGGTTCTGTTTCTTTTTTTATCATATGTGTATATAAACATATTTTTAACAAGCTGTTTTAAGCTATTCAATAACAGAGAAAAACCATTAGAGCTGTTGATACAAAGGGGCCTAATTATCATAGTGCAAGCGGACATGATCTGATATTGCGGATCATGTCCGCTGCACATCGATAAATGCCGACAGCATAAGCTCTCTGCATTTATCATTGCACCAGTAGTTCTTGTGAACTGCTGGTGCAATGCCGCCCCCTGCAGATTTGCGGCCAATCAGTCACTAGCAGGGGGTGTTAATCAACCTGATCGTATCCGTATGGTTGATTTCTGGCAATGTCTGTCCACCGCCTCAAAGCAGGCGGACAGGCTATGGAGCAGTGGTCTTTAGACTGCTGCTTCATAACTTCTGTTTCCGGCGAGCCTTCAGGGGCAACAAGCTCCGTACTGATAAATATGTCCCAAAATGTAGGTTTTGCATTTGTGGACAAAAATCATACGCAAAATGCTGAAAATGGCAACAAACCTGCTGATGGTGACGGCTTACAAAAACATAATGAAAAACAGAATTGATATGATTGGAAAATATTCAGGCCTGTCTCTTTGTAACAAAGAAACATTGAATCATGTCATATCACTGTCAGCTTCAACTCTGACTGTTTTTATTTCTTATACTTCAAAAACTTTTTAAATCACACCTATTAGTTTAGAGTTTATCAAAAACAATAGGCCACAAAAAAAAAGAACGTTGACCATGTTTCATTACATTGTGGTTTCCTATGTGCCAACAACTCTAAATGAATTTAAGCAGATGGGAATAATAAATGTTGGATGAAAATGATTTATTGGTCTTGTATACATCTATTAAGAACTTCATAGTTATAAATAAGGGATATAAAAATGCTTAAAAGTGTGTGTCTGTTTGTGTGTTTATAAATTTACACAGTTTTTGTTGTTGGTGGAAGCATTGGTCTTGACAAAGGGGCCTATTTATCATATGTCTGTCGGACCTGATCCGACGCTGCGGATCAGGTCCGACAGACATCGCTGAATGCGGAGAGCAATACGCTCTCCGTATTCAGCATTGCACCATCAGCTCTTGTGAGCTGCTGGTGCAACGCCGCCCCCTGCAGATTCGCGGCCAATCGTCCGCCAGCAGGTGGTGTCAATCAACCCAATTGTACTCGATCGGGTTGATTTCCGGTGATTCCTGTCCGCCTCATCAGAGCAGGAGGACAGGGTTATTAGACCGCTGCTCCATACACGGGCCTTCAAGCTCCGTTCGGAGCTTGATAGATAGGCCCCAAAGGCTCCTGTTGGGGCCAAAACTTTGACTTTTGTTTTTATGCATTCAAATATACAATTTTAATTTTGTAAGTCCTTTGGGTGTAGTGTAATTGTGATGCAAGGGGTAAAACCCAAAACGTTGTTGTCAGTTTTTTGCTGTTGTCCTTGCATTTGAATGCAATAAAAGAAGATTTCTTTGATTCAACACACTGTGCTGCTCTACTTCTTTTTGTCACTAGGGTTGGTGTCATCCGGTGCAGCGACTCATGGGTGTCACGCCCCCCGCCCCCTGCCTGTAATGTTTTCTTTTTTTGTTTATTAATGTTACTCATAAATCATAACTCCCGTTTACACTGAATGTAATGACAATAGCAGTGACATTAACAATTTTTTAAAATGTGCAAAAAGGAGATATAGGAAGAGGAGGTCATGTGGAAATTGTGTGAGTGATTAATAGGGAGCCTGAGTGTAAAGGGACAAATATTACTGGAATAAATGGAGATCAGAGATTTTTTTTTTTCAGCAATTAACATGAGCCAGGAGGTTCTCTACAACAAGCCCCTTCAGCAGATGTAGTTCTGATCAGAAGAAAGCTGGAAGGAAAGCTAAGATTAAAACAGCAAACAGAGGACCCTAGAAAGTGGCCAGAAAAGTATCTACTGGAATTTGAGGGCAAAATTTGAACTGGGTGCAACAATTAAATCTTATTCTTTATGGCACATTCTGTCTGTGAAAGACACATTTCTTCCAGGTCTGGTTTTGCACAGCGGATTTGCATTAATTTAATAAATGCTATTAAGTTTATTTCCCACAAAAATAAAAATACTGCCTTACTTTCTACAGCTGTACCTCTCTATAAAAAGATGTGTTTTGCCATTGTAAGTTGTGAAGTTCTGAGAAGTTAATTTTAAAAAGACTGCTCTTTCTTTTTAAAAATATTTTTTGTAAGATAGAAGCATGTCAACCTTTTAAATTCAATTGAAAGTTTATATTTAAATATTAGTTATGGACTTTATTTTCCAGTATTCAGAGATGGGTAGATGGAGTGTTAATGAAAACTATGGGGGGTAGTTATCAAGCCGTCTACTTTTCTGCCTTCGCCGGCCCAATACGCCCGCCTAAGCTCGCCTACCTTCGCCGCGGACCTTGAATACGTTCGCCTAAGTTATCAAAAAAAGCTGTCAAAAAGCCGCGGGGCGATGAGCAGCGGACTGTGAGAGTTATCACTCATCCGATCTCGCTGCCCTTCGGCTTTTTCCCAGCTTTATTGCTAGCCTGTCACTAAGCACTCACACTAAACTACACTGTTCTATCCCTATACCGGCGCCCCCGGAGCCCCCCGCAACTAAATAAAGTTACTAACCCCTAAACCGCCGCTCCTAGACACTGCCGCAACTCTTATAAATGTATTAACCCCTAAACCGCCGCTCCTAGACCCTGCCGCAACTCTTATAAATGTATTAACCCCTAAACCGCCGCTCCCGGACACCGCTGCCACCTACAGTATACCTAGTAACCCCTATCCTGCCCCCCCTACACCGTCGCCCTCTATAATAAAGTTATTAACCCCTCTCCTGCTGATCCCGCACCTCTCCGCAACTAAATAAATAGTTTAACCCCTAAACTGCCGCTCCCTGAACCCGCCGCAACCTATATTAAACCTATTAACCCCTATCCTGCCCCCCTACACCGTCGTCACCTATAATAAATTTATTAACCCCTAATCTGCCTCCCCTACACCGTCGCCACCTATAATAAATTTATTAACCCCTATCCTGCCCCCCACTATGCCGCCGCCACTGTAATAAAATTATTAACCCCTAAACCTAAGTCTAACCCTAACGCCCCCCTAACTTAAATATTAATTAAATAAATCTAAATAATATTTTTATTATTAACTAAATTAATCCTATTTAAAACTAAATACTTACCTATAAAATAAACCCTAATATAGCTACAATATAAATAATAATTATATTCTAGCTATCTTAGGATTTATTTTTATTTTACAGGTACCTTTCAATTTATTTTAACTAGGTACAATAGCTATTAAATAGTTATTAACTATTTAATAGCTTACCTAGCTAAAATAAACTGAAATTTACCTGTAAAATAAATCCTAACCTAAGTTACAATTACACCTAACACTACACTATACTTTAATAAATTATTCCTATTTAAAACTAAATACTTACCTGTAAAATAAACCCTAATATAGCTACAATACAAATAATAAATATATTGTAGCTATCTTAGTATTTGTATTTATTTTACAGGTAACTTTGTATTTATTTTAGCTAGTTTGAATAGTTATTAAATAGTTATTAACTATTTAATAACTACCTAGCTAAAAGAAATACAAAATTACCTGTAAAATAAATCCTAACCTAAGTTACAATTAAACCTAATACTACACTATCATTAAATTAATTAAATAAATTACCTACAAATAACTACAATTAAATACAATTACATAAACTAACTAAAGTACAAAAAATAAAAAAATAAGTTACAAACATTTTAAAAATATTACAACAATTTTAAGCTACTTACACCTAATCTAAGCCCCCTAATAAAATAACAAACCCCCCAAAATTAAAAAATGCCCTACCCTATTCTAAATTAAATAAAGTTCAAAGCTCTTTTACCTTACCAGCCCTTAAAAGGGCCATTTGTGGGGGCATGCCCCCAAAAGTTCAGCTCTTTTGCCTGTAAAAGAAAAACACAACCCCCCCAACATTAAAACCCACCACCCACATACCCCTAATCTAACCCAAACCCCCCTTCCAAAAACCTAACACTAATCCCCTGAAGATCATCCTACCTTGTCTTCACTCAGCCGAGCAGCGATGGAACCGAAGTGGACATCCGGAGCGGAAGAAGTTAATCCTCCAAGCGGCGCTGAAGAAATCTTCCATCCGATGAAGTCATCATCCAGGCGGCGCTGAAGAAGTCTTTGATCCGGCCGATGTCATCTTCCAAGAGGCGCTGAAGAGGTCTTCTATCCGGGCGATGTCATCTTCCAAGCCGGGTCTTGAATCTTCCTCCCGCCGACGCGGAACCTCCTTCTTCACCGACGGACTACGATGAATGAAGGCTCCTTTAAGGGACGTCATCCAAGATGGCGTCCCCTCAATTCCGATTGGCTGATAGGATTCTATCAGCCAATCGGAATTAAGGTAGGAAAAATCTGATTGGCTGATGGAATCAGCCAATCAGATTGAGCTCGCATTCTATTGGCTGTTCCGATCAGCCAATAGAATGCGAGCTCAATCTGATTGGCTGATTCCATCAGCCAATCAGATTTTTCCTACCTTAATTCCAATTGGCTGATAGAATCCTATCAGCCAATCGGAATTGAGGGGACGCCATCTTGGATGACGTCCCTTAAAGGAGCCTTCATTCGTCGTAGTCCGTCGGTGAAGAAGGAGGTTCCGCGTCGGCGGGAGGAAGATTCAAGACCCGGCTTGGAAGATGACATCGCCCGGATAGAAGACCTCTTCAGCGCCTCTTGGAAGATGACATCGGACGGATCAAAGACTTCTTCAGCGCCGCCTGGATGATGACTTCATCGGATGGAAGATTTCTTCAGCGCCGTTTGGAGGATTAACTTCTTCCGCTCCGGATGTCCACTTCGGTTCCATCGCTGCTCGGCTGAGTGAAGACAAGGTAGGATGATCTTCAGGGGATTAGTGTTAGGTTTTTGTAAGAGGGGTTTGGGTTAGATTAGGGGTATGTGGGTGGTGGGTTTTAATGTTGGGGGGGGGGTTGTATTTTTCTTTTACAGGCAAAAGAGCTGAACTTTTGGGGGCATGCCCCCACAAATGGCCCTTTTAAGGGCTGGTAAGGAAAAAGAGCTTTGAACTTTAATTTAGAATAGGGTAGGGCATTTTTTTATTTTGGGGGGGTTTGTTATTTTATTAGGGGGCTTAGATTAGGTGTAAGTAGCTTAAAATTGTTGTAATATTTTTAAAATGTTTGTAACTTATTTTTTTATTTTTTGTACTTTAGTTAGTTTATGTAATTGTACAGGGAGTGCAGAATTATTAGGCAAATGAGTATTTTGACCACATCATCCTCTTTATGCATGTTGTCTTACTCCAACCTGTATAGGCTCGAAAGCCTACTACCAATTAAGCATATTAGGTGATGTGCATCTCTGTAATGAGAAGGGGTGTGGTCTAATGACATCAACACCCTATATCAGGTGTGCATAATTATTAGGCAACTTCCTTTCCTTTGGCAAAATGGGTCAAAAGAAGGACTTGACAGGCTCAGAAAAGTCAAAAATAGTGAGATATCTTGCAGAGGGATGCAGCACTCTTAAAATTGCAAAGCTTCTGAAGCGTGATCATCGAACAATCAAGCGTTTCATTCAAAATAGTCAATAGGGTCACAAGAAGCGTGTGGAAAAACCAAGGCGCAAAATAACTGCCCAGGAACTGAGAAAAGTCAAGCGTGCAGCTGCCAAGATGCCACTTGCCACCAGTTTGGCCATATTTCAGAGCTGCAACATCACTGGAGTGCCCAAAAGCACAAGGTGTGCAATACTCAGAGACATGGCCAAGGTAAGAAAGGCTGAAAGACGACCACCACTGAACAAGACACACAAGCTGAAACGTCAAGACTGGGCCAAGAAATATCTCAAGACTGATTTTTCTAAGGTTTTATGGACTGATGAAATGAGAGTGAGTCTTGATGGGCCAGATGGATGGGCCCGTGGCTGGATTGGTAAAGGGCAGAGAGCTCCAGTCCGACTCAGACGCCAGCAAGGTGGAGGTGGAGAACTGGTTTGGGCTGGTATCATCAAAGATGAGCTTGTGGGGCCTTTTCGGGTTGAGGATGGAGTCAAGCTCAACTCCCAGTCCTACTGCCAGTTTCTGGAAGACACCTTCTTCAAGCAGTGGTACAGGAAGAAGTCTGCATCCTTCAAGAAAAACATGATTTTCATGCAGGACAATGCTCCATCACACGCGTCCAAGTACTCCACAGCGTGGCTGGCAAGAAAGGGTATAAAAGAAGAAAATCTAATGACATGGCCTCCTTGTTCACCTGATCTGAACCCCATTGAGAATCTGTGGTCCATCATCAAATGTGACATTTACAAGGAGGGAAAATTAATCCTCAAAAATACAACTTGCCTAATAATTCTGCACTCCCTGTATTTAATTGTAGTTATTTGTAGGTAGTTTATTTAATTAATTTAATGATAGTGTAGTATTAGGTTTAATTGTAACTTAGGTTAGGATTTATTTTACAGGTAATTTTGTATTTCTTTTAGCTAGGTAGTTATTAAATGGTTAATAACTATTTAATAACTATTCTAACTAGCTAAAATAAATACAAAGTTACCTGTAAAATAAATATAAATCCTAAGATAGCTAGAATATAATTATTATTTATATTGTAGCTATCTTAGGGTTTATTTTAAAGGTAAGTATTTAGTTTTAAATAGGAATAATTTATTAAAGTATAGTGTAGTGTTAGGTGTAATTATAACTTAGGTTAGGATTTATTTTACAGGTAAATTTCAGTTTATTTTAGCTAGGTAAGCTATTAAATAGTTAATAACTATTTAATAGCTATTGTACCTAGTTAAAATAAATTGAAAGGTACCTGTAAAATAAAAATAAATCCTAAGATAGCTAGAATATAATTATTATTTATATTGTAGCTATATTAGGGTTTATTTTAAAGGTAAGTATTTAGTTTTAAATAGGATTAATTTAGTTAATAATAAAAATATTATTTTGATTTATTTAATTAATATTTAAGTTAGGGGGGCGTTAGGGATAGTGTTAGACTTAGGATCAGGGGTTAATAATTTTATTACAGTGGCGGCGGCGTAGTGGGGGGCAGGATAGGGGTTAATAAATTTATTATAGGTGGCGACGGTGTAGGGGGGGCAGATTAGGGGTTAATAAATTTAATATAGGTGGCGACGGAATAGGGGGGGCAGATTAGGGGTTAATAAATTTAATATAGGTGGCGACGGTGTAGGGGGGGCAGATTAGGGGTTAATAAATTTATTATAGGTGGCGACGGTGTAGGGGGGGCAGGATAGGGGTTAATACATTTAATATAGGTTGCGGCGGGTTCAGGGAGCGGCGGTTTAGGGGTTAATACATTTATTATAGTTGCGGTGGGCTCCGGGAGCGGCGGTTTAGGGGTTAATACATTTATTATAGTTGCGGCGGGGTCAGGGAGCGGCGGTTTAGGGGTTAATATGTATAGAGTACCTTGCGGTGGGCTCCAGGAGCAGCGGTTTAGAAGGTAATAATTTTATTTCGTTGCGGCGGTGTAGGGGGGGACAGATTAGTGGTGTTTAGACTCGGGGTACATGTTAGGGTGTTAGGTGCAGACAGCTCCCATAGAAATCAATGGGATGTCTGTAAGCAGCGAACTTGTACTTTCTCTATGGTCAGACTCCCATTGATTCCTATGGGATCCGCCGCCTCCAGGGGTGGCGGTTTGAAAACCAGGTACGCTGGGCCGTAAAAGTGCCGAGCGTACCTGCTAGTCATTTGATAACTAGCAAAAGTAGTGAGAATGTGCCGCACTTGTGTGCGGAACATCTGGAGTGACGTAAGAATCGATCTGTGTCGGACTGAGTCCGGTGGATCGAAGCTTACGTCACAAAATTCTACTTTTGCCGGTCTCGAGCCTTTGATAACTAAGGCGAATCAGCCTCGCCACAAATTCGCTGCGGAATTCCAGCGTATTTGAGGTTGACGGCTTGATAACTACCCCCCATGTCTTCACTCAGCCGAGCAGCGATGGAACCGAAGTGGACATCCGGAGCGGAAGAAGTTAATCCTCCAAGCGGCGCTGAAGAAATCTTCCATCCGATGAAGTCATCATCCAGGCGGCGCTGAAGAAGTCTTTGATCCGGCCGATGTCATCTTCCAAGAGGCGCTGAAGAGGTCTTCTATCCGGGCGATGTCATCTTCCAAGCTGGGTCTTGAATCTTCCTCCCGCCGACGCGGAACCTCCTTCTTCACCGACGGACTACGACGAATGAAGGCTCCTTTAAGGGACGTCATCCAAGATGGCGTCCCCTCAATTCCGATTGGCTGATAGGATTCTATCAGCCAATCGGAATTAAGATAGGAAAAATCTGATTGGCTGATGGAATCAGCCAATCAGATTGAGCTCGCATTCTATTGGCTGTTCCGATCAGCCAATAGAATGCGAGCTCAATCTGATTGGCTGATTCCATCAGCCAATCAGATTTTTCCTACCTTAATTCCGATTGGCAGATAGAATCCTATCAGCCAATCGGAATTATGGGGACGCCATCTTGGATGACGTACCTTAAAGGAGCCTTCATTCATCGTAGTCCGTCTGTGAAGAAGGAGGTTCCGCGTCGGCGGGAGGAGGATTCAAGACCCGGCTTGGAAGATGACATCGCCCGGATAGAAGACCTCTTCAGCGCCTCTTGGAAGATGACATCGGCCGGATCAAAGACTTCTTCAGCGCCGCCTGAATGATGACTTCATCGGATGGAAGATTTCTTCAGTGCCGCTTGGAGGATTAACTTCTTCCGCTTCGGATGTCCACTTCGGTTCCATCGCTGCTCGGCTGAGTGAAAACAAGGTAGGATGATCTTCAGGGGATTAGTGTTAGGTTTTTGTAAGGGGGGTTTGGGTTAGATTAGGGGTATGTGGGTGGTGGGTTTTAATGTTGGGGGGGGGTTGTATTTTTCTTTTACAGGCAAAAGAGCTGAACTTTTGGGGGCATGCCCCCACAAATGGCCCTTTTAAGGGCTGGTAAGGTAAAAGAGCTTTGAACTTTATTTAATTTAGAATAGGGTAGGGCATTTTTTTATTTTGGGGGGTTTGTTATTTTATTAGGGGGCTTAGATTAGGTGTAAGTAGCTTAAAATTGTTGTAATATTTTTAAAATGTTTGTAACTTATTTTTTTATTTTTTGTAACTTAGCTTTTTATTTGTTTGTACTTTAGTTAGTTTATGTAAATGTATTTAATTGTAGTTATTTGTAGGTAGTTTATTTAATTAATTTAATGATAGTGTAGTATTAGGTTTAATTGTAACTTAGGTTAGGATTTATTTTACAGGTAATTTTGTATTTCTTTTAGCTAGGTAGTTATTAAATAGTTAATAACTATGTAATAACTATTCTAACTAGCTAAAATAAATACAAAGTTACCTGTAAAATAAATATAAATCCTAAGATAGCTAGAATATAATTATTATTTATATTGTAGCTATCTTAGGGTTTATTTTACAGGTAAGTATTTAGTTTTAAATAGGAATAATTTATTAAAGTATAGTGTAGTGTTAGGTGTAATTGTAACTTAGGGTAGGATTTATTTTACAGGTAAATTTCAGTTTATTTTAGCTAGGTAAGCTATTAAATAGTTAATAACTATTTAATAGCTATTGTACCTAGTTAAAATAAATTGAAAGGTACCTGTAAAATAAAAATAAATCCTAAGATAGCTAGAATATAATTATTATATATATTGTAGCTATATTAGGGTTTATTTTAAAGGTAAGTATTTAGTTTTAAATAGGATTAATTTAGTTAATAATAAAAATATTATTTAGATTTATTTAATTAATATTTAAGTTAGGGGGGCGTTAGGGTTAGTGTTAGACTTAGGTTTAGGGGTTAATAATTTTATTACAGTGGCGGCGGCGTAGTGGGGGGCAGGATAGGGGTTAATAAATTTATAATAGGTGGCGACGGTGTAGGGGGGGCAGATTAGGGGTTAATAAATTTATTATAGGTGGCGACGGTGTAGGGGGGCAGGATAGGGGTTAATACATTTAATATAGGTTGCGGCGGGTTCAGGGAGCGGCGGTTTAGGGGTTAATACATTTATTATAGTTGCGGTGGGCTCCGGGAGCGGCGGTTTAGGGGTTAATACATTTATTATAGTTGCGGCGGGGTCAGGGAGCGGCGGTTTAGGGGTTAATATGTATAGAGTAGCTTGCGGTGGGCTCCGGGAGCGGCGGTTTAGGGGGTAATAATTTTATTTAGTTGCGGCGGTGTAGGGGGGGACAGATTAGTGGTGTTTAGACTCGGGGTACATGTTAGGGTGTTAGGTGCAGACAGCTCCCATAGAAATCAATGGGATGTCTGTCAGCAGCGAACTTGTACTTTCGCTATGGTCAGACTCCCATTGATTCCTATGGGATCCGCCGCCTCCAGGGGTGGCGGTTTGAAAACCTGGTACGCTGGGCCGTAAAAGTGCCGAGCGTACCTGCTAGTCATTTGATAACTAGCAAAAGTAGTGAGAATGTGCCGCACTTGTGTGCGGAACATCTGGAGTGACGTAAGAATCGATCTGTGTCGGACTGAGTCCGGCGGATCGAAGCTTATGTCACAAAATTCTACTTTTGCCGGTCTCGAGCCTTTGATAACTAAGGCGAATCAGCCTCGCCACAAATACGCTGCAGAATTCCAGTGTATTTGAGGTTGACGGCTTGATAACTACCCCCCCCATGAGCGCTTGCATGCATGTGCATGTGAGCTAGATTCTAAAACTTGTTGTACTAAGATACCAGTACATAGGTATAACAGATAACAGATTTACAAAGCAACAGCAGATTCCACATGCCCTGTCTGCCCTCTGGGTCAGCCCAGTCTGCCCTGAGAGATGCACACTCAACTTACTTGATTACCCCAGATCGATCTTCCCCTGGCTGTCTTCAAATTTGCTGCCTGGCTGTGTTTCAAGCATCCCGCTCTCTTCCACTTTGTCCTGCGCTGCTGGTTGGTCGTCGTCATATTCCTTCCAGTCCCTCTTCATCTTTGGTGACATTCCTCCTAGCGGTGCTGTGTGTTACTATAAGGAAGTTGAGGAAAGGAACGTGACCGGTCTGGCATGTGATGGGATGGTGGGGGAGCTACTGCCAGCACATGGAGTGGGGGGGCTGGGTATGCCATGCACAATGCAATATTGTTGCCCAAAGCCAAAAGTTAAGGCACCGCTGAGTAAGTTCCTGCTTCAGCTGCCTGCCTATTGGTTCACCCACCCTGAGCGTGTCACCCAGGTGCGGTCCACACCCCCCATACCCCACCCAGTGATGCCACTGTTCCTAAATGTAGGCTTAACAAGACAGGGGATTTAAAACATATGAAAGAAAAAAATTCTCAAGTTTGCTGAAAGATATAAGCTGGCAATCCACAAATTACATTATCTAGTCAAATAATATATTGCATTATTATCTAGGGTAGTGGGACCGTTTTAGAATTGCCATATATTTAAATATTATATTGGGAACATTGACATACATATTTTTCCATTTAATTTCCTAGGTTATTTTATTGTAAAACATGAATATACTGTAAGTGTTCTGTATGATGTCTGTGTAGTGTATTTAAAGAGTGTGCAGTGTTTGTGTAGTGAGTGGGTATGCAATGTGTACACTGTGTGGGTAGTGTGAGTATAGTATGCCGACTATTCGCTCGTTTCCATTCCATATTTAGTAGTGCAATAGTGGCTGGGGTCTGCATCCACTTACCTAACTGATCTTACCAACCAGCAATAATGCGTCACTACAGTTTGAAGACATGGCGTACTGTTGCTCTGAGTGTAGTCTACCATTGTTTAATCTACCAGCCTTACAAACAGAACCACTGCCAATATTAGTTCTTACTACCTTTTCATGCAGCATCACCATTTAAGCTTCTGGAAAGTGCATTTGTAAAATGGAAACATGAAACATTTTAATTCAGTTCTTATTTAAATGTATTACTCAATACCAATTTAACGGTTCTGTATTTTTAAATTTTATATAGATCAATGCCTTTCTGCAGATTAGAAGAGTAATATACTGAAAATAGAACAAACTAGGAAGATATGTCCCTCTTTTACTTTCAGTTGCTAAGGAGATAGCATAAAGGTGGATGCATTATGTAAGCCCTGTTTTTCTGTTTGATGTTAAAGACTGCACTGCAGGCAGCTGTGCCTTTATAAAAAAACTCACATACAGTACTTAAAGGGCTGTTAAACTTATGTTTTAAATATGTATTGTAGGTAAATCAATAAAGCACTGCAGTGCAAAACCATTTAAAAAGCTTTCAACTATGTCACTTGGGGCTAGATTACGAGTGGAGCGCAATTTTTCGCTTCCACTTAAAATTTGCTAGACAGAGGCTTTTGCGCGTTGGGTTTTACAAGTCGAAAGAAAAATATTTTTGCATGAGCACTAATACGACGCGTGCAAAAACAAACTTTGAATGTTGTGACCACCTTAACATATTCACCCATAGATTTAATGAAGCGTGAAAAGTGGAAAAAACTTAACACCCTTATTCGTGTGCAAGCCCAATTGCGTTTAGTCAAGTGTGCTAATCGGACATGAAATATGAATATTTCCCATTCCAATGTTCTTCACATAGCAGAATATGTTCTATTTATTCTTAAATACATCAGACTCCAGATTTGCAAAACAGTTTACAAGTCTCTCAACTAACATCAGACTCCAGATTTGCAAAACAGTTTACAAGTCTCTCAACTAACATCAGACTCCAGATTTGCAATACAGTTTACAAGTCTCAAAATTAACATCAGACTCTAGATTTGCAAAACAGTTTACAAGCCGCATAACTAACATCAGACTCCAGATTTGCAAAACAGTTTACAAGCCTCACAACTAACATCAGACTCCAAATTTGCAAAACAGTTTACAAGCCTCAGACTCCAGATTTGCAAAACAGTTTACTAGCATCACAACTAACATCAGACTCCATATTTGCAAGCACTAGCCCTTCAATCCTGCCACCACCACCCACCCAAGTGTTTACCTTACTATATACACACCTTCTAACAGTAATTATGTGCAGCTGTCACTAATAATCCAGGATAGAGAAACCACTTCAGACTCACAGCATTTGTACTGCCATTTTACCACATTCTTTTACACTTTTCTAAACCTCTTTGTGAGAGCTACTGGTCTAGGGGATATACAAGCCCCTCTCCTATAAACATAAACCTGCTAGTCATAGATGTACAAAAAAGATATTCAATCTATTATTAAAAAATACATATAGATATATAAGAACGTGTAAAAAACTGCCTAAGTATAATAAAATACCCATTGGGGAAAGACCTGTATCTATGGATAGAGCTCATATAATAGTGACTTAAAACATCGTAATAGAGCCTAATAAAGTTCATATAGTGGTCCTATACTTTAGGATTGTGGCCCATAAAGTCCATGCAGGATAAATACCACACTAGTCTCCAAAACATGCAGTAGGACCATACATTTTAAGCAGTCATATATGGAGAAATGTTAGTAGAGAGCAGAGGTTCATGCTTTCATATGCCATGCAATGCAGGTAGGGAAGCAAAAAAGCAATATAGCAGTCAAGCAAAATAGTAAGGACACAACTGTAAGATATTCCAAGATATTGTTGGCTCCCAGAAATTGCTGGGTAAACTTGCTGCAGGGTACTACCTACTGAGGGATATACCCTCACTTAAGGGACCCTTAGTTAAAGGCAAGTAACGTGGATAGATTTCACCCGTCTTCATCAATATATGACATCCATATTGTCCTGAGGAAAGGCACGCTTTTAAGAAGCCGCACAGAGTATGCCTGGCGGCGAAACACGTGTAATGTAGTTTTGCACTACTGACCTCGGCTAGGCCAGCTGAGGGTCCTGGACCTTTTTGACCATTGGGGAGTTTATTTACACCACACTTTGTTATCTCCATTGAGCGACAAGGAATAGCAGCAATGTCACAGCATACGCTTTGGAGTTTCAGCATCTGACTGCAGCATATGGGGAAAACAACATCTCATCACTTCAACACTTTACTGAGTCTGGACTGACACACACCAGCACATATGTATGTCATACATTGATGAAGACGGGTGAGTTTTAAACACTCAATGGACTATAAGGTAAAACTTAACATTTATTGTTCAAAAGTTAAAAGCAAAGCATAACGTTTCGGAACCTCTTAGGACCCTTTGTCAAATGCAAACATATCACAAAACGATCTCTAGTAACTCATACAAAAGATAAATATCTATTAAAGGGATATTAAACCCACATTTTTTCTTTAATGATTCAGATTGAGCATGCAGTGGCGTCACTAGGGTTGATGTCACCCGGTGCGGTAACTTATGGTGTCACACCCCCCCTCCCTCCAGAAAGCAGACACACAAAAACCAAAAACACAAGCACACACACATACAAACACTCCGATACACTCAGACACACTTAGAAACATACTCAGACACACACAAAAACACTCTGACACACACACACAAACACTTAGACACACACACACAAAAACACTCAGGCACACACAAACACTTAGACATGCACACACACAAAAACACTCAGGCACAAACACAGAAACACTCAGACACACACACAAAAGCACTCAGACACCCACACAAAAGCACTCAGACACACACACACACAAAAACGCTCGGTCAGGTGCCAGGCATCCCCCTCATGATTTCCCAGACAGCACAGCAGTGAGTGACTCCACTGCTCCACACGTCACTGAGCAGTGAGCACAGATAGGCAGGCAGGTTTAGGCTAGCAGCGCAACTTTCAAGACCCACGGCACGCCCACAACATTCATAGTGAAATTGGGCGGAGGAGGAGCAAAGTACAAACAAGCAAAAGCAGCCAGGAAAACTATTTGTGGAAATTGCAGCGCTGGCTCAAGGGGCAAAAAAAATTAAGTGTCTACAACTTCCCCAGTCCCACTAATGTTCACAAATGCTGGCCCCTCTAATAAAAATATCTATGCATCTCTACATTGTATTTCTTTGAATTTCAATAAAATGTAAAAATAAATAAAAAAAAAAATAATTTTTTTGGTGGTGTCACCCCCTGGAGGGTGTCACCCTGGTGCGGCCTGCACCCCCCCGCACCCCGTAGTGACGCCACTGAGAGCATGCAATTTTAAGCAACTTTCTATTTTACTCCTATTATCAATTTTCCTTCATACTTTTGGTATCTCTATTTGAAAAATAGGAATTGAAGCTTAGGAGCCGGCCCATTTTTGGTTCAGCGCCTGGGTAGAGCTTGCTGATTGGTGTAGTCAATGTAGCCACCAATCAGAAAGTGCTAACCAGGTTCTGAACCAAAAATGGTCCAACTCCTAAGCGTACATTATTGCTTTTTCAAATAAAGATACCAAGAGAATGAAGAACAATTGATAGTAGAAGTAAATTAGAAAGTTGCTTAAAATTGAATGCTCTATTTGAATCATGAAAGAAACAAATTTGGTTTGCTATCCCTTTAAATAAAGAAAAAATGGAAAACCAGAGTGCTACAGTGTTATGGAAAAGTATATGGCAGTCTAGTATGCATCAACAAATAAAACCACATTTAAAAGCATCAATGCTATTCAAAAAAAACACACAATATTGTATAGCATTGATGCTTTTAAATGTGGTTTGATTTGTTAATGCATACTAGACTGCCATATACTTTTCCATCTTTTCTTTATTCAATAAATAAATATTTATCTTTTGTATGACTTACTAGAGCTGCTTGATTTTGTATAAAAGAGTGCTGAATTCCCTGCCTTTTACTAGTCTGACTGTATCATAAGTCATTCTATTTCTACTCATATAATTTTTTGACATACATTTTTATGGGTCTGCACCAACTAACCTTATATAGGTATTTTGTAAGCGTGTGAACCAACGATATTCACTCATGCCTATTTAGAACAGCTCTCTCCTATAGCATGCCTATTCCCACTATAAATTTTTCTGTGTGTGTGTATATATATATATATATATATATATATACACACATACATACATACACACACACACACACACATATATATATATATATCCTATATAATAAAAGGCCAGGTATGTTTGTCAGATGCAGTCATGTGCAGTAGAGACTGTACAAGGACAAACATAGCTGGCCTTTAGAATCTACATCAGATAGCAGAGCAGGCAAAAGCGGCCATTGTGGGGGCATGCCATGGGCGTGGTTTGGTGGAGCGGGCAAAGCGAGGGGCGGGGCCGCCGGGAGTGTTGTGAGGAACGTGGCCAACATGGGCGTGGCAAGTGGGTGGGACCGGCGGTAGTGGGCATGGTCTGAGAGCGCAAAAGAGGGGGTAGAGATAGAGAGAGCAAAAGAGAGGAGGAGAGAGAGCAAAAGAGAGGGAGAGAGCAAAAGAGAGGGGGGAGAAAGCAAAAGAGAGGGGGAGAGAGAGAGAGAGCAAAAGAGAGAGGGGAGAAAGAGAGCAAAAGAGAGAGGGGAAAGAGAGCAAAAGAGATAGGGGAGAAAGCGCAAAAGAGAGGGGAGAAAGAGCTAAAGAGAGGAGGGGAGAGAGAGCAAAAGAGAGGGGGAGAGAGAGCAAAAAAGAGGGGGAGAGAGAGCAAAAGAGAAGGGGGAGAGAGAGCAAAAGAGAGGGGGAGTGAGAGCAAAAGAGAGGGGGGAGAGAGAGCAAAAGAGAAGGGGGAGAGAGAGCAAAAGAGAGGGGGAGAGAGAGCGCAAAAGAGAGGGGGAGAGAGAGCGCAAAAGAGAGGGGGAGAGAGAGAGCAAAAGAGAGGGGGAGAGAGAGAGCAAAAGAGAGGGGGAGAGAGAGCGCAAAAGAGAGGGGGAGAGAGAGCAAAAGAGAGGGGGAGAGAGAGCAAAAGAGAGGGGGAGAGAGAGCAAAAGAGAGGGGGGAGAGAGAGCAAAAGAGAGGGGGAGAGAGAGCAAAAGAGAGGGGGGAGAGAGAGCAAAAGAGGGGGGGAGAGAGCAAAAGAGGGGGGAGAGAGCAAAAGAGGGGGAGTGAGAGCAAAAGAGAGGGGGGAGAGAGAGCAAAAGAGAAGGGGGAGAGAGAGCAAAAGAGAGGGGGAGAGAGAGCGCAAAAGAGAGGGGGAGAGAGCAAAAGAGAGGGGGAGAGAGAGAGCAAAAGAGAGGGGGAGAGAGAGTGCAAAAGAGAGGGGGAGAGAGAGCAAAAGAGAGGGGGAGAGAGAGCAAAAGAGAGGGGGGAGAGAGAGCAAAAGAGAGGGGGAGAGAGAGCAAAAGAGAGGGGGGAGAGAGCAAAAGAGGGGGGAGAGAGCAAAAGAGGGGGGAGAGCAAAAGAGGGGGGAGAGGGAGCAAAGGAGAGGGGAGAGAGACCAAAAGAGAGGGGAGAGAGAGCAAAGGGTGGGACCACTGTACTACAAGAAATGGCCCGGGCTTTAGGACTAATATATATATATATATATATATAAATATTTTTATATATATATATATATATATATATATATATATATATATATATATATATATATATAAATATTCCAGCAAAATATTCTCACACTCCAGGTCTCAAGGCTGTAACCCCTTATAATAAAAATAACTGCCACCCAAACTTATTTCCATATGCAGTGTGGATTGGTTCAACAACTTTGATTAATGTGTGTTTATGTGTGTTAAACATAAAAAAATGCACAGTATGTATGTTTGTGTGTGCATACTATATATTTATATATATGTATATATATATATATATATATATATATATATAACACATAGAGATACCCAGCACCCACCAGCTAGCTCACAGCTAAGATTTAAAAACACAACTTGAAAGGTTAGTTACCGCATCTGGCCAAATGGGAAAAGCTCAGGCACCTCTCAAGGTCCTTTCCACTGCCTGAGTCCCTAACACAGCCACACAATGTGCGCTTACAAATCCAAACAAACTGGGAACAAGGGAGGGGTGCACAGGTATATGTAATCATGCAGAGAAATACAAGACACAGAAGGAGACTGCACTCCAAGACCGGACCGGGTACATATCCAATGACTCTGCAACATCCCAGCCCTGGGTGCTTAAATAGCACTCCCAAAAGCAAAAAGCTGTGCTGTCACCAGAGTCACAGGCAGTTAACCCCATTCCGGAATGGGTGCAAGAAACATAGGGGGATTACAAACAAATAATAATACAACACAGAGATACCCAGCACTCACCAGCTAGCTCACAGCTAAGATTTAAAAACACAACTGGAAAGGTTAGTTACCACATCTGGCCAAATGGGAAAAGCTCAGGCACCTCGTCAAGGTCCTTTCCACTGCCTGAGTCCCTAACACAGCCACACAATGCGCGCTTACAAAGCCAAACAAACTGGAAACAAAGGGAGGGGTGCACAGGTATATGTAATCACCCAGAGAAATACAAGACACGCAAGGAGACTAGACTACACTCCAAGACCGGACCAGGTACATAGCCAATGACTCTGTGACAGCACAGCTTTTTGGGAGTGCTATTTAAGTACCCAGGGCTGGGATTTTGCAGAGTCATTGGATATGTACCCGGTCCGCTCTTGGAGTGCAGTCTCCTTCCATGTCTTGTATTTCTCTGGGTGATTACATATACCTGTGCACCCCTCCCTTGTTCCCAGTTTGTTTGGCTTTGTAAGCACGCATTGTGTGGCTGTGTTAGGGACTCAGGCAGTGGAAAGGACCTTGACGAGGTGCCTTAGCTTTTCCTATTTGGCCAGATGCGGTAACTAACCTTTCCAGTTGTGTTTTCAAATCTTAGCTGTGAGCTAGCTGGTGAGTGCTGGGTATCTCTATGTGTTGTATTATTATTTATTTGTAATTCCCCTATGTTTCTTGCACCCATTCTGGACTGGGGTTAACTGCCTGTGACTCTGGTGACAGCACAGTTTTTTGGGAGTGCTATTTAAGCACCCAGGGCTGGGATGTTGCAGAGTCATTGGATATGTACCCGGTCCCATCTTGGAGTGCAGTCTCCTTCCGTGTCTTTTATATATATATATATATATATATATATATATATATATATATATATATACATATATATATATATATATACATATGTGTGTGTGTGTTCCTATATATATATACAGGGAGTGCAGAATTATTAGGCAAGTTGTATTTTTGAGGATTAATTTTATTATTGAACAACAACCATGTTCTCAATGAACCCAAAAAACTCATTAATATCAAAGCTGAATATTTTTGGAAGTAGTTTTTAGTTTGTTTTTAGTTATAGCTATTTTAGGGGGATATCTGTGTGTGCAGGTGACTATTACTGTGCATAATTATTAGGCAACTTAACAAAAAACAAATATATACCCATTTCAATTATTTATTTTTACCAGTGAAACCAATATAACATCTCAACATTCACAAATATACATTTCTGACATTCAAAAACAAAACAAAAACAAATCAGTGACCAATATAGCCACCTTTCTTTGCAAGGACACTCAAAAGCCTGCCATCCATGGATTCTGTCAGTGTTTTGATCTGTTCACCATCAACATTGCGTGCAGCAGCAACCACAGCCTCCCAGACACTGTTCAGAGAGGTGTACTGTTTTCCCTCCTTGTAAATCTCACATTTGATGATGGACCACAGGTTCTCAATGGAGTTCAGATCAGGTGAACAAGGAGGCCATGTCATTAGATTTTCTTCTTTTATACCCTTTCTTGCCAGCCACGCTGTGGAGTACTTGGACGCGTGTGATGGAGCATTGTCCTGCATGAAAATCATGTTTTTCTTGAAGGATGCAGACTTCTTCCTGTACCACTGCTTGAAGAAGGTGTCTTGCAGAAACTGGCAGTAGGACTGGGAGTTGATCTTGACTCCATCCTCAACCCGAAAAGGCCCCACAAGCTCATCTTTGATGATACCAGCCTAAACCAGTACTCCACCTCCACCTTGCTGGCGTCTGAGTCGGACTGGAGCTCTCTGCCCTTTACCAATCCAGCCACGGGCCCATCCATCTGGCCCATGAAGACTCACTCTCATTTCATCAGTCCATAAAACCTTAGAAAAATCGGTCTTGAGATATTTCTTGGCCCAGTCTTGACGTTTCAGCTTGTGTGTCTTGTTCAGTGGTGGTCGTCTTTCAGCCTTTCTTACCTTGGCTATGTCTCTGAGTATTGCACACCTTGTGCTTTTGTGCACTCCAGTGATGTTGCAGCTCTGAAATATGGCCAAACTGGTGGCAAGTGGCATCTTGGCAGCTGCACGCTTGACTTTTCTCAGTTCATGGGCAGTTATTTTGCAACTTGGTTTTTCCACACGCTTCTTGCGACCCTGTTGACTATTTTGAATGAAACGCTTGATTGTTCGATGATTGCGCTTCAGAAGCTTTGCAATTTTAAGAGTGCTGCATCCCTCTGCAAGATATCTCACTATTTTTGACTTTTCTGAGCCTGTCAAGTCCTTCTTTTGACCCATTTTGCCAAAGGAAAGGAAGTTGCCTAATAATTATGCACACCTGATATAGGGTGTTGATGTCATTAGACCACACCCCTTCTCATTACAGAGATGCACATCACCTAATATGCTTAATTGGTAGTAGGCTTTCGAGCCTATACAGCTTGGAGTAAGACAACATGCATAAAGAGGATGATGTGGTCAAAATACTCATTTGCCTAATAATTCTGCACACAGTGTATATATATATATATATATATATATATATATATATATATGTGTGTGTGTGTGTTCATATATATATATATATATATATATATATATATATATATATATAAAAGCCATCCACTTTCTGTCCCAATATATAAACTGGGGTGCATCCCAAACATGAACTATAAAGAAAAGCTTTTGAGAGTCTTCTCTTTCTCTTGTCTGAAGCAATACCTGAGGGAGAAAGGAAAACTCTTGAAAGCATGTCTTGTAAGTATTAGATTAGTACAATAAAAAGTGGTAAAAATTATTAGTGCCCCCGTGTTTTGATGGTGGTATCTTATGTGCCCCCTCCTATATATTGTTCCTAGAGTCGCCACTGCACGTAACAGTTAACTAGAGCTCTAAAGTTACGATATCCTGATGCATGTATAATTCATTGCGCTCAAGTTAATGTGTTTACTTTCAACTTGTAATGTGCATGCTTCTTCCAACATGCCCAAAGAGCAGCAATAACCCGCTTATCGCTTTTGTGCAACAGTTAGCACGCCACTCGTAATCTAGCCCTTGGTTTGCTAAATGTGCATTGTTGTGCAGAGGTGGATTACAAGAAAAGCAGGCAAATTAAATATTAAAGGTACATTACATTTGTTTTGGTGTGGGGGGGGGCCTGGCATGTTGAAATTGGGTTTGTTTTTCTTACTTTATGTCTTAAATAATAAATATAGATAAATAAAACTTTTGTAAACTTTAAAGGTACAGAATAAAAAAATCAAAATAAAATGTTCATGAATTAGATACAGTGTGCAATTAAAAAACAACTTTCCAATTTATTTTTATTATCATTTTTTTTTATTTCTTGATATCCTTTGTTGAAGAGTAAATCTACGTAGGCTGATAGGAGCCTAGGAGCATGCACTTTAGCATTTTATGGCAGCATTGTTTAAAACTATGTGTAACATTTTCATAAACATTGTTGCAAACACTACTGCCAGACTGCTAAAGACACATGCACTCCTGATCTCACCTAGAATTAATATTTAACAAAGGACACTAAGAGAAGTAAACAGAAATAATAACATAAGTAAGTTGGAAAGTTGTTTAAAATTTTGTCTTTACTGTCCCTTTAAGTAATCAGCAGTTATTGATTATTGTATCAATTTTTTTATAAAGATTGTGGGGCCTAATTATCAAAGTGCCAGTGGACATGATCCGATATTGCGGATCATGTCCGCTGCACATCGATAAATGCCTACAGCATACGCTCTTGGCATTTATCATTGTACTAGCAGTTCTTATGAACTGCTGGTGCAATGCCGCCCCCTGCAGATTCGCAGCCAATCAGCCGCTAGCATTGGTGTCAATTTCTAGTGATGTCTGTCCGCCGCCTCAGAGCAGGCGGACAGGTTATGGAGCAACAGTCTTTATAACATCTGTTTCCGGGGAGCCTAAAGGAGCTCGATAAATATGCCTCTGTGTCCGTAAACCGTGCTAGAGCTATTATTAGTGATTTGACACTGCATTTTCACATATATTTCAAACATTTTTCTGTGTAAACACACAACTTGTATGTTCTTTTTTTTTTTCAGGAGACCAAGCATAAAAAAAAAAAAAAAAAAAAATTGTTAAAGTGTCATATTATAAGATAATGCCACCATATGCAATATTAAAATACAACTAATAATAATATTGTTTAGGATGTACATGGTAAATAGTAGGTGTGTGCATTTTGCTGAATATAGCCGCCGGTAGAAGTGTTCGGCTATTTTCGGAGCAGGACTTATTTGTCTAATACAGCACCCACACAACCAACACCCCAAATAAAAGCCTAACTAAAAAAAAACTAAGCTCCCCATTGCCCTGAAAAGGGCAATTGGATGGGCATTGCCCTTAAAAGGGCATTTAGCTCTATTGCAGCCCAAAGCCCTAACCTAAAACTAAAACCCACCCAATACACTCTTAAAAAATCCTAACACTAACCCCCGAAGATTCACTTACCGAGAGAAGTCTTCATCCAAGCGGCAAGATGTCCTCATCGAAGCCGACAGAAGTAGTGTACAGATGGGCAGAAGTAGTCCTCCAGACGGGTAGAATTCTTCATCCAGATGGCATCTTCTATCTTCATTCTTGCGACACAGAGTGGCTCCATCTTCAAGACATCCGTCGCGGAGCATCCTCTTCAATTGATGGCTTCTTCGGAATGAATGTTTCTTTAAGTGACGTCATCCAAGATGGCGTCCCTTAGATTCCGATTGGCTTATAGAATTCTATCAGCCAATCGGAATTAAGATAGAAAAAATCCTATTGGCTGATGCAATCAGCCAATAGGATTGAGTTGGCATTCTATTGTCTGTTCCAATCAGCCAATAGAATGCAAGCTCAAACCTATTGGCTGATTGGATCAGCCAAAAGGATTGAAGTTCAATCCTATTGGCTGATTGCATCAGCCAATAGGATTTTTTCTACCTTAATGCAATAGAATTCTATCAGCCAATCGGAATCTAAGGGACGCCATCTTGGATGACGTCACTTTAAGGTACATTCATTCTGAAGAAGCCGTCGATTGAAGAGGATGCACCCCGCCGGATGTCTTGAAGATGAAGCCGCTCCGCGTCGGAAGGATGAAGATAGAAGATGTTGTCTGGATGAAGACTTCTGCCCGTCTGGAGGAACACTTCTGCCCGTCTGGAGGACCACTTCTTCCCATCTGGAGGACCACTTCTGCCGACTTTGTTGAGGACATCTTGCTGCTTGGATGAAGACTTCTCCCGGTAAGTGAATCTTTGGGGGTAAGTGTTAGTATTTTTAAGGGTGTATTGGGTGGGTTTATTTTTTAGGTTAGGGCTTTGGGCAGCAATAGAGCTAAATGCCCTTTTAAGGGCATTTCCCATCCAAATGCCCTTTTCAGGGCAATGGGGAGCTTAGGTTTTTTTAGTTAGGCTTTTATTTGGGGGGTTGGTTGTGTGGGTGGTGGGTTTTACTGTTGGGGGTTGTTTGTATTTCTTTTTTAGGTAAAAGAGCTGATTTCTTTGGGGCAATGCCCCACAAAAGGCCCTTTTAAGGACTATTGATAATTTAGTTTAGGCTAGGGGGTTTTATTATTTTGGGTGGGATTTTTTTTATTTTGATAAGGCTATTAGATTAGGTGTAATTAGTTTAAAGATCTTGTAATTATTTTTTTATTTTCTGTAATTTAGTCAATTTTATTTAATTTATTTAATTTTATTTCATTTAGGTAATTTATTTAATTGTAGGGTTAGGTGAGGTGTTACTATAACTTAGGTTAGGTTTTATTTTACAGGTACTTTTGTATTTATTTTAGCTAGGTAGTTATTAAAAAGTTAATAACTATTTAATAACTATTCTACCTAGTTAAAAAAAAACTTGCCTGTAAAATAAAAATAAACCCTAAGCTAGCTACAATGTAACTATTAGTTATATTGTAGCTAGCTTAGGGTTTATTTTATAGGTAAGTATTTAGTTTTAAATAGGAATTATTTAGGTAATAATTGTAGGTTTTATTTAGATTTATTTTAATTATATTTAAGTTAGGGGGTGTTAGGGTTAGACTTAGGTTTAGGGGTTAATACATTTAGTATAGTGACGGCGACGTTGGGGATGGCAGATTAGGGGTTAATAAATGTAAGTAGGTGGGGGCGATGTCCGGAGCGGCAGATTAGGGGTTAATAAGTATAATGTAGTTGGCGGCGATGTCCGTAGCGGCAGAATAGGGGTTAATACTTTTATTTTAGTGTTTGCAATGCGGGAGGGCCTCGGTTTAGGGGTTAATAGGTAGTTTATGGGTGTTAGTGTACTTTTTAGTACTTTAGTTATGAGTTTTATGCTTCAGCTTTGTACCATAAAACTCTTTACTACTGACTTTAAAATGCGTTAGGAATCTTGGAGGTAGAGGGTGTACCGCTCACTTTTTGGCCTCCCAGGACAAACTCGTAATACCGGTGCTATGCAAGTCCCATTGAAAAAAAGACTATACGCAATTTACATAAGTTGATTTGCGTTAAGGCCAAAAAAGTGTGCAGTGCCCCTAAACCTGCAAGACTCGTAATACCAGCGGTAGTAAAAAAGCAGCGTTAGGACCTGTTAACGCTGCTTTTTTAAGCTTACCGCAAAACTCGTAATCTAGCTGAAAGATCTTTATATGATGCACTATTAAACAAATAAATTCAGCTTCGAAAAAAGATGAATGGTGCTACCCACTGCCATATTCATTATTTGTTTATACAAATGAACGCTGAATATCTGAAAATGCACATACCTAGAATAACAACAGCATGGGAGTCATTCTTTTGTAAATATTTTAAATGCACATTTTATGGTCCTATATTTAGCATCAATTCACCTTCACAAAAGTTTGATTTTATACCTACATTGCTTGAAAAAAAATATGATTGAAAGCCAGAATATAAAAGAAAAATCATAACCATATATTTATTAGATACATTTTAAAATAATATAAATTTAGATTTTTCATAAGGGTGGCTTAAACTTTTGGCAGTATATACTTGCTCCTATCATGGCTAAAGTATTTCAGTATTTAAAAAAAAATACACAAAACATAAAACTGTTGCACCAAAACATATTCTATATAGAATTTTTATTAGTTCAGAGAAACATGTATCTATGAGTACTGACAAAAACAAAACAAATTGAGGCTAGTGGTTCCTATCAGGTGATTGTTATTAGCATGATCATCACTTAACAGTTGTAAGGGCAATAAACCTCTTATTTGAGTAGTAGCCACTATGGCTTTCAAATGAGGAATAGTATGATACATTTCTATGGTGAAGAGGGAATAAAAGTCCCATTAAAAATTGGTAGAACCCAAAATATAAAACCAATGCTGTAAGGTATTTGTTATTGTTATCACAATCACCTGGCAGCTGGACTGACACAGGACCGCTCATTTTAAAACAGTGCATTTATTATTGAAATTATAATCTGGAACGATCTTTTGTGACTGCAAGTTCAATAATATATTCACTGTTGTGAACTAGTTTGGACTTAGCGTGCATGGTGGCTCATCCCCTATACAAACCCTTCACAAATGCTCAATCTAATTTAAGAGTGTCTTGGAAAGATACAAAACATTTAGGCATTCTATATAGTGATAGAATAACAGTGCACAGTCTGGCTATCCAGATAACCTAATAGATGCATTTAGATAAGTTAGGAGTGGTGCGGATGGAAATGGATTGCAATAGTTGACTATGAAATCTGCAATTAAGCAATCGCCTTTAAAAACACCATAACACCGGTGCGAGTGAGAAATACAATCAAATATGAAAAACAAAATATAAAATCATGCCATTTGTAAATGTTTGGTCTCAGGAGCAAGGTGAGCATACGCAGGTATCAGGTAAGTATGCTTGGTTTCAGGAGCAAGGTGAGCATACACAGGAATCAGGTAAGTATGCTTTGGTTTCAGAAGCCAGGTGTGCAAGGTAGGTAAGGCAATATCTCAGCCCAGAGTGATGGGCTGGGTGAGCTTTTATAATAACTCCCACACCTGATTCCTCCAGGTGGGAGTTCCTATAATTAAAGGCTGCAGCAGCAGCTCCAGGAAGCAGCAGGGGAACAAGAGTCTATTCTCGACTTTTGCCGAGACCAAAGGGGCTGTCCGTGGAGCTGCAGATAGGTCCCTGACATTTATCTCCTCTAGTAGAATTCCAGGAGTGAGATGGGGCTCCATTAGGGACCACTCCCCATCAGGGAATGCAGCAGTCTTTAAGTAATGTTTAAAAAGAATGAAGAAGAGTGTTGAATTGTAAAACATGTTGCATATTTGACACTTTTTAAGCAGACCCTTTTTCATATGATGTGAATGCCCTTAGCCTTTTTTAGGTTAATTGTCGTGGTTTGTGAAAATTTGTGAAAATTTGACACCTTTTTGTACTTTGATTTTCTTAGAAACTTTTCTATATAGGCAGCCATTCTCCACTCATACCTCAAAAGAGAGTTTTAAACATAATACATTGATTTATCTATATGTTATAAAATAACTGGCTGAGTATCACAGCTTGCTGGAGAGTAGGGATGGGCGAATGTTTCGCAACATTCGAAAAATGAAACAAATTTTAATACGTTTGTTCGAATCAAATTTCGAATGTTTACATAACATTCTAACATTCGATTTTTGAATGTTCGGTTTCGAATTTTACGATTACATTCGAAAATATTTGTTTAGAAAAATTCGAATTTATATTTGTAATAGTATTTCTAATGCTTTCTTTAAATGTAATATTCGAATTATGCAATATTCAAATTCGAAAAATTTGAATTTATATATTTGTAATAGTATTTCTATAATGCGTTATTTAAATGTAATATTCGAATTATGCAATATTCAAATTCGAAAATTTTTAATTTATATGTTTGCAATAGTATTTCTAAAGCTTTCTTTAAATGTAATATTTGAATTATGCAATATTCTATATAGAAACTTTCAAAATGATATATTTGTATCTATTATGTATCAATTTACTAGATTCCCTACCACATTAACTATTGAACTTCTGAATAGTATTTGTTAAATAGAATGTTAAATTCAAAATTTTGAATGTGGACATTCGATCTAAATAAAAACATTTGAATTCGAAAGTGACATTCAAAAACTGTAAATAGCATTCGATTATAGAATTTTTAAGAATATTCGTTCGTATCAACATTTGGATTTGTAATTCGAATTTTGGTAATAACATTTGTTCTAACATTCGAATTCGGAAATTTACACATTCGCCCATCCCTACTGGAGAGCAACAAATTATCCCAGAATTACTTTGTTGACACCTGCTAACATGACAACTATCACATGAACAAGATTTTTCTCTGTTAACCCCTTCCCGGCTGGACTTATTTGTCTACATCAGAACAAAGTTCTGATGTAAGAAAATAAGTTAAAAAGTGAAATCATACAATGTTTCATATGATTGTATGATTTCAATGATGGGATCGTGTCTGTGGGGAGTGCCTATGATGCTGGGAAAACCCTCCAGCCTGCGATCCCATTCAGGAAGCACCTTTGGCCTCAGTACAGCCAAAAGGCTAGGACGTTCTATGCCATTCTAAGGGAGTTAAAGCTCAGTGCAGTTAGGACAGCATAGAACGTCCTAAGGGTGGGAAGTGGTTAAAGATTTTAAACGTTGCTTTGATATATTACTCAATTTCAGAGCCATTTTCTTTATTTATATAATTCTAAGTGCTATTTCATTTCATTCCATTGTTTACAGTGCTTACCTCCATCTTACAATGGCTTGAGACACCCCTTTTTCCAATAAGAGTTCTAATGTCTGTGGAAGTGGTATGGGTGCTTTCAGATCTCGCAACCCAGGAAGTTCTTTATACAGGGACGTCCCTTTCCCTTTATGTCATTATTCAAGTACATGGTTTCTATTGAAGCTGGTCAATGGGAAAGGAGACTGCAGAATCTGACTCAACGAGGGAGCCCCTGGAGTAAAACATATGGCTATCATTCACAACAATGAGTCATTCTCCACAATTAAGTTGTAAAACATAGAAGTTAAACAATACCGCATATAACTAAATGAATATTGTTAGGCTAATATGTTCCTTTAAGCTCTGCAAAGAGACTATTGTATAGTCTAATGTAGTAATAGAAGTGACGGCCAACTGGTGGCTCAAGGGCTGCATGCTCTGAAGAACATTGGAATGTAAAATATTCATAACTACCTACCGGTTAGCGCTGTAGGTTTAACTCCTGTCGGGTTAGTGCCCAAAGGATGTGTCAGGTTTATTGCAGTGCCCACTCTCCATTGAAGCCTATGGGGTGAAGAAGTTAGGGTGTCCACAATAACCTGAAAAAGCATGCGTCAGCTTTCGCTTATGCGCAAACATTTTACTTTCAACTTGAAATACACGCTAAACCCTGTGCGTTAAAAGATTACTTATGGTGGATTTTGTGCATGAGCAAAAGTACTAAATCGCATGCCACTTGTAATCTGACCCTATGTTCCTTAAAAAAAGACAAAACAAAACAAAAATGGTACTTTTGTAAAAGCATAGAATGTGTAATGAAAATGTAAACCCTATTCATTTGACCACTTGATTTTTAGGGAAGAAAAAAAGCTGCTTAAGCAATTGTGCAGTCAGGTACAGGTTTTATGTATCTTTAGCAACAGTCGTGCGTTTTCTCTCACTGCAGTCTGAAAAATGTCAGATCACATAGCAAGTTGTAAAAAAATGTAAACGGGTTATTCTAGATTGTTCACAGGGACATAGTACAGGAATCAGATGAACCTTCTATTAAAATGTGTTGTTTTAACTTAAAGAATAGAGAAGCTTAACCAAAATTCACTGAGAGAGAGTGGAAAACAGAGCTCACAGGCTCTGTCAAAGTCAACCCTATCAACTCAGTTTCATTATGGGAGGCCTGGCTAATTTGTTTATTGGCAGAGATACAGGGAACACAAATAATTAAGTACTGAGCACATAGAACATAGTTTATAACCTATGGGAATTAGTGTCTGTTGCTCTGCCAAGAGCAATACAAACATAAAGTCACATGACTGACACAAGATGAGTTATTAAGAGTTATCAGGGAGTATGGCAAGATTAAAGCAATCCATTGGATAAAATGAATCAAGATTATTAACAGAAAAAAGACAAATCATAAGTTGTTAAATACTAAATGAAAATGTAAAGAGTAGTCTTAACACATTAGATGGACAGAGTCCATGTACTAAGCATTTGACCACTGCTTCTTAACCTCTCCGCCACCACTGAGATCGCAGAGATAAATTTCCCCAAACACATGTTATTTTTTTTAATAAAGAAAATTTGATAATAGAAGTAAATTATGAAGTTGTTTAAATTTGCATGCTTTATATCAGTGATGGCGAACCTTGACATTTCCCATGATGCTTAGGCACTCTGAAGTCCAGTCCACCATCATGGAAATTTGTAGTCCTGAAGCATCTGGAGTGCAAAGGTTTGTCTTCACTGCTCTATATGAATCACAAATTAAAAAAAATATTTGGGTTTGATGTAACTTTAATATTTAATATATTGAATCTAAGATTACAATTTTGAAAGTTGTACTTAAATGTTGAAATGAAACTTTCATTAATTTAAACTTATTGGGAAAAAAAGTATTTTAGATACTTTTCACTATCAGTAGTCTGAATATTCTCTATTGAAAAATAATTCAAAAGAATTGAGGACCAGTCTACTCTTTACACAAATCCACACACAGCAGCACTTCCAAATAAAATTGACCTTTATTTACAGTAGGGTCACATAGGTAAGCAACGTTTCGGGCCTCATGTCCCTTTAAACCCCACATTTTTCATAATTTAGGTAGAACAAACAAATTTAAATAACTTTCCAATTTACTTTTATTATTTATTTTGCTTCCTTCTTTTGTTATCATTTGCTGAAAGGTTTATCTAGTAAAGCTCAGGAGCAGCAAAGAACCTAGGTTCTAGCTGCTGATTGGTGGCTGCATATATATACCTATTGTCATTGACTCACCCATGTGTTCAGTTAGAAACCAGTAGTGCATTGCTGCTCATTCAACAAATAATACCAAGAGAATGAAGCAAATTTGGTAATAAAACTAAACTGGAACGTTGTTTAAAATTGTATGTTCTACCTAAATCATGAAAGGAAAAAAAATGGGTTTCATGCCCCTTTAATCATGCATGATTAAGGGCATGATGCCCGAAACATTTCTTACCTATCTTACCCTGCTGTAAAAAAAGGTAAATTTTATTTGGAAGTGCTGCTGTGTGTGGATTTATGACAGAAGGCTGGACAGCATCCTTGTCAGCGTGCACTACACAGGAGGTGCTGGGCTTTGTTGGTGTTGTGTACTCTTTACACAAGATAATTACAAAAAGTAATCATCAGTTTTAAGTTATCAACGTTTGGTAAGAAAAAACATTTGTTGCTAGAAACTGTTGAAACTGCCCCTTTAACATATTTATAATTAACTGAAAATGTAGATTGCATGATCTTTTTCTTTACTTAGCAACACAATTATAAGGTGTTGCCCTTGAAACACATTGTGCAAGGACAATGTTAAGCCTCGGTATAGTATTCCACATGCTAAGTTAAGCTCTGGTAGGATGACTGGACTTCTAACAATATTTCTATTTTTAGTTAAAAGCACAGAGCTGAGAATAATTAACCATGAACATATTCTGCTGTAAAATAAGAAAGATCAGGAAGGGCCTATTAGTCACAATTTTTGTACTTAAAGTTCACAAAAAACATAAGCACACAAAATACTTTTTTGGTGGCTTTCCCATTATATCAGAGTTCATTTTAATTGGAGATCAAATGAAAAATTCTTGGAAAGTCAAGCATTGTAAATACTGTATGTTTAAGAGGAACGCATTCCCCTGGCTTTTTTTAGTTGATGAACCATTGACTTCATATTTGGCCAACTGCCAGAACGACCACAAACAGAACTGAATGCTTAACACCAAGAGCAGCTACTGATATCTGATATCTAGTGTACAAAATTGTACCATACTTTGTATAAGTGAAAGTCTTTCTACTTGATGTGATAGTTATCTGTAAACGAGAGGACACTAAATAAGAATTTCAGGGAAAGAAAATATTTTGATTACTTGCATAAAAAACAAATATTACAGCAGGGTTTCCAAATTCCGGTCCTCAGAACCAACAAGTAGGCCAGATTTTCAGCGCGTCTAAAATACACCACATGTGACATAATCATCTGCTTATTAAATTGGGTTCTCGTCCAAAGTAATCCTAAAAATCTGATCTGTTTTGGAACCTGAATACTGGACTTGGGTAACAGTAAATATGCATTGCAAATAATCATATAACTGTAAACTGATTACAAGTAACAGAATGTTACAAGGGACATTTACTGAGGCTAAGTATCGCTAAAACTCAAGAATTCTGCCAGTAACGTACAAGCAAAGGAATATATCTATATATAGTGACATCTGTGTATATCACTTGTTTTTATATACGTAGGGCTAGATTACAAGAGGAGCACTAATGCAAAAAAATGGCATGCTCTAATAGACGTGCGCATTCAGATTGTAAAAAAAAAAATTGTGTTATTTGTTGCATTCCGTTAGTAGCAGCTGGCAAAGTTTAAATTTTTTTCATGTCCATTTGTTTTAAAATGTATGTAAAATACACGTGCCCCTTCATAAAATATTTAGGGCTAGATTATGATTGGCGAGCTGTTGTGCACAATCAGTAAGGGTTATGTTGTGGCTCATTGCAAGTGTCGGAAGTAACACGCATATTACTTGTTAAAAGTAAACGTGTCCGATTGAGCTACATGGGTTACTGTGCACAAACAACATCAAGAGTACAGCACAGTAACACTCATAGTAAAACTGTCTAATAAAAAAATATTTTAAAACAAAATTGCATAAAAAAGTTGTAAGGGCTTAAAGATATGGGGTCTCATATATATGTTTATATGTATTTACATATGTATTTACATATATACACATATAAACTCATAAAAACATATTTTATATATATATATATAAACTGAAGGAGTAGCGCACTCCCACTCGCTTCAGAATATAGTACCAGGGTGCAAAACTGCTACATACAAGAATCCAATAATTGCACTCTCTGGATTTGAATCACAGCAATCTTTAATGTTTGACGTTTCGGGGCATTCACCCCTTCCTCAGATGGAAAGGAAGGGGTGAATGCCCCAAAATGTCACACATTAATGATTACTGTGATTCAAATCCAGAGAGTGCAATTATTGTATTCTTGTAGATATATTTAAAAGTGCATTAGAGCCCTTTGCAGTCAAGTAGAAAAAAACATATTTATGCAATATTCATATTTTAAAAAGTGTTTGTGTATTTACTGCAAATATTTAACATTCCAATATTCACATAGGGGATTATGTTTTAAGTATTTTTAAATAGATATTCATATATATATATTTATATATCTCAAAACCAGAGAATATATATTGTATATATCTATACCTATATATTTTAATAGAGATATATTTTACAAAAACAACCCCATCAGATATATATAGAAATATACATTTAAGAATAAATAGAACATATTCTGCTATGTGAAGAATATTGGAGTGTATAAGAGAAAACGTTAATTTGACAAGTTTGCAAAGTTCGGCTTTTTGTGCGCGTCAGGTTAGAACTTGTGCAAAAACTTTTTACTTTCAACTTGTAATACACGTACTACCAGATGTGCACAAAAACCTTACTTCTAGCGAAGTTATAGCGAAAGTGGGAGAGCTCATTTGCACTCCTTATTTGGCACTTTGGCCCTGATATTCAAAACCTCTCTGCTCAGGTGACATATTCTAAAATGATCCTCCAGCATTGCGAGATCCCTAGTGAAATATATAAAAGGCAGATTTTGCTTTGCTTCTCCAAGGGGCTTTCCCTGCATATCTGTATGTGAATGAGATACAAGCCCAGTACAATATTGCACTGCATGACACAACAGTTCTGTTGCATGTACACTTTATGCTTTCTATTTTATATAAAGATACACTTCAGATTAAATTTTATTACATTTAAACTTTGCACTTTTTATTTTGTATTTTATTATGTATATAGCAGTGTATTTAGGATTGTGGTTTTTTTATTCTGATGATGCCTTCACAGTTTCTGTGTAACTTTAACAAATAAGGCTGATACTTTGTGCATAGATATATTTATATTTTATAAATTAGATTTCACGATGCATGTCTTTTATTTAAATCAAAACTAAAAAACTGTTAGCTTCAGTTTCCCAGAGAGCGTCATTACTTTCTATTGGCCAGATTCTCTGGCTTTGAGAGATAATATAGTGCTGACTTCACAGAGGCAGAACGCACTGAATTTTCTATGAAAAGGGGAGGAATCTGGAAATCCCAGAGAGATGAGAGATGCCTTCCATAGAAAGCAATGAAGCTCTCTGAGATAGAACATTTCTCATGAGAGAAGGTAACTGGAGAACCCCTAGGGCGGATATAAAGGCTCTGTTTGCATCAATTCCAAATTAAACTGAAATGTTTTCACTTCAATTTAACTTGCTTTTGTCCATATTTTAGTATATATTACCTTTCTGTTAGTTAAAATTAGTATATTGTGAATTTTGAGCAAACTTCACATGCAAACAGCTGGCGAGACAAATCAGTGAGACCAGTTTGTTTAAAATGCTTAGAAAATTTCACAAGACTTGTTCATCCCTCTCCCTCCCACTTTCTGAAAATGTCAGTTTACAATGGAGAAAAAACAAAGTGCAATGTAATTTTATACAAAGTAAGATTCTAAGTTATTAAAGTATCAGAATTTTTTAAAGCATAATCAGAATGTGTAAAACCACTGCTAGATAAAACATTTTTTTATTAAATTACAACTGAGAAAGTGCAAAGCTTAAATGCAATACTACTGAAAGGACCCAATATGAAATGTATAGTAAAATAAAATGCAATGCACAAAGTGTAAGTGTAACAAAACTCTTGAGTGCTAAATGAGAGAGATCTCGCTGTGCTTAAAGTTTCGCCCTTTTTCTTTTGAAAATTTAGTGAGTTCAGCTTTTGAGAAGTCTGATCTGAAACTTCTCTCCAAGCTGGAGAATCTTTGAATATCATGGCCTCCATGAGAAAGTGAGAGAGAGAGAGAAAATGTATCAAGATTGTAGGCGAACGTGTTTTTAAAGTAGAAATTGTGTGGCAAAATGTAAGCCCCTTGCTCTCAGTTGTGCAAGAGCAGGACATGTGAATCCCCTCAAACAAGCTAGTGTTTAGGTGATTTATATCACCACCTCTGAGGTGACAGAGAGACAAAAGAAGTAGTTCCTGCTTCATAAATTGGTGGTTAAAAGTTCGCTTATGCTAGCCTGCACCCCAAAGCCTCAAAAGCTGCTGAATGTATCTTAAGAATTCTTTACTATAATGGGCCAGATTACGTGTGGAGCGATAAAAGTTACTCGCAACGAAAGGGATTTACTGCGGGTGTTTGCGCGCATCAGTTTTTTAAAGCAAAATATTGAACAACAAAGATATGAGGTATAAGATGTTATATACATGTATATATGTTTCTATGTGTGTACATATGTATTTAAGTATTTATATGGGTATATACAGTATGTATTTACAGACATATATACACATATAAACACATAAATATGTGCATTGGAGCCTTTTGCAGTTATATAAAAACATTTTTTATGCAATATTCATTTTAATAAAGTGTTATGCTGTGTATTTACTGTAAATATTTGACATTCCAATGTTTTGCACATAGCATAATATGTTCTAAATATATATTTACACACACACACACACACATATATATATATATATATATATATATATACACATACATACAATGAGATCCGCACTCACCAGCAACCACAACCACTCTGTGCACGGCCACTAGTCACATCCAAAGAAATGAGCAGCATGTAGAATAGGATCCTGGTGTAAATCCCACGTTATCCACAGCAGCAAGGAAAGCCAGCACCAGAGATAATAGTTATCACCTTTTATTGACAAAAAATCATAACGTTTCAGCCTCAACCAGGAGGCCTTGGTCACATGAAAACAAGTCTCCCAGGAGAAGCATAACACACATACCCACAAGTGAATCTTATATACCCCCTAACAAACATTCTAGTATGTGAACAGAAAAAAACGCCAAAGTACAAAATACAAACAGCTGTATCACCTAATCACAGGCATCACGTACGTGAACACAGGCTAAGCGTCATCAAACTGCGGTCGCATGGCTCACGCATGCGTAGTGGCATCGGGAGATTATCGGCGGTTGTCATGGTAACCTACAAACACAGAAGCTCAAAGTCCCGCGGCGTCATCATGTTCGCTCCACATACGGGCAACATAGGCAAATGTATGGCAACCGGCATAACAGCAAGCATATTTGGACTTATAAAGTAGACTACAATTGAGCCATATGTTACGCTTCATCACTTGTAACAGCTATAGTTATAACACACTCAGGGCATATGACAATGCCCAGCTGTTAGCCAGGGTCCCAATAAGAGTAACACATTAGTACGAACAGCGTGTCCTGTTACCATAGCAACAGAAATAACAAATGTGCGGAAATCATGCACACATAAGAACGTTTGACAAAAGAATTATTTTTACAAGTTAAAAACTTATATAGAGTAGGTCAATCACAGAATGTGTAGATGGATAAACCAACAACAATGTGTTAGTACAGTATTTCAAATATAGCAATGAAACAGCATACGGCTGTATAAGAATACTGGTTTACCATCCAGCCTGGCTGTAATTTGAGCTCAGCATACTAACAAAATAGTTAAAACTAAAAAAACAAAGTGCTTCAAGGAATAGGTAGAAAACATAATGATAAGATGAGAAGAGGCTCACAGTCATTTATAGAAGCAACTATAGTCAATTGTCATATTCAGTCCTTTCGGGGTAATGGTCTCCAAACGGTGAATCCAGCGTGACTCTAGCTGTAATAGGGCCTTAGCCCGGTCTCCACCCCGTCTGGGTTTCGGAACATGATCTATAAGCATTGTTCTCATAGAAGAGATCGCATGACCTGCTTGTTGAAAGTGGCATGAAACAGGTTGGTCGGAAGACCCTTTATCATAAGCTAGTCTAATAGCTGTTTTATGATTAGCCAACCTTTCTCTAAAGGTGGTTATCGTTTTTCCCACGTAGTACATAGAACATGGGCAAATAATCAGATATGTTAAGAAAAAGCAACAAGAAAGAGGCGCCAATGGTGCAGATCAATGGAGGTTTTTAATTTACCAAACGTATGTGAACACTAGGTACTCACAATAAGAGGAGGCACTCAGTTGTGCCAGTAGACACAGGCTGGGTTTTAACAGCAATCCAGCTGGCTGAACAAGGAAGCAGCTCTCTATCAGCATCCGATGGGAGGAGATCTAAAAAGTGTAAGCAGGGATAGAGGCGCCAATGGTGCAGATAAATGGTGGTACAGATAGCACTAATAGCCTACTATACACAAGGTACTCACATTTATTGGAGGTACTCACTTGTACCTATAGAGGCGGGCTGGATTTTAACAGCAATCCAGCTGGCTGGTCCAGGGTAGAATAGCTGGTTCGTGGGTGTCAGAGTGCAGATACTCTACAGTAGCATAGCAAGGCAGTACCATATATAATACTGAGAGTGGATGTATATTAAAAAATGGATTTATTTAAAACATATAAAAGAGTTTACCACTCATCACAGTGTTAAAAAAGTAATTGGTACATCAGGAATATATGCAACGCGTTTCTCAGTTAAAACTGTTTCCTCAGGCATCTATAGGTACAAGTGAGTACCTCCAATAAATGTGAGTACCTTGTGTATAGTAGGCTATTAGTGCTATCTGTACCACCATTTATCTGCACCATTGGCGCCTCTATCCCTGCTTACACAAAATAATCAGATATACCACATGATCTGATGTGCAGGTCAATCTATGTTGTATGAAAAATGTTTTGTTGGTATGTGGGTGATGGAATCTGTTCCCCACAATCATCCCGTTACAGGTAACACAATTTCCACATCTGTAACAACTTTTTTTCTTTTTTGGTAACCAAGTATCTGTGTCGGGTCGGTCTGTACCAACATGTCTCTGAGGTTTCGTGCCCTCTTATACACCATTCTGGGAACTGGCACCTCACCAAAGGGAAGAGTAGGATCAGTAGAAACCAGAGGCCAATGTTGTTCAATCACCTTTTTCACACTATTTGATGCTGGTGTGTATGTAGTGATGAAACTGAGACGTTTGTCCGTTGTCTTCAGTGGTTTGTGGACTAGTGATTGCTGACTGAGTGATTGTGCTTTCTCACATTGAGTAGTAGCAGCTGCGCTGGATACCCCCTTTGTATAAACTTCTGAGCCATCCCTTTGAGTTGTACCTTCTTGTGAGCCTCCTCGGTGTTGTTCCGAACTACACGCAGGAGCTGGGAGGAACTAACCCCTGATTTCTGATAGTTAGGATGGTAACTGTTATAATGTAATATGGAATTCTTGTCGGTGGGTTTGTTATAAAGTGTGGTATTTAACCAAACCAGTGCTTATGCTTTTATAGATCAAGATCAAGGAAGTGTATTCTCTCATTTTCAATATCCATCTTGAACCGTACAGTAGAATTCTGGGTATCTAAATGATTGAACCATAACTTTAAGCTTTCGACATCACCCCTCCACACAAGAAACACATCGAGTATGGCTAACAGCTGGGCATTGTCATCTGCCGGTTGCCATGGTTACACCTGCATTTACCTATGTTGCCCGTATGTGGAGCATACATGATGACGCCGCTTCTGTGTTTGTAGGTTACCATGACAACCGCCGATAATCTCCAGATGCCACTACGCATGCGTGAGCCATGCGACCGCAGTTTGATGACGTTTAGCCTGTGTTCGCGTACGTCATGCCTGTGATTAGGTGATACAGCTGTTTGCAATTTTTTTGTTCACATACTAGAATGTTTGTTTAGGGGTTTATAAGATTCACTTGTGGGTATGTGTGTTATGCTTGTCCTGGGAGACTTGTTTTCATGTGACCAAGGCCTCCTGGTTGGGGCTGAAACGTTATGAATGATTTTTTGTAAATAAAGGTGATAACTATTATCTCTGGTGCTGGCTTTCCTTGCTGCTGTGGATAACATGGGATTTACACCAGGATCCTATTCTACATGCTGCTCATTTCTTTATATATATATACAGTCCAGACAGGACAGCACAATCTTACCCCTTCCGTTAGAACTGCCAAGGTGCACTGCTATAAAGTGCATTGAATATCCAAAGAAGGAGCAGGCACTCACTGGACTTTATAAAACATCCTTTTATTCCCAATGTTAAACAGACATAACGTTTCGGCACATAACCTGTGCCTTTGTCAAATGTCACCTTAGTGAATGTAACCTAGCACCTAAACCACCTAACACAAATTAAAACTGGCATTCCTTATATACATCGAAAAAACAAACAAATTTACTGCCAAACCTTCAGATACGTGTTCAGAGTAGTCTGTGACATCAGCACGTAAAGACGTAATACACGTCACGGCGTAATTAACGCCGTACCCATAACAACAAACCAAAACAAATGCGGAAGGCTGCGGCAGCATAATCCATGTCATGTCCGCTTTCACTATTGCGCATGCGCAACCAAACCCTAAACACAAGGGAACTCAGTGGTTGTCATAGCTACTGCTATATACAAATAGCGCACAGTGTGAGCGGACTGACAAATAAAAATGTCTTTTGAATCAATGTGGCAATTGAGTTGTAGACTTAAACATATTACCCCTTTAGGAAAGAAAAACACATTTAGTGAAGATTGAGTAGAACAACAATCAAGAGGTATCAATCTACAATATCTATTGGTCAAGACTTACCCTAAACTATGTTACCAACAGTAACGTAAAATAAATATAAGAGGTTGTTATAAATATCTGGCCTGCACACTTTGCAATGGACTGATCGCTACTAAAACATTCCACCATCCTCATAATAACAAGGTGTACAAGATACAATTTTCCTTTTCGTGTAATACAACTCACGTACTTTATCTTTTCATTTGCCCATGTGCAAAATATTATGTGGGTAAAATGAAAGGTATTCAATACCAACTTTGTGGAGATACACGCAGACAATATATTCGTTGTAAAATATAAAACACTTGGTGAGAACAACTCCACACAGGAATCCCACATTCGCGGATTACACCAAGTTTATACGAAATAAGTGTACACAATTGAAGTACTATAAATCACTCAGGCTTACCGCACAGTAGATCCCACGATTGTTGAGAAAGTCTCTCCCACGCTGCCACAGTGAAAGCGTGCAGCTTGTTGTGTATACACAATAAGGTCGGCAGAAAAAACACCTGTGCCGCCTAGGTAAATTACCTGCTATGTCACGCAGGTAAAATGCTGCTACTTCTCCGGTGCTGTTAGGGCTCTCCAATGCCCCTATTCTTCCATCCAAGGAACAAACATCAATATCACACACTTTCACAGTACGGGTAAAGAAAGGCAGGGAGAGAAAGCATCCATTTAAAAGTTAGTCTTTATTATACTTGCATTAAAATCATACAAAGGCACAGCACACTGTCAGAATCCACGGCTGACGCGTTTCCTGCCTCACGGGCAGTTCATCAGAGCACCTGCTCTGATGAACTGCCCGTGAGGCAGGAAACGCGTCAGCCGTGGATTCTGACAGTGTGCTGTGCCTTTGTATGATTTTAATGCAAGTATAATAAAGACTAACTTTTAAATGGATGCTTTCTCTCCCTGCCTTTCTTTACCCGTACTGTGAAAGTGTGTGATATTAAAATGAAGGGTACCCTAAGAGAACAGATGGCTAATCATAGATTGGTGATACGACAAGCACTGGATAAGGGACACTCAACCTGCTGCACGTTACAGTGCAGAAAATTCACACACAGTAGCATTGGTTAGATACATTCTGATCGATCATGTTCCGAAATTGGACAGGGGTGGAGAAAGAGATAAACTCCTACTCACTCATGAAGCACAGTGGATGTACAGATTGGATACAATTTATCCAGGTGGACTTAAAGGAACAGTACACTGTAAAATTGTTTTTATATTAAAGGGACAGTAAACATCAGAATTTTTGTTGTTTAAAAAGGTAGATAATTCCTTTATTACCCATTCCCCAATTTTGCATAACCAACACCAAATAATAATATACTTTTTACCTCTGTGGTTACCTTGTATCTATGCCTCTGCAAACTGCCCCCTTATTTCAGTTCTTTTGACAGACTTGCATTTTTAGCCAATCAGTGCTGGCTCCTAGGAGCTTCACATGCCTGATCTCAATGTTATCTATATGAAACACATGAACTAACACCCTCTAGTGGTGGAAAAACTGTCAAAATGCTTTCAAATTAGAGGCAGTCTTTAAAGTGACAGTCAAGTCCAAAAAAACCTTTCGTGTTTTAAATAGGGCATGCAATTTTAAACAACTTCCCAATTTACTTTTATCACCAATTTATCACCAATTTTGCTTTGTTCTCTTGGTATTCTTAGTTGAAAGCTAAAACTAGGAGGTTCATATGCTAATTTCTTAGACCTTGAAGACTGCCTCTAATCTGAATACATTTTGACCACTAGAGGGCATTAGTTCACATGTTTCATATAAATAACATTGAGCTCATGCACGTAAAGTGACCTAGGACTGAGCACTGATTGGCTAAACCGCATGTCTGTCAAAAGAACTGAAATAAGGGGGCAGTCAGCAGAAGCTTAGATAAAAGATAATTACAGAAGTAAAACGTGTATTATTATAACTGTATTGGTTATGCAAAACTGGGGAATGTGTAATAAAGGGATTATCTTTCTTTTTAAACAACAAAAATTCTGGTGTTGACTGTCCCTTTAAGGTCTAAGAAATTAGGACATGAACCTCCTAGATTTTGCTTTCAACTAAGAATAACAAGAGAACAAAGCAAAATTGGTAATAAAAGTAAATTAGAAAACATAATTTATGCTTACCTGATAAATTTATTTCTCTTGTAGTGTATCCAGTCCACGGATCATCCATTACTTATGGGATATTCTCCTTCCCAACAGGAAGTTGCAAGAGGATCACCCACAGCAGAGCTGCTATATAGCTCCTCCCCTAACTGTCATATCCAGTCATTCGACCGAAAACAAACAGAGAAAGGAGAAACCATAGGGTGCAGTGGTGACTGTAGTTTAATCAAAATTTAGACCTGCCTTAAAAGGACAGGGTGGGCCGTGGACTGGATACACTACAAGAGAAATAAATTTATCAGGTAAGCATAAATTATGTTTTCTCTTGTTAAGTGTATCCAGTCCACGGATCATCCATTACTTATGGGATACCAATACCAAAGCTAAAGTACACGGATGATGGGAGGGACAAGGCAGGATTAAGCAGAAGGAACCACTGCCTGAAGAACCTTTCTCCCCAAAACAGCCTCCGAAGAAGCAAAAGTATCAAATTTGGAAAATTTGGAAAAAGTGTGAAGCGAAGACCAAGTCGCGGCCTTGCAAATCTGTTCAACAGAGGCCTCATTTTTAAAGGCCCAGGTGGAAGCCACAGCTCTAGTAGAATGAGCTGTAATCCTTTCAGGGGGCTGCTGTCCAGCAGTCTCATAGGCTAGGCGTATTATGCTCCGAAGCCAAAAGGAAAGAGAGGTTGCCGAAGCTTTTTGACCTCTCCTCTGTCCAGAGTAAACGACAAACAGGGTAGATGTTTGACGAAAATCTTTAGTAGCTTGTAAGTAAAACTTCAAGACACGGACTACGTCCAGATTATGTAAAAGACGTTCCTTCTTTGAAGAAGGATTAAGACACAATGATGGAACAACAATCTCTTGATTGATATTCTTGTTAGAAACCACCTTAGGTAAAAACCCAGGTTTGGTACGCAGGACTACCTTATCTGCATGAAAAATCAGATAAGGAGAATCACATTGTAAGGCAGATAGCTCAGAGACTCTCCGAGCCGAGGAAATAGCCATCAAAAACAGAACTTTCCAAGATAAAAGTTTAATATCAATGGAATGAAGGGGTTCAAACGGAACTCCTTGAAGAACTTTAAGCTCCACGGGGGAGCAACAGGTTTAAACACAGGCTTAATTCAAACCAAAGCCTGGCAAAATGCCTGGACGTCTGGAACCTCTGCCAGACGCTTGTGCAAAAGAATAGACAGAGCAGAAATCTGTCCCTTTAAGGAACTAGCTTATAATCCTTTGTCCAAGCCCTCTTGGAGAAAAGACAATATTCTAGGAATCCTAACCTTACTCCATGAGTAATTCTTGGATTCACACCAATAAAAATATTTACTCCATATCTTGTGGTAGATTTTCCTGGTAACAGGCTTTCGTGCCTGTATTAAAGTATCAATGACTGACTCGGAGAAGCCACGCTTTGATAGAATCAAGCGTTCAATCTCCATGCAGTCAGTCTCAGAGAAATTAGATTTGGATGATTGAAAGGACCTTGTATCAGAAGGTCCTGTCTTAGAGGCAGAGTCCATGGTGGAAAGGATGACATGTCCACTAGGTCTGCATACCAAGTCCTGCGTGGCCACGCAGGTGCTATCAGAATCACTGATGCTCTCTCCTGTTTGATTTTGGCAATCAGTCGAGGGAGCAGAGGAAACGGTGGAAATACATAAGTCAGGTTGAAGAACCAAGGCGCTGCTAGAGCATCTATCAGCGTCACTTCTGGGTCCCTGGACCTGGATCCGTAACAAGGAAGCTTGGCGTTCTGGCGAGACGCCATGAGATCCAACTCTGGTTTGCCCCAACGATGAATCAACTGAGCAAACACCTCCGGATGGAGTTGCCACTCCCCCGAATGGAAAGTCTGACGACGTAGAAAATCCGCCTCCCAGTTCTCCACGCCTGGGATATGGATTGCTGACAGGTGGCAAGAGTGGTACTCTGCCCAGCGAATTGTTTTTGAGACTTCTAACATCGCTAGGGAACTCCTGGTTCCCCCTTGATGGTTGATGTAAGCCACAGTCGTGATGTTGTCCGACTGAAATCTGATGAACCTCAGAGTTGCTAACTGAGGCCAAGCCAGAAGAGCATTGAATATCGCTCTTAACTCCAGAATATTTATTGGAAGGAGTTTCTCCTCCTGAGTCCACGATCCCTGTGCCTTCAGGGAATTCCAGACTGCACCCCAACCTAGAAGGCTGGCATCTGTTGTTACAATTGTCCAATCTGGCCTGCGAAAGGTCATACCCTTGGACAGGTGTACCCGAGACAACCACCAGAGAAGAGAATCTCTGGTCTCTTGATCCAGATTTAGCAGATGGGACAAATCTGTGTAATCCCCATTCCACTGACTCAGCATGCATAATCGCAGCGGTCTGAGATGAAGCCGCGCAAATGGCACTATGTCCATTGCCGCTACCATTAAGCCGATTACCTCCATACACTGAGCTACCGAAGGGCGCGGAATGGAGTGAAGAACACGGCAAGCATTTAGAAGTTTTGATAACCTGGACTCCGTCAGGTAAATTTTCATTTCTACAGAATCTATAAGAGTCCCTAAGAAGGAGACTCTTGTGAGTGGGGATAGAGAACTCTTTTCCTCGTTCACTTTCCACCCGTGCGACCTCAGAAATGCCAGAACTATCTCTTTATGAGACTTGGCAACTTGAAAGATTGACGCCTGTATCAGGATGTCGTCTAGATACGGAGCCACCGCTATGCTTCGCGGTCTTAGAACCGCCAGAAGTGAGCCCATAACCTTTGTAAAGATTCTCGGGGCTGTAGCCAACCTGAAGGGAAGAGCTACAAATTGGTAATGCCTGTCTAGAAAGGCAAACCTTAGAAACCGATGATGATCTTTGTGAATCGGTATGTGAAGGTAGGCATCCTTTAAGTCCACTGTGGTCATGTACTGACCTTCTTGGATCATGGGTAAGATGGTCCGAATAGTTTCCATTTTGAAAGATGGAACTCTGAGGAATTTGTTTAAGATCTTTAGATCCAAAATTGGTCTGAAGGTTCCCTCTTTTTTGGGAACCACAAACAGATTCGAATAAAAACCCTGTCCTTGTTCCGTCCGCGGAACTGGATGGATCACTCCCATAACTAGGAGGTCTTGCACACAGCGTAGGAAAGCCTCTTTCTTTATCTGATTTGCAGATAGCCTTGAAAGATGAAATCTCCCTTGTGAAGGGGAAGCTTTGAAGTCCAGAAGATATCCCTGAGATATGATCTCCAACGCCCAGGGATCCTGAACATCTCTTGCCCACGCCTGGGCGAAGAGAGAAAGTCTGCCCCCTACTAGATCCGTCGCCGGATAGGGGGCCGTTCCTTCATGCTGTCTTAGAGGCAGCAGCAGGCTTTCTGGCCTGCTTGCCTTTGTTCCAGGACTGGTTAGGTTTCCAGGCCTGCTTAGATTGAGCAAAAGTTCCCTCTTGTTTTGAAGCGGAGGAAGTTGATGCTGCACCTGCCTGAAATTTCGAAAGGCACGAAAATTAGACTGTTTGGCCTTTGCTTTGGCCCTGTCCTGAGGAAGGGTGTGACCCTTACCTCCAGTAATGTCAGCAATAATTTCCTTCAAACCAGGCCCGAATAAGGTCTGCCCCTTGAAAGGAATGTTAAGTAATTTAGACTTCGAAGTCACGTCAGCTAACCAGGATTTAAGCCATAGCGCCCTACGCGCTTGGATGGCGAATCCGGAATTCTTAGCCGTTAGTTTAGTCAAATGAACAATGGCATCAGAAACAAATGAGTTAGCTAGCTTAAGTGTTCTAAGCTTTTCAATAATTTCAGTCAATGGAGCTGTATAGATGGCCTCTTCCAGGGCCTCAAACCAGAATGCCGCCGCGGCCGTGACAGGGGCAATGCATGCAAGGGGCTGTAAAATAAAACCTTGCTGAATAAACATTTTCTTAAGGTAACCCTCCAATTTTTTATCCATTGGATCTGAAAAAGCACAACTGTCCTCAACCGGGATAGTAGTACGCTTTGCTAAAGTAGAAACTGCTCCCTCCACCTTAGGGACCGTCTGCCATAAGTCCCGTGTAGTGGCGTCTATTGGAAACATTTTTCTAAATATAGGAGGTGGGGAAAAAGGCACACCCGGTCTATCCCACTCCTTGCTAATAATTTCTGTAAGCCTTTTAGGTATAGGAAAAACATCAGTACACACCGGTACCGCATAGTATTTATCCAGCCTACACAATTTCTCTGGTACTGCAACTGTGTTACAGTCATTCAGAGCAGCTAATACCTCCCCAAGCAACACACGGAGGTTCTCAAGCTTAAATTTAAAATTAGAAATCTCTGAATCAGGTTTCCCCGAATCAGAGATGTCACCCACAGACTGAAGCTCTCTGTCCTCATGATCTGCATATTGTGACGCAGTATCAGACATGGCCCTTACAGCATCTGCGCGCTCTGTATTTCTCCTAACCCCAGAGCAATCGTGCTTGCCTCTTAATTCAGGCAACCTGGATAATACCTCTGACAGGGTATTATTCATGATTGCAGCCATGTCCTGCAAGGTAATCGCTATGGGCGTCCCTGATGTAATTGGCGCCATATTAGCGTGCATCCCCTGAGCGGGAGGCGAAGGGTCTGACACGTGGGGAGAGTTAGTCGGCATAACTTCCCCCTCGTCAGAATCTTTTGGTGATATTTCTTTTATAGTTAAAGACTGATCTTTACTGTTTAAGGTGAAATCAATACATTTAGTACACATTCTCCTATGGGGCTCCACCATGGCTTTCAAACATAATGAACAAGTAGTTTCCTCTGTGTCAGACATGTTTAAACAGACTAGCAATGAGACTAGCAAGCTTGGAAAACACTTTAAACAAGTTTACAAGCAATATAAAAAACGTTACTGCACCTTTAAGAAACACAGATTTTGTCAAAATTTGAAATAACAGTGAAAAAAGGCAGTTACACTAACGAAATTTTTACAGTGTATGTAACAAGTTAGCAGAGCATTGCACCCACTTGCAAATGGATGATTAACCCCTTAATACCCAAAAAGGAATAATAAAAGACAAAAATGTTTTTTTGTTTTGTTTGTTTTTAAACAGTCACAACAACTGCCACAGCTCTACTGTGGCTTTTTACCTCCCTCAAAAATGACTTTGAAGCCTTTTGAACCCTCCAGAGATGTCCTGGATCATGCAGGAAGAAGCTGGATGTCTGTGTCTGTAATTTTTGCTGTGCAAAAAAACCCTCCCTCTCATATTACAACAGTGGAAAGCCTAAGGAAACTGTTTCTAGGCAAAATTCAAGCCAGCCATGTGGAAAAAAACTAGGCCCCAATAAGTTTTATCACAAAATACATATAAAAACGATTAAACATGCCAGCAAACGTTTTATATTACATTTTTATAAGAGTATGCATCTCTATTAATAAGCCTGATACCAGTAGCTCTCACTGCATTTAAGGCTTTACTTACATTAGTTCGGTATCAGCAGCATTTTCTAGCAAATTCCATCCCTAGAAAAATATTAACTGCACATACCTTATTGCAGGAAAACCTGCACACCATTCCCTCTCTGAAGTTACCTCACTCCTCAGAATATGTGAGAACAGCCATGGATCTTAGTTACTTCTGCTAAGATCATAGAAAACGCAGGCAGATTCTTCTTCTAAATACTGCCTGAGATAAACAGTACACTCCGGCACCATTTAAAAATAACAAACTTTTGATTGAAGAATAAACTAAGTATAAAACACCACACTCCTCTTACGACCTCCATCTTGGTTGAGGCTTGCAAGAGAATGACTGGATATGACAGTTAGGGGAGGAGCTATATAGCAGCTCTGCTGTGGGTGATCCTCTTGCAACTTCCTGTTGGGAAGGAGAATATCCCATAAGTAATGGATGATCCATGGACTGGATACACTTAACAAGAGAAAGTTGTTTAAAATTACATGCCCTATTTAAATCATGAAAGATTTTTTTTTTTACTTTACTGTCCCTTTTATCTATTTTCAATGATTTATTATACCAGCTGCAGAGTATAAAATTTATGAGAAATTGCATTTTTCGGTTTATTTGTGTATATGAAGTAGCTGGTATTGTGCTTTTAAACCACAGCCTATTACAATGGGTAATTCGCTTGGTTTGATTATATGATATATGAGGTTGTGTGTAACCTAAGATATGATGAATATAAGTTATTGTCCATTGATTTATAATGAGATATTAAACATACGGTATTTTATGTTTAATATCTACCGGAAGTGACTATCACTTCTGGGCTCACGTAACACTGGAACGCATGTATGCATTCCAAATTCCCTTTGCTTGGCGCCACAATGAGATTGAGGGGTATGTACACTGATTGGATTGTTAACACTATATAAATATGTTAGTTTTTCTTATTAAAGGGACAGTCAAGTCCAAAAAAAACTTTCATGATTCAGATAGGGCATGTAATTTTAAACATCTTTCCACTTTACTTTTATCACCAATTTTGCTTTGTTCTCTTGGTATTCTTTGTTGAAAGCTAAACCTAGGAGGTTCATACGCTAATTTCTTAGACCTTGAAGGCCGCCTCTAATCTAAATGCATTTTGATAGTTTTTCACCACTAGAGGGCATAACTTCATGTGTTTCATATAGATAACATTGAGCTCATGCACGTGAATTTACCATGGAGACAGTTCTGATTGGCTAAAATGCAGGTGTCCCCCAACCCCCCCCCCCCCCCCCACACACACACACACACACACACTTTTTTTGCTCTATTGACTTCTATGGGGAAATACGTTATCCTTTGGCTTTTTATGGGCGTCGAATTGGAGTTAGAACTTAAATACCACTCTACTTGTAATCAGGTCCAATATATTTTACTTCTTTAAGTTTTTAGGAAAAGCATCTGATAAAATTAGGATATGTATTATGTAATGTATATTTATTACTAGTAACTAATGAAAAATGTATTAAAGGAGATATACCTTCTTTTTTAACAAGTCCATACCAATGACAGAGGAATTGATAGGACAGCAAAAATACCACTCTGCCCAGTGACATTTCACTACATCATAGTATATGATGTAATATGCATATAATATGCATTAGCTTTGATTGTGTCTTAACATTGCTCACATTGTTGTCTGTCATTCTAAAGTGTTCTTTTTTTTGTATTAAAACACCCTTTCTTTCTACCATTACATGCATCAAGTGCTTCTACAGTATAATTATATATGACATGAAGAAGCTGCAATGCACTACTGGGAGCTAGCTGAACACCTTGGGGAAACCAATCAAAAGAGTCATATAATTGCAGCCACCAGTCAGCAGCTATTTCCCTGTATTGCATTGCTGCTCATGTGCCTAATTAGGTTTGATTTTCAACAAAGGATTCAAAGAAAATGAAGAAAATTAGATAATAGAAGTCAATTTGAAAGTTGTTTAAAATTGCATGCTTTGTCATTTGAATCATGAAAGAAAATGTTAGGGATTGATGTCCCTTTAGGTAGGAATGCAAAGATATAAACAGACATAGGAAAGGTTACTGGCAGTAAAAAAGGATAATTGAAAGGGCTAAATAAAACAGATGGAAGGAATTGAAAAAAGAAAAAAAAAGAACATTAAAAACAGAAATCTGCAAAAGTCAAGAGCCTTTTTCTGGCTGTACTTGACCTCTTGCTATTTTAAAATTTGTGCTAATTCTCAGTCATAAAACTCACCATTAATTACATATATTGACATTTTCTAAAAAACCTGGAAAGCTAAATGATTAAAAGTGTAAACTTATCAAGATACAAAGAATTGTGAAATTACACAGCTAATGATAAACTAACCCACTCAAAGATAGGATAAGTGAATCCTTTCCTTTGTCAGAGGGTGAAGTTGTTGTTTTCTTTATAGAATAATTATTTTGCATGTAACTTAAACTTTAATAGTATATTAAGTCTGCTATTAGCTGTTTCATGATGTGTAAATGAAGCAGATTGTAAAGAGGTGGGTGTAGTATAGTGATAAAGCGGAACCTTTTCCATTATTTGCAATCATACACAATATTCCCCATACTCTTTCTGGGACTGGGAGGTCATGGCTGAGTGAGAAAGACTTTTGGGCGAGGCCTTGGCTGCTATGTCAACAGAGCTGCAACTGACAAGGGCTGAGTCATGGGTGTTCAGTTTGAGGTCGGCTATTTATGTAGTCTGGAGAGAAGACTTGTGGGCAAGGCCTTAGCTGCTATGTCAACAGAGCCCCAACTGACAAGGGCTGAGTCATGGGTGTTCAGTTTGAGGTCGGCTATTTATGTAGTCTGGAGAGAAGACTTGTGGGCAAGGCCTTAGCTGCTATGTCAACAGAGCCACTACTGACAAGGGCTGAGTCATGGGTGTTCAGTTTGAGGTCGGCCATTTATGTTGTAGTCTGGAGAGAAAGCTGCATGAGGGGAACCAAAAAGTAAAAAATCCTGCAATATGTGGGACAGTTGGGAGTTTTTGATCGAAGTTTAGTAAAACCTAAGCCATAGAAAAGCACCAGCATGTTTAGTATTTAAAAAAGAAAGAAAGAAAGAATATAAGCCTATAAAAGATAATATGTGTGTAACCTACATTTCAGACTGCTTTGCTTAGTACTCTCTTGCATCACATAGTTATAAAAACCTCAGGTTCTCCCTTTGTTTTTCTACAGAGGGGTAGTCAGTACTGTACAGGACCAGGTGGAGGAAGGATGTCTCCCTGGAGGGAATGATGCCTCACCTTTGGTATTTGCTGTAATGCTTGTGGGATATTTCCCTATCAGACCAATCCTGGCCAGTAGTCTTCTTATCCCGGCGTCAAGTGGCAAGATAAGGAAATATCCTAGAACAAAGAAGAAATAATAAATGAGGATGCAATCCAATACTCACAGTAGAGATGAGAAAACAGGGAAGTGGTCCCAGACAGGGCGAGGAAGGCAACAGGAAGACAGTTGAATTCTTCAGGGTACCAAAGAGTAATGCAGAGAGTGGTGAATAAAGCAAAGTCTGCCAATAGGCAGGCAGTTCAAGAAATAAACAGTTCAGGGGTTAAAACAGGAGAGTGGTCAGAGACAAGCAAAGTTCAGAAACAGTAAAGCAATCCAGAGTATCAGCAGTTCAGGGTTAATAAGTAAAGTGGTCAGAGACAAGCAGAGTTCAGCAACAGTAAGGCAACCCAGCAGTTCAGGGGTTAATCAGTAGAGTGGTCACAGACAAACAGAGTTCAGCAACAGTAAGGCAACCCAGCAGTCCAGGAGTTAATCAGTAGAGTGATCAGAGACAAGCAGAGTTCAGCAACAAAGGCAATCCAGCAGTTTAGGGGTTAATCAGTAGAATGGTCACAGACAAGCAGAGTTCAGCAACAGTAAGGCAATCCTGCAGTTCAGGGGTTAGTCAGTAGAGTGGTCACATATAAGCAGAGTTCAGCAACAGTAAGGCAATCCAGCAGTTCAGGGGTTAGTCAGTAGAGTGGTCACAGACAAGCAGAGTTCAGCAACAGTAAGGCAATCCAGCAGTTCAGGGGTTAGTCAGTAGAGTGGTCACAGACAAGCAGAGTTCAGCAACAGTAAGGCAATCCAGCAGTTCAGGGGTTAATCAGTTAAGAAGTCCCAAACAAGCAGACTTCAACAACAGTAAGGCAATCCAGCAGTTCAAGGGTTAGTCAGTAGAGTGGTCACAGACAAGCAGAGTTCAGCAACAGTAAGGCAATCCAGCAGTTCAGGGGTTAATCAGTTAAGTGGTCACAAACAAGCAGACTTCAGCAACAGTAAGTCAATCCAGAAGTTCAGGGGTTAATCAGAATAACAAAAGTAGCACCCAGGGAGTACAAGACAACCTATACTGGGCAAGGAATGTAAGTAACTGAGGTACTTACATAGGCGCAGATTCACACCAAGGAGGACACAAAGCTGCTATCCGGACAGGCATCAGAAAGACCTGTCATGCGGCGATGACATCATCGCCATGTGCCAGAAGGAACCGCTGCGTCCATGCAACGGCCATGGCAACAGCAGATAGCCGCCAGCGTCTGTGGCAATGGCCACAAGTAGACAGAGTGGCGTGACACTTGCCTGCAGTGACATCCCAGCTGGAGGTCATTACAAGGAGTATTTTCTTCTGGCTTAAAGGGACATAAACCCCAAAAATATTCTTTCATGATTCAGAAGGAGAATACAATTTAAAAAAAAGTTTCCAATTTACTTCTATTATCATATTTGCTTTGTTCCCTTTTTCTTCTTTGTTGAAGAGATATCTAGATAGATAGCGTGCACATGTCTGGAGCACCACATGACAGGAAATAGTGCTGCCATCTAGTGCTCTTGCTAATGTTTAAAATTTTTGCAAAACTATTGTCATATAGTACTGACGACACATGCACACTCCTGCTTTTCAACAAAGGATAACAAAAACCAAAGAACATTTGATGATATAAGTAAATTGGAAAGTTCTTTAAAATTGTATGCTCTGTCTTAATCATGAAATACATTTTTGGGGGTTTTATTTCCCTTTAAGTAGGTGCTGTCAGTGGTCAAGTAAGTGAGAGAGATGCGCAGAACACTGGCTACTTGTAGATTTGTGTGAGTTTAAATCAAGAAGAAGGGGTTTTCCTGTTTCTTCAGTATCTCATCAAAACTGCTTTGCAGCAGAGAACAGATTAGCTGTTTATTTCACTGATAACGTTTTTAATCTTCATGTGATAGAAAGGGAGAGTGATAGATGAAAGGAAAAGTAAATACTAATTAATAGACTTGTTCATTAAGATTCAGACGAATAGAACCCCCACCCCCACTAATTTTGCATAATTCTTTGCATTTATGAACAAACAATAATATTATATACATTTAAATTGTAATGTATGTATCTTTCTTCCACATACAGAACCCTGCATTTAGTGAAAAAAACAGCTACAATTTGGCTTTCTAAAATTTTGGGACACTAAAATCAAAATTAAACTTTCATTTTTCAGTCAGAGCATGCTATTTTAAGAGACCTTTCAAATTACTTCTATTATCAAATTTTGCACAGTCTTTTTATAAGCACACTTTCTGAGGCACTAGCCACTACTGAGCTTGTGCACATTTTGGCAGTGTATATGAATACTAGTCTGTGATTGGCTGATGGCTGTCACATGATACAGGGGGTTGGCAAATAAGGGAAGAAATGAACCTGTCAGAAAAAAATCTACTTATTTTAAATTCAGAGTAAGTGTATTTGCATCATCTTTTTATGATGCACTTGATAATTATGCAATTATGCTGTATTTAATGTTCATTTAAGGGAGCTTGCAGTACTGATAAAACTTGTTAAATAATCTCACCAGAGATAGCTATATATCATTAGGCTTCAAGTAGGAGGGTAAGGTAATGCATTAGATTTATGCATACAAAACAACAAAATATGTATATATAATAATACATATTCAATTTCACATGCACAAGCTATATAAAAAAAACAGGAGCAGGCAGAAGTCTTAGTAAAACTGATCTTTCAGGACCAGACTGGGAATAAAAAGCAGCTCTTGAAAATTTGGAGACCAGTCCTATTTTCCGTTGAATCAGTAGACTGTGCACGCCCCATTTTTCTTAAAAGGGATTCCTGGGATACTTCTTCCAGCTTTTTTTTTTTTTCAAGAATTATATTATTAGTTTGTATTTAGAAAAAAATCCAGAATGATGTTATATAGGTACCCTACATCCCAAATTAATTCATTAATCACTCCTTTTAAATGTAAGCTTTCCAGCCCCAGCTGCTGCAGCCCACCGGGAAATCACCTGCTATCCTGATTGGCCAATCCGGCCTTGAAAGCTTTGGTTATTTACAATAAACCATGTTTGAGTCTTTGGCATAACTAGTGAAACTACATTAATGCAGAGAAAGCAATTAGTAACATTCGGTTTTTCTTTTCTATCAATCTCAAAGATGTTATCTGGCACGAACAGATGGAGGCATAGCAAGGTGAAAACGCAAGACCAGAAGGAAGAGGTTATGTTACTGTGTGCTAGAAACTCACATAATCAAGCACGTTGAAGGTCAATGAAAACACTCAGTTATAAAAATAGTATGTGAACAGAAAACTGTAGAAGGTTCTAAAAAATGTCTAAATTATGTTCTTGTATCTCAGTGTTGTGTGAGCTTGTCAAATGTGTTATAGAGACACACTCATGCAAAAACAGCATGCTCTAATTAGACATGCGCATGTAGATTGTAAAAAAAAAAATGCATTTGTTGCATTTCGTTGGTAGCATCTGGTGAAGTTTTACATTTTTTCATGTCCATTTGTTTTAGAATGTATCTGAAACATAGTTGACGTCATATTTAAGATCCAATTCATAAAATATTTACAGTCAGAATACAAGTGGAGCGGTATTTAAAACTCCTGCTTGAGCGCTAACTCCGCTAGAAGTAAGCTTATTGTGCGCCAGGTTGCGCTTGTATTACAAGTTAAAAAGTAAAACGCTTTCACTTGTGCGCTAACCCAACACGTGTAAAAAGCCAAATTTACAATATCATGCACACAAAAACATATCCCCCTATAGAAGTAAATGGAGCACCCTTCTCGCGTGCAAACCCGATAGCATAGTCTCATGTGTGCTAACCCAACATGAAAATATGAATATTTCCCGTTCCAATGTACTTCACATAGAAGAATATGTTCAATTTATTCATAAATACATACTTCTATAAATATCTTATATATATATATATATATATATATATATATATATATATATATATATATATATATATATAATGTTCAGTAGAAAGAAATCCAGGGTCAAAGAGTTAAAAATAAAATCCAAACTTTATTAAAGTCCACTTGTGGATAAAAAACCATGGGGGTCACAAACATACAGCACTCAGCACTTGTTGTTTCCAGCTGACATGTTTCGGTGTAGTACCGTAATCATAGCTGATGGAATACACAAGTGCTGCTTCATTTAAAAGCAGAGTAAAATTCTGATTGGTTAATAACAAGTACAAACCTGCGTGTGAGTGTGTGAACAGGTGATTGTATCAAAAGTTAACCTATTACATACCAAAAGAATAGAAGCTTAGATAGTGAATGAATATGTACATTATGTATACTGCTAAATATAAATGCTTAACTATTAGATTTCAAAGCTAAAACAAAGCATAGGTTCATACTGCCTTAACGGAAAACATACTTAATTCCTATTAGTTTAGATAATTTAAATAATTTAAATATCTAGGCAGGTACCCCTAATCCTATAGTAATTTCTAATGGGGGAGAGCAAACGTTATTTTCTAGTTATTGGTGCTCAGCTTAATGCTCAGTATTGTTTATTGAAATAGTGTAAATAAACTACATGAGTAATGTGGAGAACTGCAAAAGAATATAGTGACATGTGATAACGCCATCTATCATTCTTATCTCTCTGGTCGAAACAAAGTTAAGAAGCATAGGACTGTAGCAACACATATAAATGCCATAGACCATCTCTGGATAAGGTAAAAATTAGTGTGTATAGCTAACAGTTGCTATCAATGTTTACAACCAAACTCTTATAGGTTTAGCACTATATAAATAAATGCAAAGAAGGGATTTAAAATAACCCAAATAACTGAAGCCTTTTCATTTTATCTTATTGTAAAGACTTAATAGACTAAATTGTGTGCGGTTAAGCAAAAATATATATGAAGTTCTTGGGAGTATATTTGGAGTATTATTTAAAGTATTAAGTATCCCACTACTTCCAGTAATTAATTAGGTCATATTCTGAGTTAAGTCCCTTTGGGACACGAGTTTGTAACTTAAAAATCCAGAACATCTCCCTTTTACCTAAAATGTGGGATCTATCTCCTCCACGTAGGGGAATAGTAACTTTTTCAATGGCTTGCCATCTCAGTGTTGCACTACTCTGATTATGTACGGTTTTAAAATGTTTAACCAGTGGGGTACTGGCCTCTCCAATTTTAATAGTAGAAAGGTGATTACGAATCCTTGAATTGACCTCTGTACTAGTGAGTCCTACATACTGAAGATGACATTCTATGCATGTAAGTAAATATATAACATAGGAGGATGTACAGTTTAGGCACGCCTGGATTTTGAACTCTTCTCTTGTGACTGTTGAATGAAACTTGTCCGAAATGATGGCAAGATCACATGGTTTGCACCTGGATTTTCCACATCTGTACATCCCCCTGTGTTTCAGCCAAGAACCCTGTGGTTTCTCAGAGCAGGGTGGTAACTCTGATGGTGAGAGAATGTTACCTAGGGTCTTACTCCTTCTAAATGAGCAACGTAAGCCTTTCTCTACTGTATTCACAAGCTTATCGTCTGCTGCCAACATTCTAAAGTGTTTGTTAATTATGTTACAGATTTCTTTATATTCCGTACTATAATCTGTAACGAAGGTAACTTTATTGTCTGTCATAGCACCTTGTTTCTTCTCCTGAGTTCTGGATCCCTTAAGGAGGGTCTCCCTGTCTATTCTATCAACCTGTGTATGTGCCTGTTTGATTACATATTTAGGATATCCTCTATCCGTAAGCCTCTTTTCAAGTTCCTTTCTCTGTTCTTGAAAGGTAAATTCTTCACTGCAGTTTTGTTTTAGCCTAATCATCTCCCCTTTAGCTACTGCTAATGATACATGCTTAGGGTGACAACTCTTAGCATGGAGCAGGGTATTCCTTGTGATTGGCTTCCTAAACGTACTGCTGTGAATTTGACCTGTTCTGTCAGCTTTAAGAGTGAGATCCCAAAAATTTATCTCAGTATGATGGTATTCAAATGTAAATTTAAGGCCTACATCACTGTTGTTAAGGCTTGTGACAAAGTCTGAAAGTTCTGAGGGCGATCCACACCACACAAAAAGCAGATCATCGATATACCGCCTGTAAAAAGATATCTGATCTTTGAAGGGGTTCCGATCTCCAAAGATGTGGGACATCTCCCACCAACCCATAAGGAGGTTGGCATATGAGGGCGCAAATTTGGCCCCCATAGCTGTCCCACATCTTTGGAGATAAAAAGATTCCCCAAACCGAAAATAATTGTGTGTTAGCATAAAATGAGTGGCCCTCAGTATGTATTCAATGAAAGGCTCATCCAAAGTTGAAAATTTTTCCAAAAAGTACCTAATAGCCTCCAAACCCTTTTCATGAGGGATTGAAGAATAAAGGGCGACTACATCCACAGTTAGCCAGATGTGTGCCCTAGAGTCCCACAAAAAATCTTCCAATAAAATTAAAAGATCTTTAGTGTCTCTCACATAGCTCTGTAAGCTTTTTACAAATGGAAAAAGTAAGGCATCTAACCATTGAGATAGATGTTCAAAAATAGACCCAATTCCACTTATAATAGGTCTACCCTTTACCTCTGTTAGTGTTTTGTGGACTTTAGGAAGATGGTGGAAGATGGGCACCACTGGACATTCAACATACAAATATTCGAAAGTGGCAAGATCAAAATGCCCATCCTCCAAACCATCATCCAAAAGTCTCCTCAAATCCCTTTGGAAGCATTGTGTCGGGTCCCTATCGAGTTCCAGATAACTATCTGTATCATGTAGCTGTCTGTGCGCTTCGTGAATATAGGCCTCCCTATCTAAAACAACTACTGCACCTCCCTTATCGGCTGTGCGTATTACTAAATTCTTGTTCTTCTGTAGTTCTGTGATAGCCTTCCTTTCAGTAATTGTAAGGTTAGATTTGGTCTTAAAATCACCATTAGTCTCTATTTTAGAGGCGAGTAGAGTAAGATCATTCTCCACTCTTTTGAAAAAAGTTTCAAGTGTAGTGCCTCTGGATTGTATCGGGTAATATTCAGATGGTTTTTTAAAACCACTGAAATTAGAAATTTTATTGGAAGGATCTAAGACTTCCCCTTGCCTTCCTAGTTGTTGTAATGTGATGACATCACATGCTTCAGAAAAGTCGACAAGTTTAGGATTTTCTGAACTTTGTTGTGTGTGAACATCAGGATGGCCCTGTGCCATTGTCATATCTCCCTGAAAATGTTTTTTTAGGGTTAAATTCCTGATAAGTTTGTTCACATCCAACATTGTTCTGAAAAGATCAAAATTACATGTTGGTGCAAAGGACATTCCATAACTTAAAACTCTAAGTTGTACATCAGAAAGTGATATGCTGGATAAGTTGATAACATTATATTTATTGTTAGTGTCAGCATTTCTTACTGGTATTTGGTTTTCCTGTTTCCCCTTAGGGTATACCTGTCCTGCTTGTTCTGCTTGGCCTGACCTATTCCAGTTTTGTCCCTGGACTGGTAAAAAACCTGTTCAAAGACTCTCCTATCTTCACCTGTATTCGAAATTGCTTGGTGGGAAGACTGCTGTTCACTTGTCACATATTTGGTGTTTGAATTCTTACTATCCTTAGTATTCTGGAGTGTAGGTTTAGCAGGTTTATTGTGTATACCCTGATTTTTGTGTGTGGGTCCAGGTGTTTGTATGTTAACCTGTTTGCCTGGGGTCTTAAGTATGCCTTTTGGTGCAGCCACTACAATCTCACTTCCCGAAGCGCCTGCTTCTTCCCCTGAATCTGGCTCACTATCTGTGTACTGGAATTGTCCCGCCTGTGAAGGGTCAGTGTTTTTCTGTTGAAGATTACCCCCTCTGCCTCTATTCCTATTTCTACTCCTAGATCTACCTCTTCTATCGCTAGACCTCCTTGTATTAGTACTGGAATGACTCCAGATATAAACTGATTGGTTGTCATAATCTGATTGGTCTCGAAGATACTTAGAGTGTTTCATATTAAGGATAAGATTTTTAGATTCAATAAGTGTAGCCCTGAGAATGCCATCAAATTTTAAATAATCTAAATCCTGTTTCTGTCATTCAAAACTTGCTGTAGTGTGTCAATTTCTGTTCTAATATTAGTAAGCAATTTCATTTTATACATAATCAACAGATTCATTAGCCTAAAGGAGCATTCTGTTAAAACAGCATTCCATGTGTTAATAAATTCACTATCAGTGACTTCAAAGGTGGGAAATTTTGCAATCCTCAGTCCCCTTGGTACAATATTCAATTTGATATATTTCTCAAATGTCCACACATCGAATTGTAGCCTGTGTTCTTTAACTAACAGAATCTCCATTTTATCAAAAAGTTCACTTAATGAAAAGGTAGTGATATCTGTAGAGAAAATAGAGTCCAGTTCCTGATCTCCATAACCTCTTTCATCCACAGGAAGTAATGAGTAATAGTTAACAACAGACCCCTCCATGGTGGGAAAAAATGGCTCAATAGATGCACTAAACTTATATGCTGCCAGAAAGCATAAAAATAATTCAATGGGTGAAGGAAAGTTAGTAAAGTGCACTATTTTAGTAAGCTCCCGTTATGGGAATGATTCACAACTCTCACTTGCAAGATTGTAGTATATGCCCAAAGACAAGGGATAAAGCAATCCGTTGAGAAGGTAAACTTAAACCTGAGTTCAATTGTTAGCACACTCTTGCCCCGGACTCTTCAGACAAAACAACAGCACAAAAGGAGTATGCCATATACGTTTAACACTGTCACAGCAAATTCATTGGCTATACTCACTGCATCAAATGCGGTGCTGTGTTGTCACAATCCTTCCGGCTCCGTGTGCTGCAAACAAAACCCCGTTGTTCACCGCTCCTTGCAGAATCCTCTGTGCCGATTTAGTGTGTTTCACACAGTGCACGTCCGATGACGTATGCACAGCGGGTCACGTGGTGTGCGGTGTCCAATCGGTGTATCTTTTTACAGGCGGTATATCGATGATCTGCTTTTTGTGTGGTGTGGATCGCCCTCAGAACTTTCAGACTTTGTCACAAGCCTTAACAACAATGATGTAGGCCTTAAATTTACATTTGAATACCATCATACTGAGATAAATTTTTTGGATCTCACTCTTAAAGCTGACAGATCAGGTAAAATTCACAGCAGTACGTTTAGGAAGCCAATCACAAGGAATACCCTGCTCCATGCTAAGAGTTGTCACCCTAAGCATGTATCATTAGCAGTAGCTAAAGGGGAGATGATTAGGCTAAAACAAAACTGCAGTGAAGAATTTACCTTTCAAGAACAGAGAAAGGAACTTGAAAAGAGGCTTACGGATAGAGGATATCCTAAATATGTAATCAAACAGGCACATACACAGGTTGATAGAATAGACAGGGAGACCCTCCTTAAGGGATCCAGAACTCAGGAGAAGAAACAAGGTGCTATGACAGACAATAAAGTTACCTTCGTTACAGATTATAGTACGGAATATAAAGAAATCTGTAACATAATTAACAAACACTTTAGAATGTTGGCAGCAGACGATAAGCTTGTGAATACAGTAGAGAAAGGCTTACGTTGCTCATTTAGAAGGAGTAAGACCCTAGGTAACATTCTCTCACCATCAGAGTTACCACCCTGCTCTGAGAAACCACAGGGTTCTTGGCTGAAACACAGGGGGATGTACAGATGTGGAAAATCCAGGTGCAAACCATGTGATCTTGCCATCATTTCGGACAAGTTTCATTCAACAGTCACAAGAGAAGAGTTCAAAATCCAGGCGTGCCTAAACTGTACATCCTCCTATGTTATATATTTACTTACATGCATAGAATGTCATCTTCAGTATGTAGGACTCACTAGTACAGAGGTCAATACAAGGATTCGTAATCACCTTTCTACTATTAAAATTGGAGAGGCCAGTACCCCACTGGTTAAACATTTTAAAACCGTACATAATCAGAGTAGTGCAACACTGAGATGGCAAGCCATTGAAAAAGTTACTATTCCCCTACGTGGAGGAGATAGATCCCACATTTTAGGTAAAAGGGAGATGTTCTGGATTTTTAAGTTACAAACTCGTGTCCCAAAGGGACTTAACTCAGAATATGACCTAATTAATTACTGGAAGTAGTGGGATACTTAATACTTTAAATAATACTCCAAATATACTCCCAAGAACTTCATATATATTTTTTGCTTAACCGCACACAATTTAGTCTATTAAGTCTTTACAATAAGATAAAATGAAAAGGCTTCAGTTATTTGGGTTATTTTAAATCCCTTCTTTGCATTTATTTATATAGTGCTAAACCTATAAGAGTTTGGTTGTAAACATTGATAGCAACTGTTAGCTATACACACTAATTTTTACCTTATCCAGAGATGGTCTATGGCATTTATATGTGTTGCTACAGTCCTATGCTTCTTAACTTTGTTTCGACCAGAGAGATAAGAATGATAGATGGCGTTATCACATGTCACTATATTCTTTTGCAGTTCTCCACATTACTCATGTAGTTTATTTACACTATTTCAATAAACAATACTGAGCATTAAGCTGAGCACCAATAACTAGAAAATAACGTTTGCTCTCCCCCATTAGAAATTACTATAGGATTAGGGGTACCTGCCTAGATATTTAAATTATTTAAATTATCTAAACTAATAGGAATTAAGTATGTTTTCCGTTAAGGCAGTATGAACCTATGCTTTGTTTTAGCTTTGAAATCTAATAGTTAAGCATTTATATTTAGCAGTATACATAATGTACATATTCATTCACTATCTAAGCTTCTATTCTTTTGGTATGTAATAGGTTAACTTTTGATACAATCACCTGTTCACACACTCACACGCAGGTTTGTACTTGTTATTAACCAATCAGAATTTTACTCTGCTTTTAAATGAAGCAGCACTTGTGTATTCCATCAGCTATGATTACAGTACTACACCGAAACATGTCAGCTGGAAACAACAAGTGCTGAGTGCTGTATGTTTGTGACCCCCATGGTTTTTTATCCACAAGTGGACTTTAATAAAGTTTGGATTTTATTTTTAACTCTTTGACCCTGGATTTCTTTCTACTGAACATTTCATTACGCCAGTATCTGGGGTCCCTAGGCTCGGAAGCCTCTCACTTATCAGGCTGGGTTTGGACTCGCCTGTATGTATAGCCCTGTTTATGTCTGCTGGCTTTCTACTGAAGACGAGGAAAAGGGATACACCGATTGGACACCGCACACCACGTGACCGGCTGTGCATACGTCATCGGACATGCACTGTGTGAAACACACTGAATCGGCACAGAGGATTCTGCAAGGAGCGGTGAACAACGGGGTTTTGTTTGCAGCACACGGAGCCGGAAGGATTGTGACAACACAGCACCGCATTTGATGCAGTGAGTATAGCCAATGAATTTGCTGTGACAGTGTTAAACGTATATGGCATACTCCTTTTGTGCTGTTGTTTTGTCTGAAGAGTCCGGGGCAAGAGTGTGCTAACAATTGAACTCAGGTTTAAGTTTACCTTCTCAACGGATTGCTTTATCCCTTGTCTTTGGGCATATACTACAATCTTGCAAGTGAGAGTTGTGAATCATTCCCATAACGGGAGCTTACTAAAATAGTGCACTTTACTAACTTTCCTTCACCCATTGAATTATATATATATATATATATACATATATATATATATATATATATATATATATATATATGTTTCTAACACCTAAGACCTCATTTCTTTGAGCCCTTATAACTTTATTATTTTTTTTAATAATTTTTATTAGATGATGTTATTATAAGTGTAACTGTACTTTGTAGTGTATTTTTAATGTGTTTTGTGACATTTTTTTGTTTCCAAAAAACAGTTAACCTGAGCTCTGAGGACGCGTTATCCCGACAAACGTTAAAGATATAATAAGGTCAAAATGAAAAGTTCACAATTCAGATAGAACATACAATTTTAATCAACTTTCCAATTAACTTCCATTATAGATTTTGCTTAGTTCCCTTGGTACCCTTTGTTAAAGAGTAATCCTAGGTGATCTCAGGAGCGTGCACTTCTCCTTAGCCATCTGGCCGCAGTTATTGCACAAGTGTTTATTATAACAATCTTATCCATAGTTGCAAATTCTGCAGCAGTAGAGTGTCTGTAATATTGTACGGCAAAAGTGTTTGTAACTACGTATAACAGTTCTAGAAACAATGTTGGAAACACTGCTGCCAGATGTCTATGGACAGGTGCACACTCCTGAGCCCACCTAGAATGAATATTTAACAAAGGATACCAAAGGGAAAAAAAGGAAAATTTATGATAGAAGTAAATTGAAAAGTTGTTTTAAATGGTGTGCTCTATTCAATCCATGTAAGTTCAATTTTGACTTTTATATAAATATATGTTTCTTTATTGGATCATCACCGAAATAAAACAGAAATAACGTCTGACTGGTTTCGGTCTGGGACCGTAATCATAGACTAAGTCTATGATTATGGTCCCAGACCGAAACCGGTCAGACGTTTTTTAATTCCCTCTGTTCCTGTTTTATTTCTGTGATGATCCAATAAAGAAACATATATTTTTTATCTATACATGGAGTCTTCCTTTGGAATTTTTTTTTCTATATTTATATGGATAATGGGTTATCCATTCCACTTCTAAAGCCTGAGTCTGCCTACAGATCTACAACTGCTACATGAATGTTTGGATTCGCTGATGACGTCATGGAGGGCTCGTCTTTGTGATAGTTTTGCGCTTGGCTGCATAAAGGTCACATGACAGCAAGCTCCATGAAGCTGGTGATACAGAAGCTTTGGAGTTGCCACTGCAGCGTTCACACCACAAATCCATACAGCTTGTTTCTGACTGCATCCTACGGGTTCAAGGTCTGTTAGCTTGCCGGGTGAGTAAAGATCTGGTGCTACCTGTTTGTTTAATGTGTACACTCTCCCCCGTTGCACTACGCCATACGCTGATTCCAGCTATATTTACACACTGATTAGAAATATTGTCGGTTGTGCTTCCCCTTAGTGTTGACAGCTGAGCTAGCAGTGACGTGTAGTAGGGGGACAGTGCTATGTTTGTACATGACTACTCTCTAAGATAAATGGAGGTGTTTTCTCAAATGGGATATTATCAGTGCTTATATAGTGCACCGTTCCTAGTCTCACCTGGCACTACAGACATAACACCATCTGACTTTCCTTATGATGTCAATCTTGTTTGGCTACCAGGCACCACTACAATTCCTTTTTCTTCTATATATTTTGTTTAAATTTTCTGCAGTGTAGGATCCCCCCCACCCTCCTGATTCCCCCACAAACAGCTCTCTAAACCTGCCTTCACTATTGTCGACATTTAAGTATTTGCAGCTGTCTGGCAGTATCTGTAAACCATTTTTTTAAATATATATATATTTTTTATTATTTTATTCATTTTCTGTAGCATAGTGTCCCCCCTCCCCCACCTGTAATCCTTAGTTAGGGGCCCCCCACACCACCACATCCCATTTTCTGCAGTGTAGCTGCCCCATCCCTCCCTGTTCCTTTATTGTATTTATTTCTGTAGCGTAGGGCCCTCCCACTCACTCCCCTTCCCTCCCCCTCCACTGCTGAGCCCCCCACCCACCTCCCGCCAGCACCAGCAGAAGATCATTACAGATGGTGACACACACAGTGTCACTGTCTGTAACGATCAGGTTTCGGCCCTCATACGGAGCCAGAGCACCGATCATGCTCCTGTTCTATTTGCGGCAGATGCCTGAAGCTTCAGGAGCTCCAGCTCTCGGCTGTAACTTAATAGCTGAGAGTGCTGGAGCTTCCTGAAGCAAAGACGTACATATACGTCATGCAGTACGATAGGCAAAGCACTGCAAGACATATATATATATATACGTCTTATTGCGTTAAGGGGTTAATAAATAGAACATACTCCTCTATGTGAAGAACATTGGAATGTGAAATATTCATATTTTCATGTCGGGTTAGCGCACATGAGAATATGCTATTCGGTTTGCACGCAAGTAGGGTGTTTTTTTCCCACTTTTTTGCTCCGTTGACTTCTATGGTGGAATATGTGAACATGCAAGCGATATTCTAACTTCGAAGTTTTGTGCTTGTCACGTTAGCACGAGAAGCTTAGTTATAGCATAAGTAATGCTCGAACGGCAGCGTTAAATAGCGTTCCACTCATAATCTGGCCCTAAAATGTGTTAGACAAATAATAATAATAATAACAATAACATTAGCTTATGTTTATTGAGAACAGTTTGAAAAGAATAAATTTACTTTCCCCTGCATAAAAAAAATATGGAAAATATAAAATATACAGTAAACACACCAGGTATAGTACATTTCACCACATATTGCTTATTTATAGCATGCTGCAACTAACAAACATTCCAGAATTATTAAGTATTCATTTTGTTACAATGCTCACTGTTTAAAGGAATATGAAACACATGTTTTTCTTGATTCAGATAGAGCATGTAATTTAAAACAACTTTCTAATTTTCTCCTGTTATCAATTTTTCTTTGTTCTCTTGGTATCTTTATTTGAAAAACAGAAATATAACTTAGGAGAGGCCCATTTTTTTTTTTTTTTTTAAAAAGCTTTATTAAAAGTAACGAGAAATGACACTGACAGAAAGGCAATAAAATCACAGAAGAATCAGCAAGCAATACATTCCATTAAGTCGCAATACAGATGGCAAGACTGACATACAGTTATGGCACATAAGCTAACAAGTAGACATCAATTGCCTAGTGTCTGTGATATCGGAAGAGAATATTTTGTGACTCTGCTGAATTCTGTCTTCTGCAACATAAGGAGGAAGTAAAGTAATATATACCAGAATCTGCAATGTACATCTCAAAACCATGGTAATAATAATTAACTCAGGAGCTTTTCTGCGCACCTGTAATGCTTAATTCTGACATGCGACAGACCATTCACTGCATGTCAGCTGAGATTGTAGAGAAAGGAAGAAAGAAGGAAAAAAAAAAAAAAGGGGGGTGAAGGGGGGAGGGATGGGAGAAGGTGTCCCCCTTAACATGTAGTTTTATCTGTTTGAAGGCCTCCAGATTTCCTTCATGTACTCATGTAGTTCTATTTTGTCATCCCTCATGTACCTATATCTCTCCAGTGTCAGGTACCTGTCAACTCTACTTTCCCAGTCTAAGTATTGGGGTGTTCGGGACATTTTCCAGTATTTGGGAATGAGGGTTTTAGCACTATTGAGCATTATATACAAGAGGTGTTTTTTAGGTTTTTCTACTAGCTTAGGCAGATCATGAAATAGCAAGAGGCTCGAATTTCTGTTTATTGTGACATTTGGTTTGGAGTCCATCGTATCTAATATAGATCTCCAAAAGGGTTGGATCAGATCGCATGTCCACCAGATGTGGAGTAGTGTGCCAGGCTCGCCGCACCCTCTCCAACATTTGCCATCTGATTTCTTATAGAATTTTCTAATTCTAACGAGTGTGAGGTACCAACGAGACAGGTATTTATAATTAGATTCAAGGATTCCGGTGGAGACAGATGCTTTATTGTGGTTATAAAATATTTTATCCCAATCTGTGTCCGTCAACTCCTTGCCCATCTCGTTGTTCCATTTTCTAACAAACGAAGGCATGTCATCTTCCCCACGGGAAGACAGTAGATTGTACATGGATGAGATTAAGTGTCTTGGGGTAGATGGAAGTAGGCACAGCATCTCCAACCGTGTAAGTTGTCTTGTTATGTAATCTATTCTTTTATGAGAGCTTAAATTGTGTTGGAGTTGTCTGTAGAGGTACCAAGTAATTGGTAGTCCCGATTGTTGCAATTCCTCGAGAGGCCCATTTTTTATTCAGCACCTGGGTAGCACTTGCTGATTGGTGGCTACAATTTGGGTTTTATATCCCTTTAATTTAAAGGATTACTTTCTGTTATAATTTTTAAGCTAAACAACTAACATATTAAAGTTAATAAACATTAATTAAAACCGACTGACCTATATTTTCTCCAAAACGAAGTTTCATAACGTTCTAAAAGTTATATCTTTTATTCGCAGATGATGTCACGTTATCCTGCCCACTATTTTCAGCACTGCATGTTCAAAATACTTAAACCAATAACTTTGTGTTTAAAGCGCCATTTTGAAACCTAGGTATTGTAAACGGATTGGTACAGAGCAAAGGATACCCACGGGTTTGGAAACAATTAAATTTGCAGACAAGATTTCTGATATATGGTAGAGATATATTAATGAAATGCTATTGATAAAAAGCGTATTTGGGGTAGTTAGTAACAGGCATAGAAAATATTTACTTACAGTGGCCCTTTAATACACTCATATTTTAGATACATGTTTAGCAACTTACACATTACTTCAACTACTTGCCATTGAATGCTGAAGTCCTGCATTTGAATACATAAGCTAGCAGATTTGAAAGGGAATCAAGAATTATATTTGATATGCTTTAATAATCTGAAATCCATTTAGAAGTTTTCATAGCATTTGTTACTAGATTTGATAACAACTTAACCTATTCACTTCCTCAGACATTTTTAAAATGTTAGCACTGACTGATATTGACTAACTGCTTATTAAACTTTGAATTTTGTGCAACTTGAATAAATTATATTAGAAGAATGGAGGGAGAACAAAACACTTGACTAGCTATTCACTGTGCACAGATTTGAAGGGCTAAGGAAATGCCTTGATAGTGGGAAATTATCTTAGATGTGGTTGGCCAGCTTCTACTATTGCATTCTGGTAGATGTAGTGCTCTCTGGTTTTATTATCTAGGGCTGAGGACTTAATTATAAGTTTATATTGAAGGGACAGAAAGACGAGGATCTACAAATATAATAAAAAACAAATGCACTAAAAAAATGTTGACTTTTAATCATTTTGAAACCATTACTTAAAATTAAAATAAGAAAGGATTCAAAAAGTTAAAACTTCCATTATTTCAGCGTGAAAGCCTATACACTGAAAGTCCACATTTAACCAATTAAAAAACGGTTTAATAATATCATTGTCAGATTATTAATTCTGTGTCAGCCAATAAGATTTACACTATTCAGGTGGGAAAAGCTTTCAAAAGTTAACATTTACACTATTTTATTATATATATATATATATATATATATATATATATATATATATATATATATATATATATATATATATATATATATATATATATATATATATATATATATATATGTGTGTGTGTGTATATTTACACTATTTTATAAAATATATAGCAATGTCCTTGTCAGATTCCTGATTCTGGTGTCTGCCAATAGAAATACTTCTTTTTTGTTCATTGCCAATACATTGTTTGCCTGCTGGAACCAACTCTGCAGAAAATGTGCCAAAAACTGGAATCAGCTCCCAGAATTAAACAGCAAACACCTGGCATTAGGTGATAAACACATAGTTAGTCAGGAAATAAGCCAGTTCTCAACAATGGGTAAGCAGAAAAGAACCGGTCATCGCAGAAAAAGGGAAGAGCAAATACAAAATAAAGATCCTTAAGTCAGCAGCCAGATAGTCAGCCCACAAATTAAAGTACAGACTAGGGTGAAGAAGAGAACATAAATCAGGAGACATGCCAGGGCCAGGATCAAAGGTGCAGGCCAGAAATAGGAACACTAGGACTTCTATAGAGGATAACAAACCAAGGATTAAAGGGTCTTTCAACACCTTCCCCATAGGTCTTGGCCCCAAAACACCTGCATGGTTACTTCTGATGTTAATGTCAATAATAGCACTATTGTTAGTGAAGGGAAGACAAACAGCATCACTAATGGACTGAAAGTCCTGAGCACTAAACTTAATGCACCTTCCAAAGTCCAGCTTCAGAAGAGAAATGCAGAAAACGCACCCTATACTGTCGGCCGCTCTAACCTGAAGACCTTTTGCGCTGCCCTAGGCTATAGCTGTTCTTCTGGCACCAGGCTTAGTGTAATGCCTTGTTACATGTATGGCGTAATTATTTTTTTGTGTTCTGGTTTCCATTATGACCTTGCATAGATTTTTTTTCTCTGTTTCGTGGTCAAGACTCTTTTAGCTAAGGATTTTGTTCTGCATGTTCACATTGCTGCAACACCAGTGATTCAATTGTTTTCTGCCGTTAGCATGATTTAAAGATTCAGATTACTACCATCTTTGTCCAATTGTCGAATTCCTCCCTGTGCATGCTTGAAAGTTTCAGCTTTTTTTTACTGGACTTCAAACTTAGCTTTAAACACTTTGACCACTCTTTTGCTTGCTTTACCTGTACCTTTAATACCAGATTGTTGACAGATCATAGACAGGAATTTACCTGTCTTGTTTTCCTCCTTGTGTTATATTTTTGGAGTGTTCTGTGCTATATCCAGCGTTAGTGTTATTTGTCTCCACTACTCAGCCCCTGGGTCCTAACTTGCAATGACGATTACATCAGCCTGACACTTTGCACACACCAGTATTCTCCGGACAGCCAGTGACAAGGGGTAGCTAAGACTTTAGAGTGCTCCCTAGAAATATATATCTTTTTTATGCTGTTGGCTTGTAGCAGTACCACTAGCTGCAACTTTAACTTTATTTCAGTTTAAGCTGCTGTCTAGCCGCTCCTCTGTTATCCTTAAGATACTCCCCATAAAAAATAGCTGGTAATTGTTTTAGCATTAACAAACTAATTCTGATTGACCCCATGAGCAAATGTCAGATGAAATTAAAGATTTTTTTTTAACATAAACGTTTTGTCCAAAAAATGTTGTGTGTCTTTGTCTAGCTATAATTCACTAGAGCATGTAATGTTTGCAGTAGTGATTATAAATAAATCTCTGTACCAATAAAATGACGGGGTGCCACACAGAGTATCACAAGGGCCAATAAAGATGTTTGGTAAACAGATGTGTTATGTACTTACAGTTGGATGTCACCACAAAGGTTTTTTTTTTTATTGAGGTTGTCAAAAACAATAACAGCAAAAACTTAAAGAACATCAATGTACAAACATGATATTACAATTACATCCAATGCAATGTAAGTAGAGCTACCACATATGTACAAGAGAGAAATAATCAAAGCAATAGTAGATATACTGAACATAAGGAATTTGAGCTTCTTTTTAATTATTTCTGAGTCCCTCTAACTACTAGCAGGGTCACTTATGGGTCCAATAAGAGAGAAATTATAGAAAGAGGAACTAAAATGATAAATACGGTCACTTTTGGACCTCCAGAATAAATATTATAGATCATGAGATAGAGTTACAGTATATGTATAGAAAATAAGTGGTAGTATATGATAAGGGTAATATAACACAGGTAGTTAGGAATGAAACCTCATTTTTATATACTAGTGAAGATTCCCTGCTTTTCTCGGGGGGTCCCTCTTGGACCTATGTAGTCTAGTGAGGAATGGCAAGGGAAATTTGCATTTGTATAGACCATTTTTGGGCCTTAGTAGTGGTTTTAGGTGGGGTAATCAGCGGACAAAAGCTGCTCTGAATTGAAGGGAGGGGAAAGGGGGGGCGGAGCCTTTTAGTGTGAGGAAAACATTATGGTGGGAGGAAGGTTGACTAGAAAATTGTGATATGTGTCATGGTAAGTAATTACTAACTTTCAGGTAGTTTGATAGCTCTCAAAATATAGGGATGTAAACACAGTGTCCTTATATAATTATAACAAACCAAATGATGATAAGGTATATGTAACTGAGGCCACATTTGTATGTTTATGAGGACCTCCTATAGTATCAGTGGGCCACTCCTGGACCTATATATAATAACTAACAACAGCGGAGATAAACTAGAATGATATATAGCTATTCTTGAAGAAGGTACAGCGCCATAAGGAAGGATTGTGCTTTGTAGTATTGTATGTTAGAATTCTAGTTCTAAGATTTTATCAGGAGTACATCTAGGTTATAAAGTACACTTATAAGTATATATAGTTAGCTATCTTAAGTATAGATTGATACACATATGTGCTCTATAGTGTTAGTGAGCTTTAAACTTATATATAGGGATATTGATATACAGCTGTTCTTCCAGATCTATAGTGTCATCTAAAATTATAAACAACCTGAAGGAAATAAACATGTGTTCTGGGTCTGGCATATAATTATTTGGTGGGTATCTCTGTTTGCTTTTATGTACTATGAGAATCGGGTAACCTTAAACTTGTGTGACTCCTTTCTCGTTAGTAGAATATGGCCTCTTATGAATTAATATTAGAAAAATAAGCCATAGATAACAAATACACTATAGTGAGATATGACTGAGTGAACCATATCAACCAATATTGTTTAGTTCAAACATGATGTTTGTTGAGAACCTTATATATCAAATGAAGTATTAATGCCTGATAGTAACAATGTTTTAGATTCAAAAATATAAATTATATTAATTTTGTCAACAACCAATATAGGATCAGAATAAACTTGCCTAAAAGTCCCCTTTAATAATACTGAGATATTTCTAAGCTAGCTTTTATATCCAGCTTAATATTAAGAGGTCAAACCGTTAGTTATGGTTACAAAGATCACATCAGTGCGATGAATTGAGTTTTTGCTGCATAAAAAGGAGAGGGAAAAAAAAGTGTTTGGGAGCAACAGTAAATAATAATATAAGATGAACTTAACCCTAAATGGGTGGTTCAAAACATGAAGTTTTAATAGGTATGTCTTATACTGTGAGTCCCAGGACACCTACTTATATTAGCAACATTGAGGGAAGATTACTGCATTATGATGAGGATTTTGCTAACAATTAGCTATGTAAAAGAAAGGTATTAGCAATACTCCATTACCTCAGATAGATATTAAAATATCCTCATTAACAATATTGCCATCTATCATATCTGGAATAAAGGATCAAAGATACCAATATATGCAAATAAAGAACTAGGTGTGGCTTGCAATAGAAAACAAATTCAAGGGATAATCTACGTATATGGTGCCTACATGTAATGAAAGTGTCCCAATTGGATAAGCAGGAAAAAGGAACAATTTACCTTCTTATAAGAAAAAACATTAAAGGTTAAGGAAAATTATTATCACATATGATCCCAAACCCTTGTAGAGACTACTTTCTGATGTATCATAAAGATGCTGGGTACAAATACTATGCTCAATACCAATAACTATGAATAACAGAATAACTAATTTCAAACTTGTCCCTTGTCATGTTAATTGACCCTCCTGTTTGTGGTTACAATCTCCATGCTAACAATAACTAGTAAAAAGTCAATCGCATCATAGTCTCTGATAAGGGAATGTGTTTGATCCAGTGTACAGTCATGCAAGTTAGAGCTACTACCTAGCAGGTAGTGTTGTAGCTGCTAGACTGGTTGTTTGGAGCTGATAATCAGCCTATTCCTACTCTCCAGAACAAATGTTGTTTGCTTGTTTCCAGAGGTAAATGCGGTCCACTACATTTAGTTCATTATATTAAGTATCTGCGACTTGCTTGACTTAGCGCAACGTTGCGGTGACCAAAATGCAGCTGGGTTAATTGAAGTCAGGGCTGCATACCCTCCTGGGTAATTAGTAGCAGTGTGGTGTGGAGCAGTAGAAAGTTCAGTTGTTATAATACCCGTCTCCTGGTGTCTTGTATCTTGTTCCGGATGGTCGGCTGCAACCTCCAGAGTGCTCACTAAGAATGGAGAGGAAGGGTATTCTGAACTGCGTGGTTGCAGTGAGATGTTCATGGCACAGTTGGTAGCACTCTCTAGACTAGTGTGACACGATAAGGGCTTCTGCTGTGTATAAGGAGCTTCATCTTTCGATCCCTTCATAAGACTAATCTCTTCCTGTACATTTGGGCTTTCCGCCAAGGAATGACCCCTCTGTGGTCTCCCCACTGCTGTCAGGAATCTAGTGGGTATGTGTATATCTTGCTCTTTATCTCTTGGTGTGGGATCCTCTGTGCTTACCCTTTTTATCAACAGGGCAAGGCTACCAAAGTTGCGGCAAATTTTCCTCTCTAAATTAGCCAGAAGAGTGTGTATTAAAGTGGTAGAGTCATCCATTTTAGCAGAGGCCCCTATTAGATTACCTAAAGGCCCAGAGTTTATTGCCGTGATGTAGTTTTATATGTTAAGCTGACTGTATGCTGGCCAGGGCTGAAGTGTATGCAGGCTGGTGGTGAGAGACTGTGCTGCAGGTTAATAACTTATGGCTGGTAGTGCTGACAGTGTCATCGCAATTGATTGTGTACTCACAGTAGATCTAAGATGGCAGTTAGTGCCAAATCGGCCTGCACCTCTGCTCAGCTGCATTCTTCATATAAGCTGCCCGTGATGCATCTTAATGGCCCAACGGACTTTGCGGCCCCAACAGGGCGCAAGCTGCTCTTCAGATGTTAGATCCGTGCACCCGATCAAGGGGCAGGGTGGATGTTGCTTATGGGAAGGGTTGGCAGTGTCGGACCAAGAATTCCGTGCACAGGGCCCACCGGCCGCCCGAGCCACTTCGGCAGGTGTTACTAATCGTAGCTCTGCTTACGATGGTCAGAAGTGTGCTCTCACCTTAAGGCTCCAATTTCTATAATTTTTAGTCGGTATCCAGATCTTAGTTGTATGTTTTTTAGGCATTTTGTATGGAGAGCTGCAGACATGCACATCTGCTCTTGCTGCAGGCTAGCTCTGCCCCCCACCACAAAGGGTGTTTTATTACCGATTGGGAGCTCAAACTCTCCCAACTAACTCAATGCCAGCTACTCCAATACTGCAATGATCCCACACAGGGCCCTAGAAAAACTGTTTTTATTTATACTTAAAAAGCCCAATTAAACATAAAATAAAGGACCAAAGAACAGCAACACATGTCTAAGTTCTTGTCAAAGCTGTTTTTGCAAGATGCTGTTTCAAGTGGTTATTGTGAGTCTAGACAACTACCTTTAAAGGGCTATACATATAATGAATGTTCAAATCCAAAACTGCAAGCCTTGTAGCTCCTGAGCAGGACACAGCCAATGTGACACTCTGGAGTGGTAGTTGTACAACCTTGGCAATTACAGTGGCTATGCCCTATTCCGGAGCTACAAGACTTGAGGCATACTCTAGATGCATAGGTAAGCCTCTTTACCCCCAATGCATAATGCCACTCTTGAGCAGCTATAAATTAAATTCATAATTATCAGTTCATATATAGGGAATAGCATTAACTACAAGTGAAATCTGTTTCTACTATGTTAATACAATAAGCACTACAGTCTTTAGAATTATGTGTGGCTTTCTCATATTCATTTGTGACTCCTCTCTTTGAATCCAAAACTAAAATTAGGCTCATATTTATGTACAATCAAAATTCTAATATATGGTCTATATGTAATCTACACAGTATGACACTAGAGGCCCACTGATTATGTTTACCTCTCGGATCAAGGTGGCCGATAACCCAGGAGGTGACCAGAGAACACGATCTCGGGGAAGTGCATTACTGTGTTTGGAAGAGCAGGAGGCTCCATGAGAGACGCGAGTCATGGATCTGTACGCGCCATCGGCCCAGACACAACAGACAGATTCGCACCTACACATTCAGCAGCTCACCGGTATGCACTCTCTTAGCTGCATTTCCAGTTACCTTCAATAACGGAGCGAGCAAGCATGCTCAATAATGCCTTGTGCAGTAGACATTACTGCCCTTATCCACTACAGTCCTTTACTTCTACCATCACAGAATGGGAGTTGGATAGTCCCTTTAAAATATAAGCGAGAGGTCAGTAAGCTACCTTATCCTGGACATTACTGTGTACTGGCTGTTTACTGCTGCGAAGTTAGGTGACTACAACTCTCAGTTCAAGAAAGAAGAGAGTTGTAGGACACCTACTGCCTTTGTAACCTTCTTTAAATTATTGAGTTACAACCTCCATGAGTCTAATTATATTAAGCTCACTATCCCCCTTCCCCTCCTATTAATGTGTCTTTAATGATGACCATAGGCCTGACTCCAGTGCATTGAGAAGAGGGTCCCCATGGCCAGATGAGGTTGTTGTTGCCAATAGCTTAACATATATTTGGTTTGGAGATCACTGTATGTTATTTTGATAATAGAGCAATCTGTGATCCAGTTATTTCATGTACTAAGTTTTAGCTCCACCATACACTCCCAGTTTATCTCTAATACATAACATAGATCCCTGGTACACTCAGTGTATCTAACAGCTTTACCCATAAAAAACCTGTGTTCTCTGCTATCACTGACTAATTACTGTATTGTAGCTCCTGCACAATTTACCATAACCTAACTCCTTTAACTCTACCATTAGCTCTGAAGTGGTCATCATTTCATTAGGAGGATATTTTTATGTAAATGAGAACTTTTATTATGCTATACTTTACTTTTGATAACATACTTCGCTGTTTTGAGGTCTGTAACACTTATACTTAGGAATCCAGTTGCTATAGTCACAACAAATGTTTGTTCTGGGTTTATTACTTTTTAGTTTTTATATTGTGGCTTTCTCATAAGAAATATATCCTACCACCGGTATGCTATTTACTTCTACTCAGGTCCAATAGTGGTCGCTTTACTCTTAGGAGGATATACATATTTGAAAAAGATTTCATGACAAAATGTTCATAATAATTGCCCTATTGTATATGTATGACCTTCGATTTCTAACCTTTCTAACTGATTTACTCTGTCATCAGCATCTTAATAAATTTTTAAGGTCTTATTTACAATTGCAACTCTATTGTGAATTAACATTTTTGTTTTGTTGTAACTGCTAAAAAATCTCAATAAAAGATCATTTAATAAAAAATTAAAAAAATTCTACAAAACCCTCTGAGATATATTTTTCTCTGAACTAGATTATTTAATAAATTTGAATGTTTTGTTAGATTATTCCATGTCACCAATCAATTAGAATCTGTTGCTTTACAAATTACTTTGTTGGCTCTACACATAATCCTGAATTACTTCCAGAATCCTGACCTTAGCATACAAAGCCTTCAACTCACAGCTTTAGCCTGAATATACTTCCATAAATTTCCATCACTGTAACAACAGTGTAAGCCTTTATAGATCAATCATCACTCCATCCCTGTCGACTCCTATGAAGCACCTGTTCTGTGAAATTTCCATTTTGCTCTATGGAGACACTCTCACTGTTTCCAAAGCTGTAAACACTGAAAATCCATGGATTTAGAAAAACTTGCAACATAGTCCCAAAATATGCTACCTAAATTTAAAGCTATAGGCTGGCTCATATAGCTTCCTTACATTTATTTTTTGGTAAATAGATTGCATAAACTGCTTAGTGGACTTTTTACAGAATTTACATCAGAATCTACTAAAAAAATGTTGTGTACCCATGTTAAGTAGATTGTCATGTAATATTATATTTGTATTATATATGTCAGAAGGAATAAAATTAGAGTAAATTTAGACCCTTTGCAGTCAGTATTTTTTTATGATAAAATAAGGTACCCTTTCATGTGCGTCATTAAAAGAGACATTGATTCAAGGGAGGAAAGCATAATTCTGTCACTATATAAATCCCTGGTAAGACCTCACCTTGAGCATGGAGTGCAGTTCGGGGACCAATCTCAATTAAAGACTTTGCAAACCTTGAAAAAGTTCCGAGAAGGGCCACAAAGCTAATAAGGGGAATGGAGAATTTAAGCTATGAGAGGCTAGCCAAACTGGGTATGTTTTCTCTAGAAAAAAGGCGCTTGAGAGGTGACATGATTACTTATAAATATATTCAAGGCCCATATACAGAGATAAAAAGAGAGAAGCACTCAACTTGGTAATGAACAATAGCATAATAGCTTGTTCTATGGCTAGTTACCACCCAAGAAGCAGCCTCCTTTTGCTTAACATGTGACTTTCACAGAGAAGAACTTTCCTGAAGCATATCAGTCTGATCCTTACTTAACAGTACAGTCCAGCCCTGAAATACCAGGCAATCCCTCTCTGAACGAGAGAAACAGCAGAACCCCAGATGTACATTTCAGCCTTTTGTGGGTCTTGTCAGTGAGGTGCAGCCATACCCCTTTAGGCACACTGAGCAACGGGTCCACGTCTGGATTCCCACATCACCCAGAAATACCAGGCAATCCCTCTCTGAACGAGAGAAACAGCAAAACCCCAGACGTACGTTTCGGCCTTTTGTGGGTCTTGTCAGTGAGGTGCAGCCATATCAATCTAGGCACACTGAGCAATGGGTCCACATCTGGATTCCCACATCACACTTAGGGAGACTTCCCTAAGTGTCATAATTTGCATAAATAAAAAGAGAGAAGTGCTCAACCTGGGAACAAATAATAGCTTGTTCTATGGCTAGTTACCACCCAAGAAGCAGCCTCCTTTTGCTTAACATGTGCCTTTCACAGAGAAGAACTTTCCTGAAGCATATCAGTCTGATCCTGACTTAACAGAAAAGTCCATCCCCAAAATACCAGACAATCCCTCTCTGAACGAGAGAAACAGCTAAACCCCAGACGTACATTTTGGCCTTTTGTGGGCCTCGTCAGTGAGGTGCAGCCATATCCCTCTAGGCACACTGAGCAACAGGTCCATGTCTGGATTCCCGCATCACACTTAGGGAGACTTCCCTAAGTGTCATAATTTGCATAAATAAAAAGAGAGAAGCACTCAACCTGAGAACGAACAATAGCATAATAGCTTGTTCTATGGATAGTTACCACCCAAGAAGCAGCCTCCTTTTTCTTAACATGTGCCTTTCACAGAGAAGAACTTTCCTGAAGCATATCAGTCTGATCCTGACTTAACAGTCCAGCCCCAAAATGCCAGGCAATCCCTCTCTGAACGAGAGAAACAGCAAAATCCCAGACGTACAGAGATGGCAGAAGCTCTGTTTATTTTAAGAGAATTTTTGTGACAAGAGGTCACAATTTAAGGCTGGAGGAAAGGAGATTTACTCTCCTACAGCGGAAACATTTTTTCACTGTAAGAGCAATAAAACTGTGGAACTCACTACCAAAGGAGGCAGTGAATGCTAATACCTTAGATACATTTAAAAATGGTTTGAATACATTTCTGGCTAGAAATAGAATTCATGGATATGATTGCTTGTGTTAAATGGGTCACCTTTTAACAGGATTAATTTAAGCTCAACTGGAGCTTTTTTGTAAGTATATTAGATTTGTATAGGTTGAAATTGATGGATTTAGGTCTTTTTTTCAACCTCATCTACTACGTTACTATGGCCCCTAGTTATCAAGCCGTCAACCTCAAATACGCTGGAATTCCGCAGCGTATTTGTGGCGAGGCTGATTCGCCTTAGTTATCAAGCCCTAGACACCGGCAAAAGTAGAATTTAGTGACGTAAGCTTCGATCCGCCGGACTCAGTCCGACACAGATCGATTCTTACGTCACTCCAGATGTTCCGCACACAAGTGCGGCACAATCTGACTACTTTTGCTAGTTATCAAAAAACTAGCAGGTACGCTCGGCACTTTTCCGGCCCAGCGTACCTGGTTTTCAGACCGCCGCCCTGGAGGTGGCGGATCCCATAGGAATCAATGGGAGTCTGACCATAGCGAAAATTCATGTTCGCTGCTGCCAGATATCCCATTGATTCCTATGGGAGCTGTCTACACCTAACACCCTAACATGTACCCCAAGTCTAAACACCCCTAATCTGCCCCCCCTACACCGCCGCAACTAAATAAATGTATTACCCCCTATACCGGCGCCCCCAGAGCCCCCCACAACTAAATAAAGTTATTAACCCCTAAACCGCCGCTCCTAGACCCCGCCGCAACTATAATAAAGTTATTAACCCCTAAACTGCCACTCCCGAACACCGCCGCAACTTACATTATACCGAGTAACCCCTATCCTGCCCCCCCTATACCGCCGCCACCTATAATAAAGTTATTAACTCCTATCCTGCAGATCCCGGACCTCGCCGCAACTAAATAAATAGTTTAACCCCTAAACCGCTGCTCCCGGACCCCGCCGCAACCTATATTAAACTTATTAAACCCTAATCTGCCCCCCTACACCATCGCCACCTATTATAAATTTATTAACCCCTATCCTGCCCCCCCTATACCGCTGCAACCTATAATAAATTTATTAAACCCTATCCTGCCCCCCCTACACCGAAGCCACTATAATAAAATTATTAACCCATAAACCTAAGTCTAACACTAACCCTAACACCCCCCCTAAATTACATATTAATTAAATAAATCTAAATAATATTTCTCTTATTAACTAAATTAATCCTATTTAAAACTAAATACTTACCTTTAAAATAAACCCTAATATAGCTACAATATAAATAATAATTATATTGTAGCTATCTTAGGATTTATTTTTATTTTACAGGCAAATTTCAATTTATTTTAACTAGGTACAATAGCTATTAACTATTTAATAGATACCTAGTTAAAATAAAAACTAACCTAAGTTACAATTACACCTAACACTACACTATAATTAAATAAATTATTCCTATTTAAAACTAAATACTTACCTGTAAAATAAACCCTAAAATAGCTACAATGTAATTAATAATTACATTGTAGCTATTTTAGAATTTATATTTATTTTACAGGTAACTTTGTATTTATTTTAGCTAGTTAGAATAGTTATTAAATAGTTATTAACTATTTAAGTACCTAGCTAAAAGAAATACAAAATTATCTGTAAAATAAATCCTAACCTAAGTTACAATTAAACCTAACACTACACTATCATTAAATTAATTAAATAAATTAGCTACAAATAACTACAATTAAATTCAATTAAATAAACTAACTAAAGTACAAAAAATAAAAAAAGATAAGTTACAAAAAAATAAAATAATAATTTACAAACATTTCAAAAATACAATTTTAAGCTACTTACACCTAATCTAAGCCCCCTAATAAAATAACAAAGCCCCCCAAAATAAAAAAATGCCCTACCCTATTCTACATTAAAAAGTTACCAGCTCTATTACCTTACCAGCCCTTAAAAGGGCCTTTTGCGGGGCATGCCCCAAAGAAAACAGCTCTTTTGCCTGTAAAATGAAAATACAACCCCCCCAACATTAAAACCCACCACCCACATACTCTAACCCAAACCCCCCTTAAATAAACCTAACACTACCCCCCTGAAGATCATCCTACCTTTAGCCGCCTTCAGCCAGCCGACCACCGATGGAACCGAAGAGGAGATCCGGAGCGGCAGAAGTCATCATCCAAGGGGAGCTGAAGAAGTCTTCCATCCGATTGAAGTCTTCATCCAAGCGGCGTCTTCAATCTTCATCCATCCAGAGCGGAGCGGAGCCATCTTCAGACGAGCCGACGCGGAGCCATCCTCTTCTTCCCGACGACTATCGACGAATGACGGTACCTTTAAGTGATGTCATCCAAGATGGCGTCCCTTCAATTCCGATTGGCTGATAGGATTCTATCAGCCAATCGGAATTAAGGTAGGAAAAATCTGATTGGCTGATTTAATCAGCCAATCAGATTGAAGTTCAATCCTATTGGCTGATCCAATCAGCCAATCAGATTGAGCTTGCATTCTATTGGCTGTTCCGATCAGTATGTTACCATAAAATTTGGGAGTGGGATCACCACACAAGATTTTATAATAGTTTCTATCATTAAAAATTCGATTAGCTTCCAGAATATAATCTTGGATGTTTTGCAGAACAATCCCCCCACCCTTATCCGCCTATCTAATCACCAGATCAGATCTGTTCATGAGGCTAGCTAAAGCTTTTCATTCATTAAAATTAAGATTTTGTACCTCAATTTTTTCTTTTTCTTAGATAATATTTCTAAACCTTCCAAAACTAAATTTGTAAAAATATCAATATGATTGCCAATGGTTTTGAGAGGGATGAAAGATGATTTCGGCCGAAGGTTAGTATGAATATATTCATCAAAAAGGTCTTCTATAAGTGTGTGGGGTTCATAAGTTATGCAACCCTCACTCACGTGAGAATCCATCAAGTCAGTAATGATTGGTCTCAATTGTTCATTTTTTATTTGTTTGTCTGCAAAGTATTTCTGGAGGGACAGCTTCCTGATATAGCTGTTCACATCAACAAATACCTCATAGACATTGAAGATATTGGAAGGGCTGAATAATAGACCCCTACCTAGGACTCTAATCTCATCATCCATTAGTGAGTGTGATGAGAGATTGAAAATACCTTTCCTTAACCTTTCTAGTTTTTTTCTTTTTGCTGGTGACGGATTTGCCTCTGGCTCCTCGTTTCTGAAGGGTCTTTTTTGTCTTTGGGAGAATGGATGTTCTTTGGAGCTTGGCCAGACTGGTGGGTCCTGATGGGAATGTTTCCCCCCTAAAAAAAGAGGTTGTGGAGGTATATTGTTAGCATTGGAAATAATTTAATTATCTGAATTTTGTAAAGCTTGATATCTATTCGGATGTGCAAAGGTTTGTTGTATTCTTTGATCTGTGTCCTGTGGCCTTATAGCACTGTGATGCTGACCCCTGTCCCTAGTCTGGTGGGATGATGGTATACTATTAGACCTATCAGGATGTTGGTAGATCCCAGAGTGTGAATTAGAATAAGGTGTGTATTCCCTATTTCTTGATTGAAACCAACTAGTAGATGAGTGAACAGAGTGATGAGTGGTATTATGTGGTGTTGGAGTAGAATATGTTAGGTTATTGTAAATATCAGAATTGTTTCTATTAGGCACTACTTTCCAACCCCCAGGGGTCGGTTGATGTTTATGATTGGTGGAACTATTCCTATCCCCTATTACTTTCCAGCCACCATTATGGCCTTGTTTGTTATTGCCGGCTTTCTTAGTAAAAGGATTAAAATTGGACACTCTACTTCCACGATTGTAGGTATAAACCTGACCTTTGCAATAGTCATCATTGTCTCTCTCCATTTTTTTGTTTTTGTTTTCAATAATTTGTTGCTGGTACTCGTCTGCTTTGTCATAGGTACTAGCTCTCAAATGATCAAATAGTGGGGATGATTTGTGAGTGTCTAAATCTTTTTGGAGGTTGTATATTTCCACCCCTACTTCATCTACTAGTAGTTGTCTATGTTTAATTAAAATATCTATGAGAGTCATAGAGCATCTATTAAGAGCATTCTCCCATTCCTTAAGTACTTCTTCATTGTTTTTAAACCAACAATTCTTGAACATCCTAAGTCCCCTAGGGATTTGGTTTTTATTTTTGTACTTCTTAACAGTGTCCAAATCACACCAGTGTCTGTGTTCAGTCTTCAACAAGGACTCCAACTTGTTAAAAGAAGACTGAAGAGACGGAGGTGGGGTGGGCAGTTCAAGACCCAATTGTTCAGCATTGACCCTCTTGTTAGCTCGTTCAGATGCAGATAACATATCAGTAAATACAAATATGTGAGCCCACAACCAGATAAAAACAAGATAGAACAATAACCCTCCCAAACACACACAAAAAAGAAAAAATATTAAATATGAATATTGCATAAATATGATTTTACATGTTTTCATCTACTTGACTGGAAAGTGCTCCAATGCATTTATATACATGTATATATATATATATATATATATATATATATATATATATATATATATATATATATATATATATATATATATATATATATATATATATATATATATGTGTGTGTGTGTGTGTGTGTATGTGTGTGTTTATATGCAGGGGGCAGCATTCCACAAGCAGTTGTAATCTAGCCCATAGTAAGATTGGTTAGCAGTACAAAAGAACAATGTAATTCATTTAAAGGGACATGAAACCCAAATGTTTTCTTAACATAACTTTAAAAACTTCTATTCTATTAAACAACTTTACTTCTATTATCAATTTTGCTTCATTTGATTGGTATCCTTTATTGAAGGAGCAGCAATGCCTTACTGGGAGCTAGCTGAACACATTGGTAAGCCAATGAAAAGAGATAATAGAAGTAAATTGGAAAGTTCTTTAAATGATATGCTCTATCTGAATCATAAAAGAAAAAAATGGGTTTTGTGTCTTTTTTAAGAGTGAAATTGTTGAAGTCAGACTACAGATTTCTATAAGTATGTAGGAAATACTCTCTCTATCTCAATCTCCCCTCTCTCTTTATCTCTTTCTCACACTCTCTCTCTCTTACACACACTCTCTCTATCTTACACACACACTTTCTATCTTACACACACACTCTCTCTTAAACACACTCTCTTTCTCTCTTAAACACACTCTCTGTCTCTCTTACCAACATTCTCTTTCTCTCTCTTACATACACACTCTCTCTCTTACATACACTCTCTTTCTCTCTCTTACACACACACAATCTCTCTCTCTCTTATACTCTCTCTCTCTTATACTCTCTCTCTTACTCTCCCTCGAGTAAGGGCTTGGTGTGAGAGCACTGAATAAGGCTGTGTGTTGCAGTGTAGCTTGGCAGGTTTTTTTTTGCTGTTGGTTAGGTGTTTTTTTTTCTGGGGCTAGTCTAGAATGGCTTCTACTTCAGGGGGAAGCTGTCCCAATGTATTTAGGTTTGAAAACTTGACCAGAAGGCATGGGGTCAGAACCAGCCCTCGAAATTATGTTAATGTTGAGAATTGTGTGTTAGCTGTAAGGAAAGTTGTTGGTTGCAGTAATATTAAGTCTGCATCAAGAATGAATAAATCAGTGGTTGTTTTTGTGAGCATTGAACAGCTAGCTAACAAAGTAATCTCAGAGGGTGTTGTCATTTTTGGAGTTTTTTTATACTGTTCTACCTCTATCTACTCCAACTGTGAAAGTGCTTATTTCTAATGTGCCTCCTTTTTTGAGAAATGAACAACTGGCTCAGGATTTATCTTGTTATGGGAAATTGACTAGTCCCATTCGCATGGTTCTTTGAGCATGTAAAGCAAATGAGATTAAGCATGTGATGTCCTTTAGAATGCAGGTTTGTATGATACTCAAGGACAGTAACATAGCTTTAAATGGTACTTTAATGTACAAGTTGGATGAATGTGACTTTATTGTTTTTGCTAGAACTGAGCAAATGTGGTGTTTTAGTTGTAAAAGTTGTGAACATCTAATTAAGGACTGCCCTGAGCTAAAGCAGAAAGCAGCACCTGAAATTGCTGCAAATGAGCAAGAGAATTTGGTTTCTGATTTGGAATCAGGGGAGTCTTCTTTATCTGAGGACGGTGAGCAAGATGAGAAAATGGAGCAGGAAGCTGTAGTTTCCCTTTCTAAACTGCAGGAAAAAGATTTGGCTGTAAATGAAGTGCAGAGTAAGAAAAGACCTTTAAAATATGAGCTCATTCAGGTAGGGAGAGAAAAGGTTAAAAGATTTAATGAAATAAGTGGGAATCAAATGGAAGAAAATAAAATCTCAGTTGTGGAAAGGAATAAAGAGGATGTTTTTTTAAATAAGAAGATAGAAAGGAGAATAAAAGCTGGGTACAATAATAATTCTGTAATTAGTTCAGTTAAAGTAAGTGATAAAGCTGATGAGCCCAGTTCACAAAGTGTTAATCCCCTAGTTTTGCAGGCTACTGTAAGAACACCTGTGGCTAATGATTCCCCAGCATTTTCAGAGAGTGAGGGAGATATTGAAATTTCTGATTCTCAGAGTTCTCTACCTGCATCTCAAAATATGACTGCAAGTTATTCTCTGCAGAGTATTAATTAATTTTTAGATATTACTAAAAGGAAAAAGAATGTTGAAATATAGAATTCATTTCCTGATCTTGTGAAGTTTATAGATTCTGTAGAGTTTTATTTTAAACGCGCTAGTGAGGAAGAGCTCAGTAAACAAAACAGGTATCGTTTAAAAAAATTGTTACAAAAGGTTCGTCTTTCCCTAAAGAGTAATGATGATTAGCAGGCATTTGTTTTTTTACTCTTTTCTCTGTTTACTTACTTCATGTTTTGTGATGTGTAAAAATGTGAATAAGATGTCCTGTGGGACATTAAATGTTATTGGGTGTAGAGGTAGTGAGAAGAGAGTTTCATTTTTTTCATATTTCATACATAAAAAAGTAAAGATATCTTTTTTTTTTAACTGAGTGTGTAGTTTAGAGAATGGAAAGGGAGGTGTTTTCTTAGTCATGGCTCTAATATAAGAACAGGAGTTGCAATTTTTTTTCCAGAAAATATAAAACCAGATTCTGTAGTAGTTGAAGAAATTATTAAAGTAAGGCTTCTAAAGGTTGAAGCTGTATTTGGAGGGGTTACATTTTGTTTTATGAATGTTTATGCACCTTGTGTTACTACAGAAAGAGTTAATTATTTTTACAAACTTTAAGCAAAACTTTAACTTGTATTCAGTTAGGGACTGTGCTGCAGATAGGGGGGGGGATTTTAATTCCACTGTAGATTTTAAAATTGACAGAAATCATTTGGAGCCTTCCCCAATGTCTGCTAAAGAACTGCTTTCTGTTTTAAATGTTAATGATTTAGTTGATGTTTGGAGAGTGTTTAACCCAAAAGTTAGACAATACACTTGGGTCAGTCTAAGTCAAAAATTGTATTTCTGCTGCTAGACTGGACAATTTTTTTGCTTTTAAGCATAATTCAAATTTCTTTCATGTAATTGGCAAGAGTCCATGAGCTAGTGACGTATGGGATATACAATCCTACCTGGAGGGGCAAAGTTTCCCAAACCTCAAAATGCCTATAAATACACCCCTCACCACACCCACAATTTAGTTTTACAAACTTTGCCTCCTATGGAGGTGGTGAAGTAAGTTTGTGCTAGATTTCTACATTGATATGCGCTTCTCAACATGTTGAAACCCGGTTCCTCTCAGAGTACAGTGAATGTCAGAGGGATGTGAAGGGAGTATCACCTATTGAATACAATGGTCTTCCTAACGGGGATCTATTTCATAGGTTCTCTGTTATCGGTCATAGAGATTCATCTCCTACTTCCCTTTTCAGATCGACGATATACTCTTATATACCATTACCTCTACTGATTTTCGTTTCAGTACTGGTTTGGCTATTTGCTATATGTGGATGGGTGTCTTTTGGTAAGTATGTTTCATTTACTTAAGACACTCTCAGCTATGGTTTGGCACTTTATATATAAAGTTCTAAATATATGAATATATGTTTGTACTTATATTTGCCATGATTCAGGTTTATCAGTATATTTCCTTTTTGCAGACTGTCAGTTTCATATCTGGGAAATAATTTAAAAAAAAAAAAAAAAAAAAATTTCTTATCTGAGGTTTTCAAATTGACTGTTTCTAAATTGCGGGCTGTATTAGACTCGCGAACAAAATGCTAAAATTTATTGCGTCATTCTTGGTGCGAGACTTTTTTGGCACGAAAATTTACGTTTATTGATGCAAATTCGTAATTTCTGGCGTCTTAATTGGCGCCGAGTCTTTTCATGAGGTTGCGTCATTTATGACGCTCGAGTTTCGTTCCGGTCGTTTTTGGCGTTCATTATTTAAGACCTCATTCCTTTTGCCTCTGGTCTTTTTTTTTTTTTTTCTATGTCAGAGGCTTATTCTGTTTGCATTTTTTCCCATTCCTGAAACTGTCATATAAGGAAATTGATCATTTTGCTTTATATGTTGTTTTTTCTTTTTACATACTGCAAGATGTCTCAATCTGATCCTGTCTCAGAATCTACTACTGGAATCCTACTGCCTGATATTGGTTCTACCAAAGCTAAGTGCATTTGTTGTAAACTTGTGGTAACTGTTCCTCCAGCTGTGGATTGTAATAGTTGTCATGATAAACTTTTACATGCAGAGAATATTTCCATCAGTAGTAGTTCATTACATGTTGCTGGTCCATCAACATCTAATGCTCAGGATATTCCTGTAAATTAAGAGAATTTATTTCTGATTCCATTCAGAAGGCTTTGTCTGCCATTCCGCCTTCTAATAAACGTAAAAGGTCTTTTAAAACTTCTCATAGAGTTGATGAATTTTTTAATGACCGACAACATACTGATTTATCTATCTCTGATGAGGATCTGTCTGATTCAGAGGATCCTGCCTTAGATATTGACACTGACAAATCCTCTTATTTATTTTAAATGGAATATATTTGTTCTTTATTAAAAGAAGTGTTGATTGCATTAGATATGGAGGAGACTAGTCTTCTTGATACTAAAACTAGTGAACGTTTAAATTATAAACCTCATGTAGTTATCCCAGAGGTCTTTCCAGTTCCTGATGCTATTTCAGATATGATTTCTAAGGAATGGAATAGACTGGGTACTTCTTTTACTCCTTCTTCAAGGTTTAAAAAATTGTATCCTTTGCCTACTGATAGATTGGAGTTTTGGGAAAAGATCCCCAAAGTTGTTGGGGCCATCTCTACTCTTGCTAAACATACAACTATTCCTACGGAAGATAGTACTTCTTTTAAGGAAGCTTGAATCTTACCTAAGGAAAGCTTATTTATGTTCAGGCCATCTTCTCTTCTTAGGCCTGCTATTTCTTTGGCTGATGTTGCAGCTGCTTCAACTTTTTGGTTGGAAACTTTAGCGCAACAAGTATCAGACCATAATGTGTATAGCATTGTTAAATTAATTCAACATGCTAATAATTTCATTTGTGATGCCATTTTTTATATCATCAGAATTGATGTTAGATATATGTCTTTAGCTATTTTAGCTAGAAGAGCTTTATGGCTTAAATCTTGGAATGCTGATATGACTTCTAAATCAACATTGCTATCTCTTTCTTTCCAAGGTAATACATTATTTGGTTCTCAGTTGGATTCTATAATTTCAACTGTCACTAGGGGGAAGGGATCTTTTTTGCCTCAGGATAAAAAATCTAAGGGCAAATTTAAAGCTTATAACCGTTTTCGTACCTTTCGACAGAATAAGGAACAGAAACCTAGTCCTTCCCCTAAGGAATCTGTCTCCAATTGGAAGCCTTCCTCAATCTGGAATAAATCCAAGTCATTTAAGAGATCTAAACCAGCCCCCAAGTCCGCATGAAGGTGCGGCCCTCATTCCAGCTCAGCTGGTAGGGGGCAGATTAAATTTTTTTAAGGATGTTTGGATAAATTCAGTCCAAAATCATTGGATTCAGAACATTGTCTCTCAGGGGTACAGAATAGGTTTCAGAGTAAGACCGCCTGTGAGAAGTTTCTTTCTCTCATGCATTCCAGTGAACCCAGAGAAAGTGCAGGCTTTCCTGAAGTGTGTCTCAGACCTAGAGTTATCTGGGGTAATCGTGTCAGTTCCTTTTCAGGAACAGGGTCTGGGGTTTTATTCAAATCTGTTCATTGTCCCAAAGAAAGAAAATTCATTCAGACCAGTTCGGGATCTAAAAGAATTGAATAAGAGTACCAACATTCAAAATGGTGACTATAAGGACTATTCTGCCTTTTGTTCAGCAAGAGCATTATATGTCCACAATAGACTTACAGGATGCATATCTTCATATTCCGATTCATCCAGATCACTATCAGTTCCTGAGATTCTCTTTTCTAGACAAGCATTACCAATTTGTTGCTCTTCCTTTTGGCCTAGCGACAGCTCCAAGGATCTTTTCAAAAGTTCTCGGTGCCCTACTCTCATTAATCAGAGAGCGGGGTATTGCGGTGTTTCCTTATTTGGACGATATCTTGGTACTTGCTCAGTCTTTACGTTCTGCAGAATCTCACACGAATCAACTAGTATTGTTTCTTCAAAGACATGGTTGGAGGATCAATTTACCAAAAAGTTCTTTGATTCCTCAGACAAGGGTAACCTTTTTAGGATTCCAAATAGATTCAGTATCCATGACTTTGTCTCTAACAGACAAGAGACGTCTGAAATTGGTTGCAGCCTGTCGGAACCTTCAGTCTCAATCATTCCCTTCAGTAGCTATGTGCATGGAGGTTTTAGGTCTCATGACTGCAGCATCGGACGCGATCCCCTTTGCTCGTTTTCACATGAGACCTCTTCAGCTTTGGATGCTGAACCAATGGTGCAGGGATTATACAAGGATATCACAATTAATATCCTTAGATCCCAATGTTCGACTATCTCTGACTTGGTGGTTAGATCACAATCGTATAGTTCAAGGGGCCTCTTTTGTTTGTCCAATCACAACAGATGCAAGTCTTTCAGGTTGGGGAGCTGTCTGGGGATCTCTGACAGCACAGGGGGTTTGGAAATCTCAAGAGGCGAGATTACCAATCAATATTTTGGAACTCCGTGTGATTCTCAGAGCTCTTCAGTTTTGGCCTCTATTGAAGAGAGAGACGTTTATTTGTTTTCAGACAGACAATGTCACAACTGTGGCGTATGTCAATCATCAGGGTGGGACTCACAATCCTCAAGCTATGAAAGAAGTATCCCGGATACTTGTTTGGGCAGAATCCAGCTCCTGTCTAATTTCTGCGGTCCATATCCCAGATTCCCAGGTATAGAAAATTGGGAAGCGGATTATCTCCGTCGTCAAGCTTTAGATCTGGGAGAGAGGTCCCTTCATCCAGATGTGTTTTTCAAATTGTTCATATGTGGGGGCTTCCAGAAATAGATCTGATGGCATCTCATCTAAACAAGAAACTTCCCAGGTACCTGTCCAGGTCCAGGGATCCTCAGGCGGAAGCGGTGGATGCATTGACACTTCCTTGGAGTTATCAACCTGCCTATATTTTCCACCTCTAGTTCTTCTTCCATAAGTGATTTTCAAGATCATCATGGAGCAATCATTTGTACTGCTGGTAGCTCCAGCATGGGCTCACAGGTTTTGGTATGCGGATCTTGTTCGGATGTCCAGTTGTCAACCCTGGCCACTTCCACTAAGGCCAGACCTTCTATCTCAAGGTCTGCTTTTCCATCAGTATCTCAAATCATTAAATTTGAAGGTATGGAAATTGAACGCTTAGTGCTAAGTCATAGAGGTTTCTCTGACTCAGTGATTAATACTATGTTGCAGGCTCGTAAATCTGTTTCTAGAAAGATTTATTATCGAGTTTAGAAGACTTAAATTTCATGGTGTTCTTCTCATAAATTCTCTTGGCATTCTTTTAGAATTCCTAGAATTTTACAGTTTCTTCAGGATGGTTTGGATAAGGGTTTGTCTGAGAGTTCCTTTCTGTTTTATTCCACAGAAAAAATGCTAAACTCCCTTATATTCATTGTTTTGTACAGGCTTTGGTTTGTATCAAGCCTGTCATTAAATCAATCTCTCCTCCTTGGAGTCTTAATTTGGTTTTGAAGGCTTTACAAGCTCCTCCGTTGCCTATGCATTCTTTGGACATTAAATTGCGTTCTTGGAAAGTGTTGTTTCTTTTGGCCATCTCTTCTGCTAGAAGAGTTTCTGAATTATCTGCTCGTTCTTGTGAGTCTCCTTTTCTGATTTTTCATCAGGATAAGGCAGTTTTGCGGACTTCATTTAAATTCTTACCTAAAGTTGTGAATTCCAACAACATTAGTAGGGAAATTGTTGTCCCTTCTTTGTGTCCCCATCCTAAGAATTCTTTGGAAAGATCTTTACATTCTTTGGATGTGGTGAGAACTTTGAAATATTATGTTGAAGCTACTAAAGATTTCAGGAAGACTTCTAGTCTATTTGTTATCTTTTCTGGTTCTAGGAAAGGTCAGAAGGCTTCTGCCATTTCTTTGGCATCTTGGTTAAAGCTTTTGATTCATCACGCTTATTTGGAGTCGTGTAAATCCCCGCCTCAGAGGATTACAGCTCATTCTACTAGGTCAGTTTCCACTTCCTGGGCTTTTAAGAATGAAGCTTCAGTTGATCAGATTTGCAAAGCAGCAACTTGGTCTTCTTTGAATACATTTACTAAGTTCTACCATTTTGATGTTTTTTCTTCTTCAGAAGCAGTTTTTGGTAGAAAAGTTCTTCAGGCAGCTGTTTCAGTTTGATTCTTCTGCTTATAATTTCAGTTTTTTTCTTTTCCATTATAAGATTAAAACTTTTGATTTGGGTTGTGGATTAATTTTTTCAGCTGAATTGGCTGTCTTTATTTTTTATCCCTCCCTCTCTAGTGACTCTTGTGTGGAGTTCCACATCTTGGATATTGCTATCCCATACGTCACTAGCTCATGAACTCTTGCCAATTACATGAAAGAAAACATAATTTATGTAAGAATTTACCTGATAAATTCATTTCTTTCATATTGGCAAGAGTCCATGAGGCCCATCCTTTTTATGGTGGTTATGATTTTTTTGTATAAAGCACAATTATTCCAATTCCTTTGTTTATGCTTTTGCTCCTTTCTTTATCACCCCACTTCTTGGCTATTCGTTAAACTGAATTGTGGGTGTGGTGAGGGGTGTATTAATAGGCATTTTGAGGTTTGGGAAACTTTGCCCCTCCTGGTAGGATTGTATATCCCATACGTCACTAGCTCATGGACTCTTGCCAATATGAAAGAAATTAATTTATCAGGCAAATTCTTACACAAATTATGTTATTTTTATTGATTGTCAGATTGTTCCTAATGTTTTTTTTCTGATCATTCAATGGTTATTTGTAATGTAGTTCTGCCATCAACTTTCATCCATAGTTCATATTGGCATTTTAATTGTCAGCTTTTAAAGGATATGCAATTTTTAGAATGTTTTGCCTTTTTTTGGAAACAATGGTCAGAAAAAAAAAAGATTTTTAACATTAAGGCAATGGTGGGATATAGTATATATCCCATAATATATATATATATATATATATATATATATATATATATATATATATATATATATATATATATATATATATATATACAAATCGTTCGTGGGAAACGGCACTCGCCAGATATTCATCCACCAGGTGCTCGGCAGAGTAAATACATACAGTAAAGTAGAACTGAATCCAACGGACGGCCTCCGTTGTTGAAAGCGATCCAAGAACAGCCGGCACACAGGAAATTTTTCAAACTCCGATTTATTCAACAAAAGAGAAACCAGACGTTTCGGCTCTATCGTGAGCCTTTCTCAATGGTATACAGACCGGATCGCTTTCAACAACGGAGGCCGTCCGTTGGATTCAGTTCTACTTTACTGTATATATATATATATATATATATATATATATATATATATATATATATATATATAATGTGTCAGCAAATGTCTGCAGGTGTAAATAATAGCATGAGAGTTCTGGAACAGAACATTTTGAAACTTCAAAAAGCCTTTGATAGCTCTTTTAATGTTGGGTTGTATTAAGATTTAAAGTTAAAAAAAAAAATTGCTAGCCGACCTATTGGATAGAAGGGTTCAGGGTACGCTAGTAAGATCTCACTTTCAAGTTTAAACAGAGATGGATATGTCATCACAGTATTTCTTTGGACTTGAGAAGAAAAATGGACAAAAGAAAGTGATACATTAACTAAAGGACTCAAATGGTTTGCAACTCACTGAACAAAAGGAGATGAGAAACTTTGCTGTGGATTTCTATACAGAACTGTTAAGGAGAAAAGTCTGTAATGGATCAGATTCTGCTACACAGCAGCTCCTCTGTTCTCTCCCAAAGATCAAGGATCAGGATGTGGAGGACCTTGAAAAACTTAACATTTGATGAACTGACTTCTGCTTTAAACAGTTTGCACAGTGACAAGGCCCCTGGAATTGAAGCCTCCTGTGGATTTTTACAAGCATTTCTGGACTATAATTAGTGAAATTGTTCCCTTGGTCCTTAACCCCTTAATGACCACAGCACTTTTCCATTTTCTGTCCGTTTGGGACCAAGGCTATTTTTAAATTTTTGCGGTGTTTGTGTTTAGCTGTAATTTTCTTCTTACTCATTTACTGTACCCACACATATTATATACCGTTTTTCTCGCCATTAAATGGACTTTCTAAAGATACCATTATTTTCATCATATCTTATAATTTACTATAAAAAAATGATAAAATATGAGGAAAAATGGAAAAAAAACACACTTTTTCTAACTTTGACCCCCAAAATCTGTTACATATCTAAAACCACCAAAAAACACCCATGCTAAATAATTTCTAAATTTTGTCCTGAGTTTAGAAATACCCAATGTTTACATGTTCTTTGCTTTTTTTGCAAGTTATAGGGCCATAAATACAAGTAGCACTTTGCTATTTCCAAACCATTTTTTTCCAAAATTAGCGCTAGTTACATTAGAACACTAATATCTTTCAGGAATCCCTGAATATCCCTTGACATGTATATATTTTTTTTTAGTAGACATCCCAAAGTATTGATCTAGGCCAATTTTGGTATATTTCATACCACCATTTCACCGCCAAATGCGATCAAATACAAAAAATCGTTCACTTTTTCACAAATATTTTCACAAACTTTCGATTTCTCACTGAAATTATTTACAAACAACTTGTGCAATTATGGCATAAATGGTTGTAAATTCTTCTCTGGGATCCCCTTTGTTCAGAAATAGCACACATATATGGCTTTGGCGTTGCTTTATGGTAATTAGAAGGCCGCTAAATGCCACTGCGCACCACAAGTGTATTATGCCCAGCAGTTAAGGGGTTAATTAGGGAGCTTTTAGGGAGCTTGTAGGCCTGCCCCCACCCTCCCGTGCACGCGCGCCAGTGCGCGACCCCAGCCACCCCCGCCCACGATCCCGCCCCCCTTCACATCAACAGGGCCATCGATGGCCGCCACCCGCCTCCCGGTCCGGCTCCCACCCACCAACGCAGTAAGCCACCGATCTCCGGTGCAGAGAGGGCCACAGAGTGGCTCTCTCTGCACCGGATGGCTTAAAAAGGTTATTGCAGGATGCCTCCATATCGAGGCATCACTGCAATAACCGGAAAGCATCGGGAAGCGAGCAGGATCGCTTCCAGCTACTTTCCACACTGAGGACGTGCAGGGTACGTTCTCAGGCGTTGACTGCCTTTTTTCTGAGGACGTACCCTGCACGTCCTCAGTTGTTAAGGGGTTAAGGAATCCTCACAGGTCGGAGAGCTGCCCTTAAGTTGTCGGCGTGCAGTGATAACTCTGTTGCCTAAAAAAGGAGATTTGACTGACATACGAAATTGGAGACCAGTCTCTCTGTTGTGTACAGACTAAAAACTTTTTTCTAAAACTTTATCAATGCACTTGAGAGAAGTTATAGGTTCTGTAGTGCACCCTGATCAAACCTACAGTATTCCTAATAGGTGTATTCATGATAAAAAAAAATTATTAAGGGATTCTATAGCAGTTTCCAAATTGTTTAATATTAATGTGGGTATAATTTCACTAGATCAACAGAAGGCTTTTGAAAGAGTTGAGCATGATTACCTCTTCAGTACTTTGCATGCTTATGGTCCTCAAATTATTTCTTCTATACAACTTTTAAATAACAATATATTTAGTGTTCTTAAGATTAATGGTGAACTTAGTAGTCCTTTCCCTGTTGAAACTGGTATTAGGCAGGGATGTCTACTTTCTGGAATGCTGTATTCTCTTGCATTTGAGCCATTACTGATTAAATTAAGAGACCATCTAGTTGGTTTAAGTTTACCTCACATACAGGTTCCTATTTCTATAAAAGTATCTGCATATGCTGATGATGTATATGTGTTTGTGCGTAATAAGCAAGATGTTAGTGTGCTCTGTAATTGGCAAAGAATATATGAAATCGCTTCAGGAGCAAAAATAAACTGGCCTAAATGTAACACTCTCTTGCTTGGGGAATGGAGTGAGGATTTTCCACCAAGTCTTCCTGAAAAATTAGAGTGGAACATATCTGGTTTTAAGATTCTAGGAGTTTTTTTAGGCTCAGATGGAGTTATGCATTTTAATTGGGAGGGAGTTTTAGACAGGATAGAGAGGTTGCAAAAATGAAAATGGCTGCAGTCACAGTTATCATATAGAGCGAGAGTTTTAGTTATTAATAATTTAATTGCCTCTATGATGTGGCATT